>NC_045480.1:46615047-46925134 GCF_009650955.1 Corvus moneduloides | reverse complement strand
AAACAGGATGTTTCTGAGTTCAGACTCCCTTAGTGAAAGCCATATGAACTGTTGCTATGCAAAACAGTTTGTTTGAATTGTGTACACTGAAAGACTCTGAAACTGGAATGCAGAAAGCCAGTCACCTCAGGAGTGGTAAAAATGCCTGCAAAACTACTCCCTCTTCATTTCTGTTGCTTTCTCAGCAACTGCCTGCCAAAGGAGACAAATGCTTGTTAATTACTCGTTCCCCAGAGTTGCTAAGTAGACTAGTACCAAGCTAGCTGAAGTCTGACATATTTGCTTTGTTAAAATATGGTTTTAAATAAGCATACTACATTTCCTTCAAAAAACATCTTTGCTGTGCAAAAGAGCAAAAGCCACCAGTCTGTGTTTAATTGAGTCCCTCTATGTTTGGCTTTTGTGCACTTTAGGAGACTGACAGAAGTATGCAAACATGGGAACAGGGCCAGCTTTTGCAAAGTTAATGAGGAAAAAACCCACAGTCACTGCTTCTGCTGAAGCACTGCCTCCCATGAACTGATACTTACACAACCAATCAAGAGAAGAGAAAAGAACCCAACACGGCCACTTGTGCTGAGCACTCCTTCCCTTCTCCCTGCAGCAGCACAGGGACATCGAGTCTGGGTAGTTTTTTAGCCCATGATGCTGTGAGATAGTTTGTTCAACTGTCCTGTACCTATCTGCAGTCTTTCTGTCAGTCAGATCTGCCTTGGTCAAACATTGCTCCTGGGAAGGTCAGAAGTCTGCAGGAAAGAGAGAATTGCTGCAGCAGGCTTTCAGTCTGCTGCAGCAGGAAACACCTATGAAACTTCTCCAAAGCAAAAACCAAGGCTGAGCATACCAGTAGTGGGAATTCTCCTCCAAGGACATCATACCCCATGTGACTTGGTGCAGGATCACTGGTGGTGGGAGCTTCCCTGCTGCTGCTAGCTCCTGAGAGCAGAAAAGCCAGGCTGGAAGTACAGAGATGCTTGTGTTGCTCCAAACACAAACACTTGACACACGAGATGGCCCATCACAGCAGTTTTCAGCCCTTTCCCAGGAAGAGGGCAGGGGAGGAAGTGCCAGTGCCAAATCTGAGATGACGTGACTAAGTGCCAGAGCCCCACAGTGACTAGAGGTGGGAACTGGCTATCAACTCCACAGGCAAGCACAGCAGGGTGGGACACAGCTGGGCTGCTCTGGTCAGGCCCTTGTCCATCCACAAGGCACCAGGATTGCACAGGAGACCCCTGAGAAGGAGTCACTGTGCAGCTGACAGTGTGTCCAAGCTGTAAAACCAATGACTTTCCGCTGGCAGAATAAGTGTTCTCCATTCTCAGCTCTGAGCAAGGAGACGTCGCTGTGTTTCCCCACTCAGAGACCTTTTCTATGTTGCTTTGAGGACAAGCTAAGGACAAACCACCCTGCAGTCAAACACTTGGCTATGAACTGACCATGTAAAGCAGAATTCAGTATGAGCACAGCTTGCCAGCAACTGGAAGGCCTTCTCAAGCAGAAAAAGGCTCTCAAAAGTGTTCAAAAATATCCAGAGCCCTACAGCCTTGTGTGGCAACACCAAGAAAAGAAATTCCGAAGAGAAGATTTAGTACTGGACAAACACAGACAAGGGACTGGCCCTGTATTTCTCAACTACCGTGAAACTCAAAGCTTCCTTCTTAGACGTTGTTTTCTGTTATGCACAATCCTTAAACAGAGAGTTTTCAGCAGTACAAGCAGAAACTATTGCAGCTGGCTTAAGCGATTGCCAGCCATGGTGAAAATGCCTACAATGGCACAAGCATCCAGTGGGATCTATTTTCTGGAGGTTACTGATCTCACATATATCAGTGCTTTTCATCTACCACTGCTAGTCATGCTTGCCTCTCTGCAAAAGATTGCCTGAACTTACTTGGCCAACATTTTGCTCCAGTTAGAGCTGGAAAAAAGGACACCTGAATAAGCAGTGACCTTCCTCAAGATGAGACCCTCATCGCCACAGCGACATTTCGAATTATTTGTCATCTTGAGCAATACAAAATCAGAAATTTAACCTCAGCTCACTCTTACAAAGTAAACAAGCAAGAACACAATGCCACTACAAAATTGCTACATCACAGGGGACTGCAAATATCTGAAAATTGAAATAATGTGTAAGGTAAACATCACTTCAATACTTTCTTATATTTTCCTTGCTAGAGACCAAAAGACTTTCTGTATATTAATAAAGCAAGACTTCTCTATTTCAGTAGTCCACAGACAAATCAAGAACACGTGGTATCAACACATTAGCAAGTCTAAAAAAAGAACCTAGGGCCGGGAAAAAAAAGCACTAGCAACTTGGAAAAAAATGCTGGTGCTTTTTTAGGAGTTTCAGGAAAGGCTAAAACTTGAAATTGGCCTGAGCACCTCGAGTAATGCTTATGGCTACATGCACCCTCCTGCTCTTTCTGGAGAATTGGCTACTAGCACTTCCATGACTTGGAAGCCATTGGCCCTTCTCACCTCCGAGTTCTGGTTGGCTGACCTTGGAAATGTACTTGGAGTCATCTTGGACACATAAGAAAAGGCCAGATACAGGCATTGAGCAAAACTATGAAGTTCTATGTCCTGCCTTGACACTTTCCTCAGTCCTGCCTCTCTTTGAGCACATTCAGACCCTTCCTGCCTGACAGGACACCTTCCCCAGTGTCAAGAGCTCAGAAGTGCATTGAGTAAAAGATGAGAGCAGCATTATTTCCCCACACCCTGCCTCTCCCAGTAGTCATGGCTCAGAAGAAAGGCATGTCTCTCCATCACACATACACCATTTATAAGAGAAACCACCCTGTCCAAGGCCTGTTCCTGCCTTACCAGTAAGGACTGTGGTTTTCTGCCAACTTGTATTTTTGGAGCCTGTTTACATATAATGACTGCTCAGATCACTGCAGTTTGTTGACATCTTTTTTTCTGCAGGTCCTCAAACTGGACACGGTTCTTCTGAAACAAAGCTACAAACACCAAGCAGATGGAAACCAACCATCTCCTTTGCTCCTGTCAAGTGGGTGGGAGCTCATCAGGAGAAATCACCCCTGAGGGCAAACTCTAGAACATCAAGGATACTTTCTCTCCCATCCAAAAACCGGAGTGAAGCTGGATAAGCACCACCGGGAATTGTCCTCAGAGGTGTGACGAGCTCTGTAGAAAACAGGGCAGCAGCTGGGAGAGAGGTGTACTTGTGGACACCAAATCCATGGTTACATGGACTGCAGGAAAGGCTTAAGTCACTGGCAAATATGCATCTGCGTTTAAGGTTTATGCTAGAATTACATTTGCATCCTATTAATTCAGAAGTCCTTTTCTATCTTGTGCAATTTTGTTTTTGGAGTCCCTTAGCATTCACTGAAGACTCCTTTTTGTATTGAGCCTGCCAGTTTTGGGGTTAAGATGAACTGGCATGAATTCTACAGTGTTCTATACAGAGGGTGTCCTACGGTCATCAGAAAAGGCAAAGAGAAAGGAGATGCCACTGCAAAAACCTCGAGATGATTCAGAGTCCAAGAAGTAGGTGCCAGCTAAGCTCTCTGGGGACCCTGAGTGAATACTACCACCAGCAGCAAGATGGCATTGGGGAGAAAAATTGCTGAACTCCAGGAAGGTGTTTCAGATGGCCAGCTGCAGCCAGCATCCCCCCACCTCCAGCTCTGTTTTCAGTCCCCTTTAAAACAACATCGGGTGCTTTACAAGTTTGGTATTAGCAACCTGATGAAAGAATTTGTGCCTGATTTGCCAGGTAAAAAGGGAACCAGTTTGCAATGATGCTGTCACACAAGGTCAAAGTCACCTGTGAAATAGTGCAGGCCCCAGGCTAAACATGGAGGCAAGTCCGTAATAGCATTAGCTGCCAAATTTGGAAAGCCTTTGACTGCAGCACTATTATCTAAATTTAAGGGTAGCAGGACTGGTTGAATTATTCATTGCAAGCAAACTCTCTGGCACACCTTAGCCCTGCTACCTGTTCACAGGTCTGCTTGCAGATGTCTGTTACACAGAACAGTACAAACTGTTCATGCAAAACACATTTCAGCCTGGGAGCTGTCTGCCAGTCCTTTACTTCTGTAACTCCCTGCCCCATGGGTTGTGCCCAGGGTGGTATCCCTGCTCCCTCCAGTACCTGTAAATCCTATCTATGGGCAGAAGAGAGATACAGCCCATAGGGAGGAGCAGGATTCTGCCTGCAAAGCACATGGCTAGGTTTCACCACCATTTTTGCAGATGCTTATGCATGTATTTGCTTGTATCCACTTTGCATTCTTTCTTGTTCTCCCTCCTCCATGAGACCATCCTCTTTCTCCAGTGGGGTTTTTTTGCCTGTCTGAGGCACCAGACTGAAGACAGTGTGGAGAGTCCATCATTAGATGCCCTTCTCTTACTGCTGTCCCTCTGTTTGCAGCCAGCACTCTGTCCCTTTCTGCCTTCAACAGTCTCACAGCCATTTCCAATTCTCCTGGCTAAATAATTAACACAAAGCATTCCCACGCTTGTGGAAGAGGCTAGTGCTGTGCTATCAGTGTTGCATACACATCCCTCTGAGGCCTTGCACTACCTTTTCCAGAGGCAGGACTCCGTTACCAGGAATGGTCTCTAGCACAGATAAACTGCTTTTTGAGAAGAAGGATGGAGCTGAAGGCAGCCCAGAAAGACTGGCTGCTCCAAATTTACAAAGGGAAAAATAAAGTCCTAAAATACTCTTTTTTTTTTCCCTTCCATTTTTTGGGGGGGCATTCTTTTTGCAGGGGAGGGACAGTTCTCTTGACAACCCCGTTCACCTATAATCAGCTCTGTCTCTGTGTCTTGCAAGACTGGATTCACTGCTGAGCACTCTGGTTTGCTTCACTTGTTTTCATGCAGTTGCACATAAATTAGCTCTGTCCTGCCTGTGCAGGATATGCCTTTCCATGTTCCACCAGGAGAGACAACAGTCTCAGTCTTTGTGGTTTGTGCAGACAACCACAGAGGTACTTTCGCAGGCAAAAGTTGCCCTGAGAGGGAGTGACACCTAACCCTGAAAGTGCTAAGACCAAGCATCCCAAATGGCATTTTGTTCTAAGAATCTGAAAAGCTGAAATCTCTTCATCCCAGCTTAAATACTAGAACCAAACCACTATCAAAAAGCAAGCACCACACTTTCCTCACTTCAGCAAGTGCTTCAGACTCTTCCCAACTTTGAATCAGTTCAAGACTTTCTAAAGGCCAAAGGCTAAGCACCCTGCTCTGCAATTGAGGACTTTGGCAAGTAATTGACTTCCAGATCAGCTCCTCCACCACCCCTGTGCAAAGTGCAAAGTATAGCAGAACATGATCCCAACCTTAGCAATCGAAGAGCAGTTGCCACTATTCATTTTCACTGAAGTGCAGAAACAAAACACCTAAATCCAGATCTAGTTGTGTTCCTCCCATGCTTTTTGGGAAGGCTAGTGAGTGAACTGAAGAGAAATACATCCCCATTTTCCAAAGCCTTTGATGTCTGGGAGATCATGTCTGGGCCTCAAAATTGCATTCCCTCTCCCGGCTGCCTGAAATTCCCATCTCTCTAGGGAAGTTCTGTGGAAGCTTGGATGCTGCACAGCAGCAGCATCAGCACAGTTTCCGCCTCCCAGCTAAGTCACATAAAGAGGCAGGGAACACCAATGGGACAGTTCATCCTCTGGCAGTACCTGTCTGTTCCTGTTAAGCTGACTGGGCCGTGGGCTTGCTCCAGGGCACCATTCCAGTGCCCACACACAGGTATGAGCAGCAGTGCTATTGGAGATGCTTCAGGTCTCCAGGGTGGCCTCTAGCTGCTGCTGCAGAAGACAGGAGGTCCTGCAGGTCCCACATGCTTTGTGCAGACAGCTCAGATACTAGAGGGCACCAGACACCTGTGTTTAGGTAACTAAATCTTTCCCCTAGCAGGCCCTACAGGTCTAATTCTTGAAGAGCTTAATATAGAGGGACTTACGTGTTGTTTGTGCCAGGCTCTTCTGAGACAGGAAGAAATAAAGTAGAATTGGGACAGAGCTAGATTGAAAGCTGTAACTCTATAACAAATCCAGCGAGTGAGAACCATCTCGAATCAACAGGCTTCTAATTCTTCTGTCTTCTTGAGAAAACAACTTTCTAGCTGGTCTCTGTTTACCATTAAACTGCTGAAAATGTATGCTTCATCATACTTCTGTACACTATATCTGGAAAGACTCACAGACACCTTTTCCATTTCAGAGCCTGTCATTTGAGGTTGTACCCTTCAGAGTGGATCAACAAAGTTGTTTTGTAGTAGGACACTACAGTCCCCTGCCATCCTTTGAGTTCTCTCTTGTGATGGTAGATTCTGCAAGGATGGCTGTGAGCACAGCCAGATTTCCCTCTATATTGTGTAGGATCCTTACAATCCAGTGAATCATTGGTGCCTTCGCAGCTTCTGAAATGGTCCACAGACACTCTGCAACCCGAGGATTTGTCTGCATATATGCTCCCAAGACCAACTTTCATGCTCTCATGAAGCCAAAATAAATCAAACAACATGGATCGGAAGAGGATCCTGCCATAACTGTAATCCTAGGATTATCTTGTCCTAGCTCTGTGAATCATTAGGGTGTCCTCACTGTCTTTTGTCTCTTTATCTCAACAATTAATTGCCCCAATCCCATTCCTTTATTATCCAACAAGCATATTTTTATGCCTTGAGATTTCAGATTTGTCTTGTCACAGTTTAGGCTATCCATTGTTCATTCCATGTAGGAATTCCTGGAAGTGTACAAGGCCAGGTTGGATGGGTCTTTGAGCAACCTAATCTAGTGGAAAGTGTCCCTGCCCATGGCAGAAGGGCTGAAACCAGATGATCTAAGGGCCCTTCCAACCCAAACCATTCTAGGACTCTATGAGCTGTAGGTGTGCTGTAATTTTGATGACCTGCTAACACATGTGCCATCAGCACCCCTCATTCTCAGACACTTCTAATGCCTTCTTTCTGGTGCTTCTAGACGTTCCTTCTCCTTCACAACTCCTGGCAGCATAAGAGAGTTGAAGAGCAATTCCTGATGTTCCTTTGCACTCATCACAAACATAGTCTAGAGGGTTTTATGCTGTCAGCTTGAGTGACTGCCTGCACCCAGAGCTCTTGGAAGTCTCAGTGCTAGAGCCAGGGCAGGCAGACTGCAATGCCCCATTGCTCAGGAAAACATTTGCAGAAGACACTTCCTGCCTGTCCAGAGAGGACATGCAATGCCAGCTGCTTTGGAGACCGGGACCTTGTGTGGAATTCCCTCAGGCAAGGCCGTCTTCAAGAGCTCAGCCAAAATTACAAGAGCAGTGGCACAGCTTCTTCCTCTGGTGGCAGCCTACACTAAAATGTTGTCTACTGAAAAGAAACAGTGGAAGGTTTAGGGAAGACAGCAGCTGGAGAGACAAGGCAGCTGGTTTCCATTTCTAGCACTTCCCTTAGCCATTGCATGAACTTGAACAGCAATTTAATTCTATGCCTGGATTTCCTCTTTAGAGCAGGGATAGTAACTTCACTGTAAACCACAGTCAGTGTCAAAAAGTTACTACACTTGTCTCTTTCCTTAAAGCAACCACAGGGCTCAGCCCAACTGCACATGCTTTGGGAGCTTCTATGTCTGACATTGAGGAGCTGCTGAACTGTGCTAAGATGCCATGGTCAGGACCACAGCATAGGGAAGCAAAAGAAGAAAGAGGTAAAACAAAAGGAAAGCTGTATTCCAGATATGCAGAGCACAGCTGGTGCAGAACAGAGTGGAAAGCTTAAACAGAAAAGCAAAAAGGGGACAGAAAGCAGACAGTTGTACTTCAAGGTATGTTATAGATACTTTGTCCTGCCAAAAAAAACCGTAAGTGAACAGAGCAGTCTGCCAGGTTGAAAGTTAGGTGGTGTGGATAGAGGAACAGAGGTCAGCTAGAGTGCATGAAGACAATTCAGTCCGTTCTACACATGCTCCAAAACTCAAATATTAGGGTTGGTGGGAGCACTTTAAAGATTACAACTGCATATATGGCTCTAGAGCACATGGAACTGGCTGAAGTGCAGGCTGTGCTCAAGGAGATTTCACACAATTAAAAAATATTCTGCAGATGGCAGAAGAGGAGGGACAGATGGAAAGCTCCCCACAGCCATGGCCACGTGGCTGCAGCCACCAGCTCAGTTGTTAAGCTGTGAAGCCATTTCATATCCAGTATGAACACAGTGGGACAAGCTTCCTTTATACCCAGCGGCACACAGCCAAGATCCATGCTCTCCATCTCTCGAACACAAAAGCTGATGTTTCCACCTCAGAGTATTTTGCTCACTACCACAGCCACCAAGAGGGACCTTAATTAGGTCTGTGGTCTCTTGGCTCAGAAGAGCAGCTCTGCAGTCTTGAACATGACTACCTTGGTTCAAGACAGAAGTTTCATCCAGTATGACACACCTACTACAACGTCTACAGAAATGTTTCACACACCAAATGAGCCAAGCACAGAGGAGTTCATTCACTCTCTGCCAAACCATGTCACTAAACAACAAAAACTCCCGTGTCTATGGCAGTCAGTATCCACCAAGGTGGGCAGGTCTTTTGGCTGGAGGACAGCATGGCAGCATTTCTTTTTTTCTGCCAGAAAGGGAGCTAAATCATAGGCTGTTACAGTGATTCTGTTTTCATAGTGAAAGAGCATTGTCTGGGGATCATTCATTTTGGAAGCCTTGATCCAACACTTGCAGGGACATCACCATCTCCCAGAGTAGAGTGGAAGAAAACTTCCCCCTGCAATGCTGAAATCATATGTAAAACTCTTAATCTTCTCAATCCCTCAAACCCAGTAATTTTAAAGATTTTGATAAGTTTAAAAACATTATTTTTTCAAGTTTTCCATGCTTGAAGTCTAATGACAACCTACCAGAAAAATCAAAGGCATTTGAACAGGTTTACTTGCAGAATCTAGTAAAGTGTCGCTCTACCTCCTCCACATGATGTTACACTTACCAATGCAGCTCTAGTGTGGAAACAAATACCAATCACACAAACAAATACCCATCACACATCTAATTTAGTTTCAAAATAACCCTGCCCTTCCCATGATTTTTAATCTGTAACGGTGGCGGCACCTCCAGAGATGTACATTTGATAGCATGCATGAATGAAAGCACCATTAAACCCTGAGAATTTGCCACAAGCAGTTTGCCATGACATGTGAAGGAAGCCAATAGATTCTCCATTTACTTATACTGTCTTCCCTACTGTTGGTGTCTGCTAAATGGCTGCAGCAGCATTCAGGAACCCCAATACTGCACTACACAAGGCAGCAGTCCCTGATCTGATAAGGTTTCTGTAAGACCTGTTCATAACAGCGAGGCCAGCAGTGCAGACAGGATTACAGCAGAGAGTACAGCTGCTTCCAGACATGGCTTGTTAGAAAATCAGTACAGGCAGGGTCAAAAAAGGACTATTTCGTGTATGCAAAACAAGCAAGAACAAGGAGTGAACCAGTACATTTCAGAGAAGCCAGCCCCAAAAACAGCAAATGAGAAGTTTTTGAGAAGGGTCCGAAGAAGAAACATGCCCATGTGACTCTGCAGATTAAGAAAGGGAAAAACAAAGCACCAGCATAGCTGAAATAAATTGCTCCTAGAGATCTGCAGCACACCAACAGACAGGCTTTGCAGGCACCACCACAATTCCCTCTGATGCTGGAAGACTGATTTCTTTTTCAGCTATGCCCCTCCCAGGCTTCTCAGCTCAAATAAATGCTCCTTATCTTCAGGTCTGCCCGTTTACTGAAGACTGCCAAGAGTGGTATGACCCAGATTGTGCTTAAATACAGCCAAGCTCAGCACAGTAGCAGTCAGCCACCCTCCCTGGACATGGTGCTTGGCATCCCAAAGAGCCTGTTTGTCAAAGTTCAGCTGTATCAAACACTCAGACCATATGGACAGGTAACATCTGGCCTAGACTGCCTAGATCAACAAGTAAAATGTCACTTCTCCCTTCTTTTTAGTTCTCTATCATCTTAGTCCATCTATGCACGAATGGAAGTGAATCACAAACATAGGAGTGTTTTCAAGTGAGAAAAGGAGGCACACAGTCTCACAGCTGGCTGCTACACCTGCCTCTAAATTGCATATAAAGCACTTTCATGCTGCACAGAGCATAAGTATTCAACTACTTATAAATTCAGCTAGGAATTAATATAAAATAAATTTTGCTCAACATGGGACTCTCTGGGAAGGTGTGTCACACTTCACAGCCCGCCTGCAGCCCAGGTCCTGCATACCAGTCCAAACCTGAACGCAACCACAATGAAGCAATTCCTGCTTATTGGGACATCTCTGGCTCACAGAGATCCATTTGGCTACATATGCTCTTTAAAAATTAACACTGCTGAAAGCAGGGAACATAAACAAAGGAGGTCAGAATCACCTGCAAGTACTTTACCGATGCAAGACCACTACTATCATTCACTTCAAAGAGCAAAACCTCCTAATTAGCACTAATTTAGCCAGAAAAGCAAGCAGAAACCCTGCCATGAAATATCTGCAAGCAGCATCACAAGATTTACAAGTAAGATGTGCAGTTATGACCACAGCAAGTTAAGATCACAGGAGCAGGACATGGTGCTACCCATGGGCACTCCTGAACTGAGTGGCCACTGAGGAGACACATGCCTGAGCCATGGAATCACATCCATAATCAGAACACACCCAGAGTCACCTCTGCCATAAAGAGGTGGTCAGGGCTCACCATTCACTCGAGAAAGACTTTTTTTCCATATGGGGCCACTTAGTGCAAAACAGTCACACTCCTTTAGTTGAAAGAGCACATCGCTTAAGCTGCTTCAGGTTTTCCTCCCACAACACCAAGTCCTCCAATTTAAAAAGGGCAAAAGCCAGTCAGCACTGGAGGCTGTGAAAGGACTGAACTTGAAGGAACCCAAAAGAGAAGCCACTGCTCAACCTCCAAAGCCTTGTCAGCATCCACACTTGCAGATCAGCACCCCATTCTCTGTTGGAGGAAGGTGTTCTAGAACAAAGTGTTGGCCTGCTCCCTACCACAGCTGTTCAGCTGAGGCCACAGAAGTGTGTACTGACTACACCTGGCTACCTCATGCATCTCCACCTGGGGAATCCTCCTGGTGAGCTGTCACTACTACCCCACGGGGCTGCCAAATACGAAGGCCTTGAAAGAAGGCTGGAATGGACTTGGTTTCAGCAGAATGATGTTCCATACATTTAGCCCATTTCAAAAGCTGCAGTCAGTAACTGGGTCTCTTCTATCCTCCACAGGCAAGACTTCCAATTTCTTTATAAAGGGCCTGTTGGTTGTTATTAGAAAGAACATACAAAGATCTTACCTAGCATGAACTTCTCTCCAGAGGAGGCAAACATTCATTAGTAGAAAAAAAGGGAAAGGGAGGAATTAAAAACAGCCATGGGAAGTGTAGGGTGAGAGAAATGAGTGAAAAAACACTGCTTTCTCAAGGTCACCAAAGAGCAGTCAAGGCCTGCAGTGAAACAGCGAGAGCTCTCCAAGGGCATGAGAATGTAAAGTGAACTGAGGTTTTCACTTACTTCCACTGCTGAGAACAGCCCCCTCCTCATTGCAATGTCAATTTCCAACAAAATATGGAAACAACAACTACTTTGTTAGACCAAATTATTAAATTGTTTTACTATCAGACAAGCCCAGACAAAAGCAGTTTCTGTGGACAGCTGACCTGCTGTGAGCGGCCCCTGTAGCCATACCTCACAAGGAGTTAATGGGAGGCTATGAACTGTTGTGACCTCTCCTTCCCAGTTGTTCACTGACACAGAGATGCTACTGCTCTTTAACCTGTCTGAGAAACCTTTTTTCCTAACATAACCCCAAGATTCTGTGAATCCCTCTCACATTCATATAAATATATATTAAGAAATCTACTTGAAAGCACTCATGTTGAAATTAGTCTGCAATCCCTTTGTTTAAAGCTGCAACTGTTCCACAAAGGCTGTCTGCAGTAGTAGTAGAATTTGTCAAGTACAGCTCCCAAAATGTGAAATAAAAAGCAACAACAGAACAAAGCCTTGAACTTGATCAACAAGGCAATCAGTGTCTGCATGCTTTTTTTCCCTGCATAAAAAAGAGACTGGATTGTTTTTTACATAGTTGTCAATGAATTTTTCCAGCATGGGAAGACTCCTCTAATAAATTAAAATATTCATTAAAGCAGATGCACTCAGCAAGCCTCTTCGGATGAACAAATGAGATCAAACTGAAAAAACACTGTCTGGCTGAACATGAGCATCACTAGTAAAATCACCAAACCACTTTTTTTTTCTCCCTCAAGTGCCTCCTTCCCCTGTGGTATGAAGTATCCAGGAAAACTTATCTCATTACTGATTGTTGTGAACTAGTCACATGCATGGGATTTAAGCCACCCAGCCATGGCAATGTTGAAGACCAATCATGAGCTGAGCTGATGCCAAGACCCCCAGGACTGTTGAAATAATCTCATGCTTTACAGACCAAATTCAGTACCTGACATGTTTAAAAATATGAAATTATTTTAATAACTTTGTTTACATTTCCAAAAAATCAGCAAACATTGTTAAAATTCACTTCATCTCAAAATCACAGAATCAAATAGTCTGTGAGAATACTTCCAGCTTACAGTTTGACATTAATCTGACAGATAAAATAGTATCTGGAATGATTCTACTGAATTCTACAGCTCACTGATAAAAAGCATCCCAACCTACTCAAGCAGTAAACAGAAAACAATCATTATTTAACCCTTACCTCAAAATATCTTTTTGACGTTACTTAGCAAAAATAAACAACTCTGTACTTAAAATAAATGATGTACAATTACAACAGCTCTTATGCAACCTGTAGTATAATCTGCAACAAATAGAAGTTTCTCATTCGACTGTGAGCCCGGTTACAGACCTGTAAATAAAGACTAGTGATAAAGTCTCTGGCTGCCCAGGAGAGATCTGCTGAACCAGACTGTTTCATCACAGAAACTTGCACAACAGTAACTCAGACGCAAAAGAAGTAAATTACCATGGTACTTCAGAAAAAGAGGAACTACAGTCACTACAGTGAAAAGTATGTATATAGGAATTTGTACAAAATATGGGCTGACAGATACATGGTATTTTAGGAGCAAGCATATCAGAGATTCGGATTTTACCTTCTGAAAATCCATCAAGTATGGCTACAAAAGGAAAAGAAACCGTAAAGTTCAACAAAACTCTACAAGAGAACAAGTATCTGCTTTCAGGGAAAAAAAAAAACCAAACCAAAACTAAACTAAACACCAGCATTCTAAGCAGTTATGACCATCCAAATCTGTGACTCAGGAAAGAAAACATATGAAGCAACTGAGAATTGACTAACACTTCTCCCTCTTACATGAATTTAAAATGGAAGGTTTCACAGTTCCATTGATGCAGTTTAACAGTCAGAAGAGCAAAGCAGGGCTGGGAGGAGTTTGATTAGTCAAACAGTCAGTGTTCTTAACAAAGTTTATTAATTGGTTATTTGTGTCCTGAATGTAAATGGCAAAACGGGTGAATTGTAACATAGGGATAGCAAATTTCTTTTTCTTTTTTTAACTAAGAGCAACCAAAATATATTATTCCACTTTTCAGAACAAGCCATTCTAATGCAGAGTTGATCACATTAATGGTGCACTTTGTAACAGTCCATGGAGACAAAGCAAATTAACACTCTGGCCTCTTTTGAATATCATCTTATCTGAGGCCCGGGGAGAAAGCAGAAGTAGTTAGTAATTAGCTGTGGCCTTTAATAATAAAATTACATTAATCTTCCAATGTTAGGTTTTGCAATAAAGGTATAGCTTCATGGTGGTAGAAGCACAAGAAGATACCAAAAATAGCTAAGCATGTCTTTAGCCATGAATGAGAAACTTCCTGTTTTATGTAATAATCACACAGCATGAAATTTTAACAACCTGGCATGTTTTGAACTTACTTTACTTCACTCATTGTTAAGACCAAATGGCTGATAGTGTCTAAAAACAACATTAAATGAAGGGCAGCTATGTAGGAATAGGAGATGCGATCCTCAAAGTGAAAATCTGAAGAACCTTCCCCTTTGAAACACAGGTTAGAAAAATACTATCATATAACGTTAATGGAATTTTTATTCAACACCCAGCTCTCCATTTGATGGGAAAGCAGACAAACATATCCCTTTAAGAAAAACCCCAAACAACAGAGTACTCCTCTACTGCTTTAGAACTGATGAATGCGTACCCATTTCTCCTAGACTTTGTAAAAAACAAAAAAATTGGCAGGAACCCTTAGAAGAGTGCCTTATCAGGAAGGGCCAGCCCAACCACTGCTCTTTCAGTTCTTCCAGGAATGGTTTATTTGTGTGCAATGAATAAGGAGATGCTAGATATGATTGGAGTACATCACAGTGAACAAATACTACCCACAGGCTGTGGGCACACAGACTCAATCCCTCTTAGCAGGTGTTTAAATTACACGCTCTTAAAAGCTTAACACTTTGTCTGGATTCCAGATATCAACCTCACTGCTAGCTAAGTTGGAAACAACAACAGAAGTCATCAGTACAAAAAAAAAATTGCTGTAACAGGCTTCTAAGAGCAAAAAGCTTCCACACTCCTCTTTATTTCAACAGAGATGATTAGTTAAGGTGCTTTAGGATTCTGCATGGCAGACAAGCTGGCAGAGGTGGCCATTTACTAAGCTCTGGAGTCTTTAGCGGGTATCTGAGGGCAGTTCCTGAGGCAGAACCCTGAACTGCTAGTTTCTGTAGCGGGGCATCTGTGGAGCAGGGGCTCCCTCTAAGGGGACTGAGGAGGAGACTGTCATCAGCTGTCCACCGTGAATTCTCTCATTCACCCGCAGGTCACAGCCATCCTGCAGCATCCTTATAGCTATCCTTGCAATGTTTTTAGAGTCATCAAGTCCACTGTGAGGTCTCCCATCATAATTCATGCCCAGATTTTCAAGCATGATTGTCAGCTTGGTCTGGTTCCTAGGAACCTGATGGAGAAAGGGAGTAACATTCAAGGATTAGGTTCAGTACCAAATCTTTTTAATCTAACACGGGGCAGTAGAAACACATGCAGATTTTAAGTCTACTTAAGTCACATATTACTTTCATGTTGCCTTCTGTCAGATCACTAACCATTTAGCTTCAAAGCACCTTGGTGAGACAGACACTCCCATTTTTACAGAGGAGACACAGTCAACAGGAGTTTGTCTAGACCTGAGATGATGTCAAGGGCCTCTCACCAGCACCAGCTCAAGATACACCTGTGCTGGCAAGGGTAGAAGCCACGGCCTAGATAAATTTAACAATCTTTACAAAAAACAAATTACCACCCACAGAGGCATTGCAGAGGGAATCAGATTTTCCTTCTAAATTCTAAGTGATTAAAGAAGCACCAGGCTCCTGATTCTCACTGACATCAAGATCCTGAATGCCTTCAACCTTCACAGGATCTGATCAGCAACATCTACAGCAACCCTGTAATATTTGCCCAGCACCAAGTAAAGCTCTTCCCTTATTAAATGTCAATCTCTCTTTTATCTAGAGGTCCTAATCTTTCTCTGTCCCCATTACACTGTCAAAAGTCAAGACTATATGAGGGTAGAGGTGCAAATTAGTTTTGTAGTGTATTGCATGAAAACAGGAAAAAAAAATTGAAAAATCAATACAGTCTTTTCAGCTGAACTACTTCGAAATACATTTGATCTAAGAGGACCGGTATAAAAGTTTTAGACAATCCTTCAAGGAGCACAACCTGACTCTTAAAAACAAGATTAAAACCAAAATGCTGTAGATTATATGATCTTCAATCAGTGAAGTGAGATCTGCACATGAAGCACATTTGAAAATCAGGCACCAGGCAACTAGTTTAAGTACTATAATTTTATACTACACAAGTAGAGATGACAAGCACAACAGGACATTCTAGACTTTTAAACCAAGTTTTCCCATAAGAGAAACAGCAATTTGTACAAACCTTGTAGAAGTTCCCATATGATTTGCGAATATTGATCCACTTTTTGGCGAAAGAAGGGTATTTGATACGGCTAATACGGCACTGGATGTTCAAAAATTTACTCATATCCCATGATCTTAAAAAGTCAAAAGAGGAAAACATTAGTCATATATAATCCTGTGTTCTACATATTACACACTTGTAGAACTAAGAGCTGTCTTGTCTCTGGTAGAAGAAAAACAGTTTAGGAAAAGCTCTTTTGCTATAGTCATGGTAAAGAATTTTTTGATATGAATTTGTTAATCATGGCCAAAAAAATAATGACATGAGCAAGACTTTCACCAGGATAGTTTCAGGTCCACAATGGTTAAGACAAAAAATAGCACACCAAGTACTCCACCTACCACATCAACACTGAAAACTGCCAATAAATTAGATGCTTACACAGCCCTCGGGGAAGCAAGCGACACCTTAAATCTTCCTGATTATTTGGGTATGCATGTACCTCTATTTCAGGTAGGCTATTGAAACTAGACTGCACCTAGTTTTATGAGAAACCACATCTCTATGAAAATATGAAGAAATTATAATCCTATTTATTTAGCAGCCTGCCTTCCTGAAGGGAACCACCCCAACAAGTTTGTAAGCGGCAAGCTAAAGTAAAGCTTTTTTTCCCCATCTCTTGTAGCTGTCTATGCAATCTCACCTATACAACAGAGATTTCAATGCACCTATTTTCCTTAAGGAATTTCACTGAGGGTATTCCTCTGGAGGGGAATTCCAGAGACATTTAGGCCCAGTAATATAACCAGCCTTGCGCCAGTTTTGCTTTAGCATTTTCTGTTTTGAATTCACCGTTGCTTCCAAAGATAGCAATGTAATTACAGGTTAAAAATTAGTTAAACAGAAATATTTACCATAGCTCTTTAAATTTATTAAGATTGGAATGGCATTATGTTAACTCCTTATTTTTAAGGTGCACATGGGTCTATACTGTACACCTCAAGTCCTGTGTGACACCTTTTTAAATGGTTCACACTGGACACAACAGTATTTCAGTAACGTGGGTTCTTCGCCAGGAAAGACCTGTGACCTACAGTAATTGTCTAAAACTTCAGTAACTTTGAGAAAAGGGTCTCATGGCCAAAACCAACTCTCATTAATTTAAGTTGGGTCAGTCAAAAAAACCCTGTATATCTATTATGTATCTACTAATCTACTCTGATAAATTATTTTTCAAACTACTCATAGACTAGAATATTTATCTGGGCTTTACTTGACAGAAGCGTTAGGAAATTATGCTCAGATTCCACAGGCTGTTTTTTCATAAGCTCCATTTTTGTTTCAGGGTTCCTCTCATTCTGGTTCAACAGAGTCATTGCATCAGAGCAGCACAGAACTGCCTTTTTAATCCAGCACAGCAGAAGACCTGCTGCAGGCAAGTACGAAAGTGCTCATCATTTACCTTAACATAGCTAATGTTAAAAACTCCCTGTCATACTTAAATCCTTCATTCCAAGAGAAGGAGTAAAGCAGATATGTTAACAGAATAATACTGTTTCACAGCTAAAAGGCAAGTGGCATCTGTAAAAAAAAAAAAAAATGCTCTGGCCAGTGCTCTGCAAGATAAAGCTCAAACACTGTATTTCACTATATAACAAAGCTAAGATCCCAAGAACAATATTGCACCACAAATGTATCTAGATCTCAAGACCTCTTCACCATGCAGTTATCTGGGGACTTGATTTTCCACATAGACCTTGTGAGAGAGCAAGTTCAGGTGGCAGTTCCAGGGACTAGTGGAACACACAAAGCTTGTCAGAGGTGGGACCCACCAGAGCCACAGTCCTCTAAGCCACAGCAGAGGTTTCTGTGCTAGCCATTTCTCCTTGTTCCATAAAGACCACCGTCCATTGTCTTCCAGCAAAATATCCAGTATGTATTAACAGTAACACAGACACAGGGTACCACAGTACACCCACCACACACTTCTGAAGCCTCAGATGCAGAAGGGCACAGAAGTTACCTAGAACTAAAACTGCAGGGTTATTTTCAGGTATTATGTGCTAGATATATATGGAGAATTACAGCAGCAATAAAGCATAAAGTCTGCTCAGCATCACTTTGTTGCATACAGACCACTAGGAAAGAAACGGCGCCATCTGATGGATTTAAGCTTCATTTTCAATGGTTCAGTTCAGCCTTCCCAATTTTACCAAAAGCTTCAATTAAAATAAAATCAGCAAAATGGCAGTGTCCTGATCCATCTTTAGCAATGCTCTCACAAATATTAAACACGGTTTTGCGGTTTTAGATTGTGCTGAAGGTTGCATAAGGACATACCCATCAGTCAACATGGAATAGCTATACTTTGTTCCCAGTTCTCGTTGTCTCATCCACTCTACAACATTCTGCAGAACTTGAGGAAAAGTATCAGCTTTATCAACAATGTCCTAAGAGAACAAAAAAACCCAAAACAAAGTAAGGAACATTTTTTCAGGAAAAGAAACAACCCAGCATTAAGTGTAAAAACTGTATTGGTATATGGGGACTTACAAAATTGGCTTCATCACAATCCTTACAAAACCAGCTTACACATTAACAGATGACTGGAGAGATTTTTCTAAACTGAAAAAATAGCACCACAAAAGCACCGCTACAAGAGCCAGCCTCCTAATAGCTTCTGTAAAGGTAACAAGGTTAGTCAGCAGTTGAACTAGGATTAAAACATCTGAGGTTGTTTCCAAGGCTCCTTCTTAAGTCACTTATCAAAAGCCATTGCCATCCTAAGACTCTAAACTCTTTAGAATAAAAATCTTAGAAGAGGAACTGATGCAATTCAAAAGGTACTTAGCTCTACTATAGATTAAATTCCTCCACATGAATTAAAAAGTGAATGCTCTTCCCCACAAAATGACCAATTTAGTGAAATCAGCTCTGTGATAACTGGGAGAGGGAAAAAACAAGGATTAAGAGAATAGGCCTTACAGAAAAATAACCATGAAATATTACCATTTAAAGTTACCAGTGTGAAAACATCAACACCACATATCTTTTTTTCCTGTTTCTTCCTGAAGAAACAAAAGCGCAATTACCTGGGTTATTCCTGTCAGACTGATGCAGAAGTTTGAAAGCTTGGGATTAATCTCTGGCTTCACGTATTGCTGAAAGGTATCCTCCTGTAACAGGAGAATCAAAGGCTCAGCTGCAGCACGCTGTGCAGCCCACAAGGCAGCTTCTCTGGCTCGCCTGCAGCCCAAAGGCAACAGCAGCTACTTGTCCTGCTGCAGGCAAAAAGGAGTGTGTACCACCTGAGCCAGTATGAGCCTCCTGACTGGCCATCATCAGATTCCTGATGGGACACATAGCTTTTCATAAAGTCACCCCAAAACAAACCAGAACATGTCCTTTCTCTCAGCCAGTAGGCACCAAAGAGTGGGAATGTGGATTTAAGAGGGGGAAAGGACAGACTGCAAAAAAGCAGAGGATTTGGGAAAAGAAGAGTGTGAGTAAGGAAAAAAGTGAAAGGCATGAGCAAAGCCTTGTGTTTTTTAGGTGGTTTCTATAAAGGTTCACCTGCAATTCAAGGAAAGCAACCAGTTGCACACCTCAGAAGCTTCATGCACGTCCTACACCTCTGGATGCCAGCCAGACATAGACAAACAAAACCTCACTCTGGGAAACTGAGCAATGCAAGAGTGAAGACTGAAGGCAAGTTTCATGGAAAAAAGAAAGCCCCAAATCCCTGCTGTTATACAAAACCTTTTAGACAGACAAAAAAACCCACTCTAAGAGCAATAAAAACAATCCTGGTAATCTGCACAATCCTTTTTCTGCAGTTAGTCATACATGTAGCTATACTTTAGTTTAACATCACAATGATTACCGGAAATCCTCCTCCTCTTAAGAGTTCTTCATAAATGAACCATTAGTCAGAGGTGTGCTCACTGAGTCACTCAGTTTCACTTAAGCAGCGGGTAGTTTATCCTAAAAGAAAGCTGTACTGGAACAGAGCACTTGAGGCTACCAAATGCCTGCTAAGTATGTTTGTTTAAAATCAGGTTACACAGCTATCAATCTGTTGGGTACAATGTAGAAACAGTTGAGCCCGACAAGAAGTGGAGTTCACTCAGCCTCACTTTCTTCATCTCTGCATTAGTGTCTTCTAGACTGCCTCACACAGGACCACAGAAATTAATCATTTTTTATTATGATGAATCCCTTAAGTCCTAGAAATAGATTTGTGGACCTTAAAGCAGGGAAAGAAAGGGCAGGTGGGAACAGACACAGACAAGAAAACTCGTTATCAATAGAGGGAGTCAACAGCAGGAGAATGATCATTTGGAAAATGCTTTCAGAATAGAAAGTACTGTTTGTACCTAAGAGACACAGAGGATAAGCCCTTATGAAAAAAAAAGTATGCTATTTTAATGAAGTTCAAGATCTACTTAAAAACTAATTTAGACTTTCTGATGCAAACAAGTTACATCAAAGAATAGCATACCAACACAGCAATTAGAGCACTTACTATTTCCAGGGTACGTGTGTTTACTAAGACAACAGGAAACTCAATTATTTCATGTACAAATTCAGGTGGGTTTCCTTCTTCACATGTTGCTTCAAAGTCAACAACACAGATGTAGTCATAGCAGCTGTTTCCATTAGTGTGTTCCTTCTGCATCAGCTTCTGTTTCTTATAATAATTTTTCAATCTCTTTTTCAGTACATCTTTCACTCCTCTAAAGAAATAGGGAAAGTGACAAAGATTGCACTCTTGTTTAATTATTTCCCTTGTTGTAAAACTGAAGCTGTATTTAACATTTGAAAGTTCAACACTTATTAATCTCATTTTGAACACAAGCACTTGCGAAGTCTGAATTCCACTTTATCATAGAGGAGTGTTATCCCCATCATCTATGCTACATTATATCCCATTATCTGGGATAACGCAAAGGCTGTGATACCCCCCATCAATACAATACCAGGGACAGACTGGGAAGCATGGCACAGAGAAACTCTGCAGTCACCTCTAGTTCAGCAAGACTCAGTATCCAAAGCTTTTCCAAAGCTCAAGTCTTTGTAGATTACTCCTAGTTGGCCCCTGGCCCTGGAAGAAGTATTGCTTCACCTGTGCCCTCTACCTGAAGTGAGTCATGCCTGAGGCCTTTCTGCATCAGTGGCATAGATAACACAGAATCCAGCTTAAATGCCCACATTTTAAATTCTTCTTAATTTAAATTTAAAATTGAGCTCGAATAACTCTATTAAAGTATTTGAGATTTCAGTTGTCAGAAAAACTTCCTGGTCAAGATCCTGCTTTTCAGGAGGTTTGTGGCTATAAATAAATTCACATGGCAAGAGATTAAAGTTACTTACTGCGTCCTTTTAATACAAACATTGAGTGCATATGCCAGAACTGCCATGTACCAAACCAGAGCTGAATAAATGAGGATAATTTACCCTTTCAAGGAAGTTGTTTTCAAAATTATTCATTGCAAATGGAATAACAGAAGCTGTAAGAGATATGTGTAGCAAGTGGTATTATCAGAAAAGCAGCCCACTGATCCACAAATAAGAACTGAAATCAAACTACTAAACCTGCATTTGAGAACATAAACTGCTTCTGCAGAGATAACTCTTCTTCACCCTGGTTTATTGATCTAGTTTAAGTCAATGTCCAGTTCATTCAAAGTTGAGACAGTATGGGAACTGATGGAGCGGGAAATTACTTCTTTCTCCATCAAACTTATAAAAAAAGCTGAAAATAGGAAACGATCGACTATCATGATAACCTCAAAGGAAAGGATGGAGTGTGGCAATCTGCTCAATTCTCTACAGTCACTATTTGTTTACAGACAAGACATATTCTGACTTGACTTAATTGAATACATTGACGAAAGAAGTCTAGCTCCGCTGAAAGAGAAATTTAAAGCTTTCAGCATTTACAACTAGATTAAAAAATGCATGTAGAAAACTTACAACCTAAGAGAAGACCACAAACACATCATACACTATTTGAATTCTGCTTTTTATTTTTAAATCCGAGCAACTGCTAAACAGCTACAGACATCTAATGTGTTTTATGAAAAAATTTCTCAGGTAATGATAAGATTTTTTCCTCCTGAAGCACTAAATTAATTTAACCAACTAACTCCCCACCACTACTTCCTCATTACTGTTGCCTACAGAAACAATACACTTCATTTTTCCCAGCTGACCTTCTTCACAATATCTCAAATATGTCCGGCCACAGAATTATTAGTCTTGCAGCTCATTTTCAATACAGGAGGAACTATGCTATATTCCCTTGCCTCCGCCCCAGTGAGCGCAAAATCAGCTTATAATACATTCATTTTTTCACATTATTCCAGGGCATGTATTCAGAGTAGCAAACTCTCCATCTAAGGGTACCTGTCCTCTGATTGATTAAATCCTGAGCCACATCACCAGAGTTTGTAGCGAGTATCAGATCTGTACTGGTACAGTAAATAAAAATATGGCTGTTCTGAAGCAAGTTTCTATATGAAGAAGGTCTGCAGCACCACCTGAGAACCACTGTAGTTCTTCTTTCCCCCTTGACCAAAAAGTGATGAGAAGTACCTTACAGTTATGTATTCTTTCATTTCTTTGGGTTGCCAGTTGAGACAGCACACATAAAGCAGTATACTTTAATCCTACAACAAAAGCTGCAACAAGATTGCACATAAAACAATTGGTGTCTGGTGCTGTGTCTGCTTTTCACTTTGTGCTGAGTTTTTAAACCTTAAAATAATCATCTCTCATGGCTCTACTGCTCTCAAAGATAAATCAAGATGTTAACAAATAACCTGGTTTCAAGCTTGAACTCTGCGAGTTTACTTCTGAGCTCTTCTCTGGTCATTCTGTTGATATAACCATTGGTTATAGCAATTTCTTTGTAAATCGGATCACTGAAGTCGTTTGAACTGGCAGCTGAGGTTTTGCCATTAGTTTCTTGATCACTGATCCTACAATGCTGCTTACCCTAGAAAAAAGAGAAATCAGGAAGTCATTTAAGAAGGTCGAAACAAGAAGCCTGAGCATTCATAGTTCGTTTTGGCACCAAAACGCAGTAAAGCATCACACTGTTACACTTGTGATCCGACTGAGCGAACTAGCTTAGAGACAGGTAAGAAAATAAATACTGCCTGAAACACTATTTACTGCCTGAAGCCTGCTCTGAAACACTGTTTTCCTAAACAGCAGCAAACAGAATAAAGGGATACTCATGCACGCGTCTTGAGCCACGTCGAACAGCAGCTCTTGGAGACAAAACTTGAATACGCATCCTAATCTGAACAGAGTTCTGTGGTGCAAGCGGGCAAAGCCTTCACCAGCTTTCTCTCGACAAGTGAATTAACCAGAATCCACACTGACTGGGACACGCGGGCCGGTGCCCAATACGTGCAAAATAAACAAAGCAATAAACTAACAGGAAGAACTACGGACACTTCGGCTCCCGACCGCTGCTCGCGGCCTTTGCGGGGTGCGCACACGGCGCGGCCTCGGGCGGGCCCGCGGCCCCGGCGGCGCCCCTCGGGAGGGCGAGCC
The DNA here is from genome assembly GCF_009650955.1 of Corvus moneduloides. Lineage (NCBI taxonomy): Eukaryota > Metazoa > Chordata > Aves > Passeriformes > Corvidae > Corvus > Corvus moneduloides. The sequence goes on along the minus strand of NC_045480.1, from coordinate 46,901,587 downwards.
CCGGGCAGTCCCGGGGCGGGGCAGGGCCGGGCGGGCCGAGGCCCGAGGCGGGCTGGCAGCCGGGCCGCCCTGGGCGAGCGGGCGCGGGGCCACAGCCTCGGGCCAGCACCGCCCGGCCGCAGCCGCCCCCGCCGCCCCGCGCACTCACCGGCGGGCAGGCTGCGAGAGCGGCCGGCGCCTCGTCCCGGGCGGCCTGCGGGCGGTTCTCCTTCTGCTCTTCCATGGCGGCAGCAGTAGCGGCGGGAACCGTGGCGGCGACGGCGGCCCGTCAGGGGCGGGAGAGCTCGGAGCCCGCCCCTGGGCGGAGCGGCGGCTCCAGCGCCCCGCTCGTTCGGCTGCGTGAAACCCGAGCAGCTGCGGCCACGGCTCCCGGCGTCCCCCTCGGGTATCAAACACTGTGGTGCGCTTGTGCCACGCGTGCCGGGCCGCCTCACCCCCGGCTGTCCCGCCAGCCCTCGGCCCTGCCCCTCTGCAGCAGCACCCCCGCCTCATGCGCCTGCCTCAGCCCTCCTGGGAATTTGCCCAGCAGTCCCCCCGGGGTTTGGGGTCACGGCGGCTCTTTGGAAGCTCTCTCCGTGTTACGGGAAACACACACTGGACAGACACCTCATTTATGCCTCCGTGCTCCTTCTCATGGCACTGACTTTGCACAGAGCACCCAAAACATGGATCTAGGACACCCGTGGTGTGTTGGGTGCCAGCTCACAGCTACCAGAAGGATGCAGTTGGCCCCCAGCCCTTTCCTGCCAGGGAATTTGCCTTGCCTGCTGTTCCCCATATCCTTTAATCCACAGTCAACAAGCAGGGTGAGGTGGGTGGCACGAGACACGTGTAAGCTCTCTGGATCTTCTTGGCCAGGAGGTGAAGGCAAAGCAGTGAAGTCTCTGTCCGTCACAGGTCAGTTTATTTTCTGCAGGTGCCTCCCACAGTCCTGAAGTGCAGTCCAATATCCCTCAGTGATGGAGGCCAATGTGTATTGGCACCCACCTGATGCAACCACGCCAACACCTCCACATCTGCTCCCCGCTAAACAGCCCAGAATCTTCTCTTCTGCCCTGTTGTGGCTGGGGCCCCAGCATCCACCTTCAGCCTCCCATCTCACTCTGGCACACGAGTATCTCATTGCAGATGCTGACATCCCCTCCCCTAGACCTGCTGGGCAGCATTTGTCATCTTCGGTGGGTGTGCCATAGAGGTCTGTCTCGTCTTCTCCTGATGGAGTGATGGCAGAAGTGAGGTCACACACAAACACTCAGGGCTATGTGCGTGTCTCGGTTTTGGCTGGGATAGTTAATTTAGTTAGAGGCTGGTGAAGTGCTGTATTTTTTGGATTTAGTATGAGAATATTGTGGGTAACACACTGATGATTTAGTTGTTGCTCAGTAGTGCTCACTCTAAGTCAAGGACTTTTCAGTTTCCCATGCTCTGCCAGTGAGAAGGTGCACAAGCTGGGAGGAAGCACAGTCGGACAGCTGACCTGAACCGGCCAAAGGGATATTCCATATCATGGAACACTGTGCCCAGTATGTAAATGGGGGGGGGGAGGAGTTGCCTGGGAGCTGACGATGCTCATCCCCCATCATCCCGCCATCGGGGAGGGGCTGGGCATCAGTCAGCGAGTGGTGAGCAACTGTATTGTGTATCACTTGTCTTTCTTGTGTTTTATTCCTCTCTCTTTCATTGCAATTACTATCATTAGTAGTATTATATTTTACTTTGCTTTCATTATTAAACTGCTCTTAACGTATGGGGTTTACTTTTTTTCCTATTTTCCTTCCCACCAGGAGGTAGTGGTGAGTGAGCAGCTGTGTGATCATGCTTAGTTGCCCGAGGGGGTTAAACTGCAGCAGTGGGAAGGGATTTGCTCCCTTTTTTAATTCACCCTCCTGGTGCTGCCACAAACGCCCCTGTTGCCAAGCAGAGGACCACCTGCCTTACCACTCTTTCTCCAAAACCTGCTCTGAATATGAGCAGGGAACCAAGCTTTGCACGAACGCAAACAACACGGTACCAATGAGAACCACTGAGGCGGCCTCACAAACCCATAAAATACCTTAAAACATAGTGGAGAAAAAGCTGTTCCCCAGAAATCACCTCCCTTGCTAGAGTGGGCAATGGTTCACAGATACTAAATGAGGGGCTTCATGCTCAGATCCACTCAATGCCAAATCTCTTCATGACTTTGCTACAGCACAGATCTACAACTAGGTGCAGACCCTTCCAGAACTAGAGCCCAAGGAGGCACTGCAAGAGGAAAAACAAATCACACAGCCAGGACTCTCCTGGAGATTGAGATCACTTTTATTTTCAGTCATTTTGGCGAGGATGTGTGGGCAAGTGTGGGTGTGGTGCATGTATGTCTGGGCATGCATGTGTGTGTGCGCAGAGTCCTGCCCAGTGATGTAGATTATATGAATACCTGCAATTAGAGTCCATGAACTGAGCCATGAAGCATGTGATGAGTGCTACACTGCTTGCCTCTTCTTGTGCTTACTGCAGTGCAGCATCTCCACCTCCCGGCACTGCTGTTCCAAGGATGCCAGCCCAAGATCCCATCCAAAGGGCACGAGAGGAACTGAGCTCCGGGATCTGGCTCTGCAGGAGTGAGCCAGTGGATTTTCAACTCACTTAGTGAGCTCCTAAGTAACATTTGCAGTTCCCTTTGACACAACCGCATCTAATTCCTCACAGTGAGGAGCCTCTACTGCTTTGACAAACTTTAACTGCCTCAGAGGTACAACAGGGAAGAGAACACGGACCCCACATAAGCTCCAGTGCTACAGCATAGCCAAGCACACCTTGAGTTCCTGGGAAAGCAGCACCCAAATACACTGGTTTTAAAGCCACCATGAAACTGTGGCATGGGAGATGCTGCAAGGGAAATGACCCATGCTTCTGCAGCCCCCAGTCTCTTCCATCTGATTTGAGAGACCATAAGGCAGGGTAAATCCCAATCTAGGCTCTATTTCAGTTTAACTTGTTAAAGCTGAATCCTCTAAGCTCAGAGCAGAGACAATGCAGAAAGAATAGCACTGCCATGAAAGGAGACTGGTCAAAGGCATCCTGACCTTGTGGCAGGCTGGAAACAATCTTACTTCTCTGACCTTTTTGCTTATAGGACAGTTAAAACAGAGGTGTCCCACCACACAGGACCCTCTGCAGCTGCCAGAAGTCTCCAACTACTCCTGTAAGCCCTAAAATGACCTAGATGTGCAGCATCATTCTTTGCTCTGCCAATTTGTAGGCTGCTTAGGGACATGCAATTCCTCATGTTACACAGACCCAGAAGAAGGCAAAGCTGCTATCCTGGGAGTTTCACTTGGACGGGTGCAGGTTTAAATCCCAGGTTTTGCTTCAGAGCGTAACATGAGGTACTCCAGGACATCTTCCAGCTGCTGAAAGTCAGTAAGTGCAAAGCAGTTTGCCAGCTCTGCTTCCAAACCTGCCTGAACCAGTTTCAGCAGGAAATCAAAAAGTGGTCAAGCAAGGGGTCTGCAAACCAATAAGCAAAACCAACACAATCATCTCGAGTGAAGTAGGCATCTAGGAGATTGCCAGGAGATTCTCCTCCTATTCCAAAGGAGTTAAATTCATTGTCAGCTCCACAGGGAGACAGCTGATGCCCCAGTCCTTTCTGACCTCTTTATAATACATCTTCAGTAAAGGCTGAAGAGTGCTCCATAGAGGCTTTAGTCATTTCTAACAGTTTGGTAACTCTCCAAGCAGGGACAAAACAGGAACATAATACATACTCTGAACTCAGGTATCTGCTGTTAGGGCACTGCATTGAGGCCCTCTTTCCTTGTAGCTTGATTCATGAAAAATGACAGATCCTTCAAAAATACAGGGCCCTCATCCCTGGGGCTCAGGGATATTAAGTGAGGTCTGAGGCAGGAGCTCAGCAAAGGGACACTGTATAAGGATCCCAGGACGCATCCTTAAAAGACAGCGACAGCAAAATCAAAAGTACTGTGAGCTGCTTGGTTTGGTTCTCCTGTATGGATCTCCCACCTGGCAATTGCAAAGGGGAGATGCTTCTGAACTGCATAGAAAATTAAATGGCTTTTGCATATTAAAAAAATTCAGATGAAAACACAGTTACACCAGTTACTAAACAGTGGGTGGATGAGCAATCACTGTTTCATATTAAATAGACCCAACTAGACTGATCTCCATACTGCCACACTCCCGGCATTACGGCTTCAGTGCACAGCAGCAGACTGAGTGCCTGCAAAGGCCAGGGAATGCTCCCACGGAGGTGGCACACCCTGGCAGGAGGGCTGCAGTCCCAAGGAGCAGGCTGTAAGACGTCTGCTCTGTCCTCTCACTCCTTCAATGCTCACGCATCCCAGACCAGATGGGCACACTGGGAAACAGGCCTCCGGCTGGAAAAGGATTCCAGTTTGTGGTTTCTTTACAATGTGGTTTCCACGCAACTTCACAGCAACAAATCGCTAGTTTCTTCCTATGGAGAATGGAAAGAGAGGTGAGTAGCAGCAAAACAGGAGGAGAAGGCCACCCAGCACGGGAGGTGACAGTAGGGAATGCTCTAACACAAGTTTTGCCTGTACCAGGCATGTTTCAAGGGCAGCAAGACTCAGGACAAGGGAGTCTCCTAGTATTATTCCTGACCACCATTCAAAGATCTCACCTCCCTTCCACCTCCAGCCACCACAGACAATTTTGAGTCTCCAGTTTATCCACAGCAACACAGAAGCACAATCAATTAATGAGTCTCACTGACGTAAGAAGGTTCATTGCCAGAGGTAGCAGGTCAACACGTGAAATCTGAGACCAAGCTACCCTCCCAAGCTGGAACGATTCCCTGAAGAGACATGAAGCTGACTGAGCTGCCAGCTTTTATTTGGCAGCTTTTCCCCCTTAAGTAAGGTACATGGCTTGATTTCTTCTACCTGGCCTCTGGATCTCCTGCTGGAGCAGCTTCTGCCCTGCTTTCCCAGCATTAAGTTCTTGCCAATGGGAAGATTTACAGCCTTGCACATAAAGCTGGTATTTGAAGGATCAGAAACCAGGGGAATATCACCTGTGCAACAGCAGCAGGTTCCAGCAGGACACATCACTGCCTTGCAGTGGTTGCAGGCCTGGCCAGCTCACATCCTGGTGGGCACTGCCTGCTGAGCTGTACCAGCCATCCCAGGTCTGCCATCACAGCCCGAAGAATTAAGAGCTGTACATTAACACAAGTATTTTAAGTCCCTCATCTCTCAGACCTCCCCCAGCATCTGATGATCGGATCCTGGCTCTGAAAATGCCTGCCTCCTATTGATTTACACTAAATAAATATTTGCATGGAACAGGGCTCACAGGTACCAGGGCTCAGCTGCAGGGCACAAACTAACAGCAACATCTTATGAATCCTCAAAATCACATAGCTGGGGGAGAAACAAGAACTTTGGTGCCAGTGCTCAGCCTGCCCTTTCCCATATCTGGAGAGGGAAAATGGCTGCTCATGAAGCATGGCTGCCAGGGTCAGCCCAAGGAGATCAGGATCAGTTTGTACCACACAGCCACACACTGCTTCACTAGATCTCTGCACAAAGATGCCTGGGTGGCTTTTCTAGGAGGAGGATCAAGATCTAGATTTTTAGTACTCTAGTGGACACAATACATGGAGAGTACCACAATGGCAGTACCAGAGCATCCAGACATGGCAGACCAGCAGCTGTTCAGGGATAGTGGTAAGACTAGGGATAAGAAATAGCATGTGCCAGAGGCACACTGACTGCCCTGCTTTCATCCCTGCATGATCATAGCACATCCTCACCACTTCATGGCACAACGTATGTGAATGCACAGGGCAGGAAACATTTCCCAGCCTGCTTCTCCTCCTGCTGTGCCAGCCTCAGCCCAAGATTGCTGCATGGGACACTGCCAACTGTTTTGTGGTGGAGCAATTTTAAAGGCTTCACAGTACCAACCCACTCCCTGGCAAAGCCTTGGCCAACTGCCACAAAACTCACTTGTCCAGGAACAAATCCAGGGAATCCCGCTACAGCTCATTTCAAGAGACTTTCCTCCAAGCAGGTCTGAATTAAATGGTATACCAAGAACATTTTTACATTCATCATGAGATCCAAATGGGTTTTCAACACGCGATCAGTGGGTCCACAGAAACCTATCCCCAGTGCTTTCCCTCTGGCCAGCGGCCCTGCCATCTGCAGCAATCATTTTCCTTCATGCCTTGTCATCCCCAACCTCCAGATGACTCCACTCCAGCCACGAAGCCCCCACCTGGGAGCTGCCCTGCCCCACAGCATTTCAGAGTCCAAAGTCCCATTGATCCCCGTCAGCACCAACTCCATGGGAGCACTGCAGAGCATCAGCCATGTTCTGCCCGGTGGAAAACCTTTGGCACCAGCACTGACGGTTTATCTGGAAGAGGAAAGGATAAAGAAAAAGTAATGTAGCAGGGTTCATAGTGCTTGTCATGAATAACCTAAGACACACATTTTCTCTAGGCTTCTAAATAGGGAGTGTGAAGTAAAGTAAAAGTAACACAGGCCTTTCTGAGAACACAAGTTTCCTGCCAGCACAGTGACTGCGAAACTGGGACACAGTTAACAGACATTGTGGAAGGCAGGCTGGAGGACAGGAGGACAGGAGGTATACCCTGACAGCACAGTACAACAAAAATGGCACTCTCAGGTTAGAAACGTACTGTGCCAAGTGCATACACACAGGAGGACCAAATGAACAGGCAGTAGTGACCTGTGGCTCAGTATCAGAGCAGCTACTTTGTTTTCTACCCCAGGTGGGCACTTCAGCCTCACCTTCACACGCAGCTCAACAACCACCCATCACTGAAGCTATTCTCTACCAGAAGGAGTGGTATTTTGGAATGGGAGGGTACTGAACAGAGAGAACAGCATCTAAAGCTACTGTCAAGACACTGAAGTGAAAGTAACAGGCATTTGCATGCAGCACAGCAGCAGACACCAGAAAGACACTCAGCTGCTCCTCTAAGGGCCATACCAAATTCCCTTGTGCCACTCCAATTAAAACAGACTATGGCTGAATTTTTGTTTTGCAGGAAAACCCATGCCTCAAAAAGCCAAGGCACTGGCTGCTTTTGTGAGTGTTGCTGCACATTTTTTCCCACCACAATACAGCTCTGTTTTCCAAGCACATTCCCACTCTGTGAAGTACATATAGGCTATAGATACACAAGAGAGGAGGGCTTCTCTCCAGGGGGACCTCACCAAGTTGGAGGACTGGACCAACAACAGCGCTGTGAAATTCAACAAGAACAAGTGCATAACTCTACACCTACGACAGGACAACCCCATGCACCCCCATAGTCTGGGGTCCTGCTGGCTTTGGATCTGGTGGAGAACATGTTGAACACAAGCCAGCAATGCATCTTATGGCAATGAAAGCCAAGTTAATAAAATAAAATAATAGCTGAGACTCAGATGGAACAAGAGGAAAGAAGTTCTGTCCCAGAATAAAGTCTGGAGAGGTGGTAGCACCTTCATCCTTGTCATCCAAGGATGACATCCTCACCTATACAAGGTCTCAAGGAACCTGACCTGCCTGTGAGAGTGGTCCTGTTTGAGCAGCGGGTGTACAGAAATCTCCTGAGGTCCCATCCTACCAAAACCCACCCACGACTGCATTATCTCCTGATCTGTCCTGCCCAATGTGTGTCTTGCATCTGCCGCAACACAGCTCAGAGAACACCTCAGCCCATTTCACTGTACTTCCTATCCTCTGAGTGGGCTGTCTACAGCCACAAATAATTAGAACAGTCCCCAGGCTGGCTGTGGGGCTGCTACCTTCCAGAAAAAAAGTGCTTAGTGAGGGCATGTTTTACATAGGCTTTCTGGTGTCTACTGACAGGGGAATAGGTCTGCTTTCTGGTCTCACTTGGAACAAGGGCTGATCACAGTAGGAGTGGGGGGGTAAACCAAGGCAACATTAACTCGCTCGCTGCCGTTCTTGGGACAGATGATCTCCGTCAGTCCCTCTGGTCTCGGCTGACTCAGCAGTTCTCCTGTGAATAAAGGAAAACAATGAAAACTTCTAAGCATCAGCAAGGCAATTTTTGTTTTAGCATGCCCTTCCTCTCCCCCTCACCAGGTAAGCATCCATGAGCGACAAAGGCGAGCACTGCAAGAGGGCTTACTGGTCCTGCAATGCAAGCAGGTCCCATACACGTAACCATGGTGAATGTCCTGAGTACAGCTTGGAGACATGCTAGTCACCACACACGTAACATCTACTATCTTTCCTGTCTCTGCTTTGAATCACTGCACACAGACTCAAGAGCTCCTTAGGAATTCATAGCATCTAGATGGAAGATTCCCTAATGATTCTCTCCCTGGGTGCATTTGCCACAACTGCCATGGGACTGCTGCTGCATCCTGTCAGGACCCTTGGCTATGCTGTACTCTGCTGAGCATGCACATCCCAGCTCCCAGCTGTCAGCTCATCCATAATGGAGGCAATACGAGCTCTGTATTGAGTCAGTAGCAGTGGGGGGCTCTCACACCGCCTGGTATCCCTCTGTGAAGTAAGCTGCGTCAGCTCCGCTGTTCAAGTGCCAAGTTGGCAGCTCCTCACTGCTGGCACCCTTGTGGAATGTAGTTCAGGGCAAGACACAGGTCAGCACAGTGAGAGGGGAAAGCCAGTTGCTGAGATGTGCCCAGCCCCGGGGAACACTTCCCCAACAGCTCACTCAGAGCAAATCAAGTTTCCTCCTGGCTCCACTCCACAGATGACTGGCCCCAGCAAGCCAGGTCCCCCAGACATCAATATGCCATCTCCTCAGAGTAGTCCAGCTACAGTTTAGCACCCAACAGCGCCAGAAACACCTCTTGATACCTGTCTGGGAGGTAGGGTCTGCTCTCAAAGGCAATATGGGATGACCAGCAAGGGCTCAATTCTTCTGAGTGTGCCTATATGGGTGCCAAACAGACCTACCCAAGGCAGAGGCACCAGATCACAACCAGCTTGATCAGTGACTTTCTTTACAGAGGCAGGCCAGCTGTAAGTGGGCTGCAGCCACAGGTCCACACAAAACTGTCTGGACCCATCAATCAAGCAGCCACTGTGAGCTGTCCCCACTTCCACCAAAACACTCAAGACAGATGGTGCTGGGACTCCTCTATTTTTAAATGCACTTGCAATAAATTCCTCTGCTGTTAAAGAACATCAGTTGTTCTCCTTGTGTCTAGTTGCTATTGCTGGGCACCCCAGGAAAAACAGAAAAGAAATCACACTTCAAAGTACTGCTCAGCCTGTGCAGCAATAGCACAAAAGGCAGCCCCATCACGGGGCATGAAGCCCTGCAAATGCTGCTTCCCTCTTCTCCTTCTCACACTGCTTCTCTTCTCACTTTCAGGAAATAGCAGATCTAAAACCCCTTGTTTTTTCCAAAGCATGGAATTTCATATCGTGAAAACAGAGGAGAGGGCCTGGCAAGGAACACACACCGTTCACCTTGAGAGATACCCCACTTTGTAGGGCCAGCAATTCCAGTTTGCTCCCATGGTCTACAGTCTGAATTCACATTTGGTTTGAGTATCTCCCGTCATCTCACACCTACACTCAAACCTGAACTGGCAGAGCAGCTTTTAAGCGAGGAAGACGCATCTTCCGAACCAGAAGAAATGTTATGGCATTTGCAATTCAAAGTTAAGTCTGCAAGGCAGCGTCCTCAATTACATGAGCTGTCATACTTTGAAAGCAGCATTGCAACCCATCAAGCACGTACGCCACAGGGCTCCATGTCCCAACAATTCCCAGGTTTCCAACCCCAGGCTGACTTCCACTGCAGTATTGATAACTGTACTAAAAGCACCATCTCTGAAAGATGAGTCACAAAATCAGAGCACCATTATACACTTTAAAGACAGGGCTAATATCCATTAGATCTTAAACGAGAGGAGTACAATAAGACTGGTCTGTCTGCTTGAGCCTTCATTCCTATCTTCCCACTTCAGAAATACTTAGATGGTGATTTCTCATGCAGAGAAGATTGCTGTAGGGTAAAATAGATGTCTGATTTGCAGGCAAACCCCTTGCCATGGCTCTTCAGTCACCCTCCTTTTCTTTATGGCTTTACTTTCTCCTCTAGGCTGTTTCTGGGATAAAGATCACCTTACTCTGTGCCCAGCCACAACCAAAGCTCCTCCAGCCCCACTCCCATTTCCTGCTGACATACGTGCTGCTCCCCAGAAGAAAGACTTTTCTTATAATTTCTCCATAAGACATACCATGCACCAAGTGGACAGAAGGTCAACTATGCGTCCTTACTATTCCTCCCCCTTTCAGCTAAAAGATGTCCTGCTGCTTTACTACACTGTTCTCATCCCCTTCTCATTGCAAACTGGTCATCTTTGCTGCACAAACTCATCACAATACTAAACCAGCTATAACTATCTAAATCACACCTAATATCACTACTGAAAAAGCTGGTGCAAATCCCATTGCAATATGCAATGTAATGTATGCTATAACAAACTAGCATTGAGACACCCTGCTTGGATACAACTCTCCAGGCCCAGAATCTCTTGGAGGTTTCAGAAGCCTCACACTTCTATTCAGAAATTATACAAACTGTAGGGGATTATCAATAAAAGTCCTCAGGGCCACAGCAGGGTGGGAAAGAGGAGATCCAGTGAGGTATTGGACTGATTGATACAAAAGGAAAAGCTAAGTGTGGAGGTGTTTGCTTGGTTTAATTGTTAAGTTTAAATCTAGCTGTAGCACCTCATGTCTGCAGTACTTGTTCTGCCCCTACATACAGGCTGTATTTTGGTTGCACATTCCTCTGTGAGCATGTCACAAATTTTACTGGAAACCTCAGTTCTGCCTGCCCTCTCTGAAAGGTTGCCTGCAATAGCACACACACAGCCACGAAGCTTATCTTAGTCTCAGCATGGACTTAGTTTTAAAATTAACTTCCACAGAAGCCACTAAGGTTTTAACCAAAACTCCAACTCCAGCAGACAAATCAGCATGACTAAGCTTATTCATCTGATTTAAGAGCATGAGCCTTATTTACAAGGCACGTTAATGCTGGGTACTTGCTGACCAAGGCCTGATGTTTAGATGCATCTAAATCCCAGTTCAGTTGATAGCAGAGAGGCACCTGCCAAGCCTGGTTAAAAGCACCTGCAAACAGAGAGCAAATGCTTTAGAAGATGCTCTTTTTGCTGCTCCTCCATTTGCAATGGCACAAATGGTGCAGAAAAGCTGTATCAGTCCTGTGGCAGCCCTCCTGGTGTTTTGGCAGAGAAATTGGTCCCTACAACCTGGTAAAATGTGCTGCACAGCAAGTTAAGGTTGAGACACAAACCAAGACCCTATCATGAAACTACCATGGTCAGTCTGGCTGCAGCAGTAAGTTGGTTTGTAAACTCCCCCAGGCATGGGCTGAGTGAGTCATGCTGCCTGCACCATTTAAAAGAAATGTGCTACACATGGGCAGTCCCAGGGATAGGCAGGAACAAACCTTCACTCATGCCCAGTGCTCTACCAGAAAGGCCTGTTTCCTTTCAGCATTAGCCAGCTCACCTGAAGCAGGTATTTCTATGTCAGCAAGATGTTCTTCACTGCCACTGTTTTTTCCCAGAACAGACACAGACACGCGCTCGCTCAGAGCCCATGCCACTGATCAGACCCATGCATGCTGCAAAGCACACTTCACTGGCCTTTAGAAAATACCCGTGAAATGCCAGATACCCATGACAAATCAGAGAGTTAGGAGAGAGGCTGACAGCAAGAAAAGCAAATACTGGTAGGAGTGTTTGGTTACTCCATGCTGGCAGCCAGACAAGGCCAGCTGTAAGCCTACTTGGCTGCCTAACAGAGAGGAAGGTTTTGCATGCAGGAAGAAAATCCCACCTAGACCATTTGCCTTTACGCAGTTCCCACTGCAATGGCTGTGCTAAGTGGCCTATGGTTCCCCATTCATGTATCAAGAATCTGCTGCAAGGCATAGGGATGAGATACTCTACTCTGGCCTGTCATGCCATCTCCTCTCCCTCAGAGCTCCCAGGAGAACACACTTGCACAGTATCAGCCTGATGATGTTTATAATTTTCATGCTGTCATTCCTGCTGTCAGGATTTGGGCCCCATTGGGACAACCAGTCAGCAGTGGATGAGCAGGACCTGGCCCTGGCTCTGTGGTCTTGCTTCTCTCTCTTCAGTCTGCTAGGGACCTTGAAGAGATATTGCTCATGCTTCACAACATGAGGAATGGAGGGCATGAGAGCCAAAACCAAGCTGCTCCTACACCTTGTCCTGCTTCAGCACTGACCCACTTACTCCACCATATATCCCAGAGCTGCTCCAACCAAGGACACACTGGTTTTTGCAGCCTCAGTGCTCATATGTTCTCTTACCCTAAATCCCTTCTCACTCTTCCTCCATGCTGAAGGGTTTCCAACACAAACCACTGCAACTGTGGTTGACTGGAGACAGACTTTACATCTCAGCCTCAACTGCTTCTCTGTCAAGCCTCCTTTGACTAATCTTTGTTTGTGACATCTCTCAGCATAGCACTCACCAGCCATGCCTTCAGGAACAGTAGAGAATAGAACACTTCAACACTGCCTGCATACCCAAAGCACGTGTCCCATGCTTGGTTTCCAACAGCAGTTGGACAACAGGGCTCACATGAGAGCTCTGGGTCTCAGAACACCCCTCTGCGTTGCATGCAGTGCCATCCTCTTTCATCCATACAGCTGCAAAGAAATTGGGGTTGGAGAAGCTACAGCTTCTGTGCCCAGCTGTTTGTTAAGGTTCAATAGCTGGAGCACTTACACAATTACATCAAAGCTGTCACAGAGGCAGGGTGAGATGAATAGCCATGTGCACAGATTTCCCCTTCTGCTTTAAGTGCAGGAAACACCCTCACACACTAGGACTTTGCAGCCAGCTCTACAAGAAATCTTCCAGGAGTCTTGGCAGAAGAAAAGGGAAGGAGATGGTGTCTCACAACAAGCCTGCTTCTACTCCACGCCATTTAAATCTTGTCTTTGCAACTCTCTGCTTAGATGAAACTAATTACTTGCTTTATACAAATGTTGCTGTGCATGACACACAAGCTTATTCTCAAGCACTGTGCACAGAAAATACTGCTCTGTACTGGTATGAATTTTTAATATGCTCCTTGCAGCACTGCCGGCATGTCACGCACAAAAATATTCCCCAGAAAGATAGAACACTGCACTTGATTTATTTCTGGAGTCCTGAGTGACCTTATCTACCCAGCCTGCTTGAGGCAGAGGGCTGGATAGAGACCTCCAAGTTAGGATTTAATTTTTTTCTCACTGAAGGCTATTCCCCTGGCTACAAATATAGCAAAAAAAAAAAACAAAACCAAAAACCAACCAACCAACCAACCAACAAAACGAAAAAGAAGCTGAAAGCAGAGACATCACAAAAGGGAGCAGAACAGAGTGCAATGCACATTATGAACAAAAGTTTCAAAAGCCTCATGTTGCAGTCCCCAGTCAAAGGAGCTTAGAACTAGCAAACAAAAACAACAACAAAAATCGCAGCCTGCCAAAGAGCCTTAGTGGGAGAGACTGCTGTGCAAAAAAGGCAACAGAAAAGAAAAACTGTTGGTAAGCACTGATCACAACAGCAGGCTGGTGAGCAGAACCACCCATCAGGTACAGCACATACTCAGGAACCAATGAGCCTGGGATTTGATATCATTTAAAAAGAAAGGGAAGGCTTGAAAACAAAAAGAAAGCTTGCTCTGGAAATGTGGAGTGGGAAAGGCAGCCATCTGCAAGGCAGAGAACTAGCTTGAAGAGGTGAGTCCCCAAGACCAGAAGCTGATAGCACAGAGAATAGCGTGCGGAGAGCAAGAGTTAGAGCTTTCCAAAATATGCAAAAGGAACCGATTTCTCCTTTGAAGGGTTCAAGACTGAAAACACCAACAGCTTCCTTGAGCAGAGAGCAGTCTCCTGTGGCTGCCCAGCTCCAATCTAGAGCATCACAACTGCTAGAGGGGCAGACTCAGCCTTGGGGCTACTGGCTGATCCAAGCACTGGACAACTTTCCAGTTCCAGCATCAGCCATCTCTCAAGCCAGCACCTCATCTCTAGGCCTCACAACTCTGACTGTGGACATATATATGGCTCGCCTGGCATACTTCCCCCAGATGGCTGCATGGGAAATTGTCTTCTCAAGTCTATTAAGTCATGTGAGGTGAAAGAAACACAAAACAACCTCTGGAAACAGACAGCAGTGCTTTTCAGCTTGGAGCTGACAGGTCAAGCTTTAGAACCCAGAGCTGCAGTCCTCCAGGCCAGGAACCCCAGAGGTGCTGCAGAAGCTGGGCTCTGCTCAGCTCAAGGCCAGGCAGCTTTTCCCACAGCAGCTGAGATCACCCCACACTTTACCTCCTACCCAAGGAACTGCCAGGCTAATCACCCTGGCAGGAAGCCCAGGGCTTCGCTAAAGGCTAGCGTGCTCTGCAAGGCCTGTCCAGGAGACACAGGCAGACAGATGCTGCAACGGGCAATCATTAAGTCTATTTTCTGCCACTCAGGGAAGGGGAGAGTCACACAAACACCAGCTATGGTCGAAAGGCTTAAGAGGGTTAAATATCCTCCTTCTTCCACAAGTCATTATAGGGTCAGCTAGCTCTTAACCCATCACTGTCACAGCAGAAGAGGACATTGACACACCTGAACATTTGCAAAAGCTCTGGGGAAGCCCTTGGCACTGGACCGAGCATACCTCTGTGCGGAGAACTTGAGTGGAAAGTGTTGTGGATGTTCGACTCAACAGCTACAGGAAGTTGATTACCCAAAATACCAAATTACAACTCATACACTAATTTTCTCCTCATGAGTTATTTGAGACCATCCCTTACCAGTGTGGCAGTACAAGGCTTCCAAGTATAAAACCTGGAAAACTCTGTGTTTGTCCCAAAACATTAGTTAATTATATTTTTCTCAGGCTCATAGAAGTTATAGTTAGAACTGGAAATCAATTAAAAGCAAATAAAAAAACTCCTTACATTCCCCAAACCACACAATTTAGTACTTCCCATCTGCAGACTCACAAACACAAATGCAGAGAGCAGTAAATGATCAAAACAGTTTCGTTAAAATAACTCCAGGGGCAGTCATGAAAGTTTGAGCCTTCTGTCTCCTGGCAGTACAAAATGAGCAGTTCTGAGAAATAAAAGATGGTTGTCATCTAACCTATTCGGAAACCAGTGTGGGTAAGTGATCTACCATCAATGTGGCTGCACAACGAATGCAACTTCTCTCTCCTCCTTCCACAGTCCATGAGATACTGAGTGCAGACAGCATTTATGCCAGGTAACACTGACATCTCAGCAAATTGCCATGAGGAGAGAAGGCTGTGACTTTTGACACCACTGCTCCTTCCAAAAAGATGAGGGAAGGGGATGAAGAAGATGTGATTTCTCCACTCTGTTTCATCAAACTCATTATATTTCAAATAGTATTTCAGCTTGAGTAGCTTCCCTTGTTCAGCTTCATCTCTACCTATTCTGTTGGGCACTCCATCTTTCTTCTCCCTGTGCAGTAGGGAAGGTGGGAACAAGCCATCTCTTCCCATTAGTGACCAGAGCTGACAATGGAGGAAGGACGTGACCAAAGGGGACAAGCAACCAGCACAAGATAAAGTCTTAGAAAAATGAGAGGGGGCACTGGGGAAAAACTGAGAAAATAAAATATCCTTCAAATTGCTGAATGTCCTTGTAATATCTGAAAAGCTTCTTGAATTGGTAGGCTGCAACACAGTACTTTCTGATAACTGCAATACAAAGCCATGAAAAATTGATTTGCTTCATTAACATTTTAGGACCTTATTAGCTGGAATGAAATTGACTGTCAAGGCATTTTAAGGGAGAGTCATGGTGTAATGAGCTCAGTGCCAATTATCCTCATCCCAGAATAGAAACAGGCCTGTCACTGAGTAACCAGGCCCAGAATCTACCTTTTGGTTATTTTTAATTCCACCCCTTCAGCCCTATCTGCCATAAGCACTTTCCCAATCTGCCAAAGCAAGGCACCAGCTGGAGAGAAAGCTGCAGCCAGCCCCAACCTGTCCTTACCCAGTAACAGCAAGGGACAACTGCACACAGAGCATCCACCTGAACACTAGACACCACTGGCTGCAGACAGTCCAGACAGCAACAATTCCCATCAGTCTCAGCCCATCTTTCCAAACATTTCAAAGTAATTTCAAAGCTATTACTCCCCCATCACAAAGGAGATGCTGACCCTTCTTTTATCCAGATGATCAGCACACCGCAGGTCCAACTAAATGGAAAAAAAGCAGTTTGAAAGAGTTCCCAAAGCCATTACTATGATAAGCAGTTAACAGGCAGGGTTCACTGAAGTCTGCAGGGAGTACCAGGACTGGTCACCATCCTGCTACCTCTGTCTCTCTGTTTGGGTCACAACACATTAATAGGTGGCCATGTGAAAAGCCAGCCCCCAGAGCAGGCCGTACAAGACTCAGTCCCACTGACTTCTAGTCTTATGCAACTGATGAGGCCGGGCCAAGACTCCATCTGCCCTTCTGCTAACTTTAGAGAATTAGCCAAGTCTGCAAGACACTTTTCCTCACAATAGTCTGGCAACTAATACTGCACCCTGAACTGGCTGATTGTTTCCTGCCTGCTCCAACACAAAAACTAGAAAGCCTCAATGCAGGTACTACATGGTGCACGTGAGGAAAAGCAAAAGGAAGCACCTGACAGAGACTGCAGATGGCTGCAACGCAAGGGTTCACAAGCAGACCAGACTGGCAAAGTGTCTTCAAGCATTGCTAAAGAGACAAATCCACCCGCTGATGACAGACTAAGGCTGGGAGAGCACTTGGGACAATTTTTTTTCCCTGTTGGCTTACTCCTTCCTCACAAGATGCATGCCATGGTCGAAGGTAGGATTCTGGCTATGAAGCCCCTCTTCTAGAAGTTGACCGGTGTCCAGCTGGGAAGTGAAAAACCTGGAGTTCTCCCTTGTAGTAACCTTTTACACTCTAGCACAGCATCCTTTCTTCCTTTTTTTTTTTTTTAATTTACTTGCCTTTTGCCAGCCAAGCAAAAGGAGAACAAACCAAAAGACACATACAAGACTTGTGTTTACGTGTGCTGCCCAACAGTTTTCTCTGAAATTAAATTAACTCCTCTCTGGGTAAAAGTAACTTGATTCCATGAGTTGCTGTTGCCTTAGGGCCATTCCAAGGTTTCAGTGTGTTTTGCAAACTGAACTGGAAGCAGCTGTATTTTCAAACCTGTTGCGGTAAGTATTCTCTCCCAGATCACTTAAGGTGAGATGCATGTGCAATACCCCTCTGTAAAGCTATTCTGGTCACCCTAAAACACTCACTGTTCATCAGGACAACCACAGTCCACTTAAACATAGGAACATTGTTTTTTTACCCTTCAACATCTACTGGTCTAAGGAGAAAAGTCTTAACACCATAGGTTCTGCTCATACTCAAATCAAGTGTTTTACCTGGTTATTGAACCAACTTGAACTCATCCCTGTTCTAATCTATCAACATAACTTTGTATTGAAGTAATTTTACTGGGGAATTTGGTTTATGCATGAACATAACAAAATTTATTCTAGGCTCATGCTTAATTGGAACAAAATGCCTCCACAGCACTTTTCCTTCAAAGCTATCCACTTTCTACAAAGTAATAACTAACCCCACACTACATGCTGTCCACAGGTATGGCTTTAGCTGACCAGGAAGCTGCAGGATCAGAGAAGTTTCCTTAATTACAAGGACATCAGCTATAACTTCCTTATATGCATATCATTTTTTCCTTTACACTCTAGTTTGTTAAGTACATCCTTAGTCAAGTGTTTCTTCCTTGTGAGACTGAGTGTGATGTAGATTTGCATCAAGCTATATGGCTAAAATCAGAGGGAACAGAGCACCAAGACTAGTGGCAAATTCTCCTCTTGGTCTCATGCATAATGCCACAATTAAAGCATTGCTGGTGCACATGGAAGTGCCCAAGCAGCACTTCACAGAGCTCAGAGCCTGAGTCTCCCTATGCCAACAGAGGTGGAAAACTGATTTTTGTTTTGAATCTACTCTATTTGTTTGGTTTAATGTATCTTTTGTTATTACCAAAATTGCTGTCTTTGAAATTTGAGTGACCTGCTGGCTTTCTCTTGCTCAATGATAGGACATCCTTTTACTGGATCCTTTTACTGGACATAGGTCTATCCTTTTACTATTAACAGCTTTTACTTGTTCCCTTTTCCAGAGGGGATGAGAGCTAATATTTTGATTTTTCTTTTCTTTTTGTGTTGATTTTGGATTCCTTAGCATTTCCAATAATTTAACCAGTCTTTTCTGAACACTCTCATTCCCCAATATCCAAACCGATGACAGCCAACTAAAAGCTGTAAATCAATGCAATAGCTAGCTTTTTCTTACAAATACCTTTTTCCCAAGGAAAATTGCTTATTTATGAACTTAATATTATAGATTGTTTTATTATCTCTGCTGAGACCAATTCTTATGGCTTTTTATTCTACCACTGGAATGACTCCCAGTGAGAAGTCACGTGAAAACAGAAACAATAGCTTTGCTACTTAACTCTTACAGAGTACATTGCCTGCTAAATGCCATCTGGTATGGGTTCTCAGTGCCCAAAAGTCAACTGCAGCATCCATCTTTGCTGTTTAAAAATCGCTTCTATGGTAGTCATGTTTGTTACTGAAACAGGAAGGAGCTATGGGGCCCAGAAAGAACTCATCAGCCTCCCAGGGAGGCAGCAGTACTGCCAGGAGAACATTTAACTCCTCCACCATTTCTTCTACCCCCCTGCACCTTTCCAGGAGCTGCCAGTTTCCTCATAGGGAACTCTGTCCCAAAGCTCAGCTCTCTCCTGGTCCCCTATTTGTGCTGTAAACCAGTATTACTTCCAGATTTCCACCAGGTGGATAACTCTGAGGCACTTACTCACCAGTGTCATTGTAACACAGCCCTGACCCACCCCTCCTTCAGATGTTTTACCAACTCACCTCAACTGCAAGCTTACTGGCTCTCCTCTGGATGGGATCTGTCTTGGGGAGAAACCACCTTAAAACTTCCCAGTCATCAACTTACACTGACCAAAAAGGAGACTCGGGGACATCTTAAGCATACACTGGAGATATCCCAAGAGTGAGGACTACTGGGATTGAAAAAAAACCAGGAAGCAGCAGGATTCTTGCTCTCAAACACCATTCAGTGCCAGAGTTCAGGCCCCCAATCAGGCTTGCTCCGAGGGGAGGTGAAACAGCTCAAGAGGTGGATACTACCAGAAAAGTGGGAAAAATGCTGGCATACAGAGGAGAAGAGGATATATTTCAGAGCTACTCAGAGTTCACATGCTGTTTTAGACAGTGCACTTTCCACAATAAAATGGCAGAGCAACAGCCAAAGAAATAAGGTAAATCACACAAACTGTATGTCATTACCATCACAAGAGAAGTAAATGCTGCACCATGTCCAGGACCACAATCTGTTCTGAGATGCAGGAGGCCCTACAGGACTACCAGTGTTTTGGACACAGATGGTTAAAAGGCGGAGTACAAACCAGATTGGACTAGATTGCCCTTTCCTTCTCTCCATCACCACCAGAGGTTTGCTCTGTGAGAGAAAATTCCAAGAGAACAGACCTATGAGCTACTTCTGTCTGTGCATGTAAGGATTTTGCATGCTTGGTGCTACTGGAAACGTGTCCCACAGCTCTGGACTTCACCAGCAGCCGCCTGGGAGCCAGACAGAGGTGCCTGTCTCCGTCCTTCCTCAGCTGGTTCCCTCCCACCTCCCTCGGTCTCCTGCATTTTGTTCTTAAACACTCAAGCCAGAAAAACAGTCCTCCAAGCAGGGAAAAGCTTTATTAAAATGACTTCCGATTAAAAACGAATTTTAAATCCTTTTGTGATGATGAGCAGATTATCTGCATCATGCTGCATTATGCAACTGAGAATAAAGCAGCACAGAGCAAGGGGTAAAACTGCTGTCTCCAGCAGAATCATAATTCTGTGGGCAGTTCTCAGTTCCAACACTCACCTGCAAGATTCAGATGGGACTGGGTGCACTTGGTACATGCCAGGAAGCAGAATCATGCATGAAACTTACATGATTCAGCAGCTGCAGAGCAGAGGCTGTTTTGCAACACGGCTTTCAACCAAAGGTGCTGTTTCAGGGAAAGACAGACATTAAATGCTTCAGGAAGCACAGCTAAAAGTAATAAACTCTGACCTGGAGCCTGGGCATGGGCCTGCCATAAAACATGACAACTTGGGATCCCATACAGGCAATAAACTAAAGGCTGGTCAAGAACTGCCCTCAAGCTGCCCAACCTCACTACAAGGACCACGCTGCCACCCTGGTGCCTGGGGGAAGGTGCAGCCATGCATTGAGTGAACAGCCACACTGCTCAGCTTCCCCCTAGCCAAAGACACCTGGCCACACTTGCACAGTGGCCAGCTTTTAATGGGAAGCACAGTTTTAGCATCTGCAAAGTGCTGGGCTAGAAATCCAAGTCACAGATTCAGAGCCAACCTACTGCACTTCCCAAAATGGTCCATTAAGCATCTCCTCTCATCACACCCTCTTCAGCCCAACGGCTGGTTGGGGGGAGTTTCTTTAATTTTTTTAAAACTTTTTTTCTTTTTTTAAATCAGATCCCTGTGTGAATCACTAAACTGAACACAATCTTACCATGTCCGGCAACATTTTCTTAACATTGTGTTGAACTTGACTGCAGGCACTCAAAAATGTGCATGTGTGTATCTACATAACATGCTAAACACTCTTTTGTCAGAGAAGAAAGATGTGATTTATTTCAAAGAAGGACAAAGAACAAGTTAAAAATAACAGAGAGCTTCAAAAGCTTTGTGGTAGTTTTCCATTACAAAAGACACAGAGAAAAGTGATTTTTTTTTCTGATCCCAGGGGAAGGTTCCCAAACTTTTCTTTCATCCAAGGAAGTCTTCACTTTGGCTGAGCCTTTGAGGCACAAATACATTGGCTAGGAAAAGATGCACACAAGACTCAACTCTTGATTGTTTATTTCAGCATCTCACCCTAGCAAGGCTCCAAGCTGACCACAGCAGCCACTTGCTGAGCTGAATTATTTGCCTATGCAAGCATCAGTTAAGATCTTGCCAAAATCCAGTAATGATCACCTGAGAACCTGTAGGGCTCCCTCGGGGCACACACATGCTCCTCTGAGAAATGACAAACTTCTCGCTTACTCAAGGTGCCATGAAAATCTCGCCAATGCTGAAACACAGCACGATCCTTCACGTGACAGCATGAGCGAGACTCCCCACCCAAAACTCCTGAAAGTACATGTTCAGGTACACAGATCTGATTGGACCTTTTAGTGAGGACAAAGCACACTGGAGTTTCATTACCTACATAACCCTCTGGCACCATCATGAACCTGAATAAAAGCACCTGGAGATGACCAAAGTTTCAGAGTGAGGCTCACATTGCCTCTATTTTCACCTACTGAACATTTCTACACAACTGTCCACCAGAAGTTAAAATGATGCTAAAGTAAGAAATAAATTCTTGTTCAGCAGATTTCTGGGATATTGAGGTCAGCAAAAAAAGGTGTCTCTTCCCAAAATCCCAGTTGTCTTCCTTCACTCCATCTCAATATGAAAGCAGGCGTGGGATGTTCAGAAACAAGTCAGAAGGCTGTTGAAGCAGAGCAGTCAGCTATAATCAAGTATGAGCTTGAACCTCCACAGAGAAAGTTTTAACAAAGGAGATGGCTTAAAAAACACCCAAACAACCCAAACAAATAAAAACCCAAACCCAAAATGAGTAAGGAAGTTGGAAATCTTGAATTATATTCCTGACACCAAGAGCTCAAGGTGCTCAGCAGGGCATGATTCCACCAGTGCATTTTCCAGGCAGGGATGGCTCAGTCCTGGTCCTAACAGTGTACAGTAAAAGGTCCATGAATTAAAGAGACCTGTGAAACCAGAGGCTTGACTGGTTCCCATGTAAGCCTCTCATTGCATCTGCTCCTTTGGTTCCAGCCAAACATCTCTCCTATACTGTCCTCCCAGAATTTGGAGGATGAGTGAAGTAGTGGTGTGTGTGTGTGTTAAAATCCATCACCACTGCCACTCACTACATCTACAAGATGTTGGAGAAGTTCAGAGCCATTGAAGCTCTGAGCCCCAGAGACCCTCTACTGAGTGGGCAGGGCTCAAGAGAGCTGAGCAGGGCTGTAAAGGGGGGCCCCAACACAGCACTGGCACATGCTCAACATGAGCAGGCTGCCCTCAGAGCCCTGAAGCTGCAGCACAGCCGCCTGACTTCACAGAAACAAATTTCTTCTTTCACACTGCAGCCATCACTTAGTGCCCAACCAAAATAGATTTAAGCTGTTCTGTAGTAAAAATAACAGCGACCAAGAAACATTATGTCAGATCACAGGAAGGGGAAGCTCTTTTTTGTTAGATTTTCTAAATTTAGCCACTTTGATATACCAGAGTCATATGGATATGAGAATCTTCCAAATCTAGTGCATGCATCACTGTCTGAAATAAGAGCACGAAAATCTCTCGGACGAAGAAAGAGGCTGTTCAAAAGGAAGGTTTAGAGAAATGCACAGGGAGCTGAAAACTCATCTGATTATGCAACGAGTGTAAGTAGGCCTGGTGCTTGCTGCCGACTCCCTGGTTTGGAAACCTGCCACCAAGAACCCTCTGCTTCAGCACATTCAACCCCATCCAGCAGTTCTGCCTATAAAATTGTGGTGGGTTAACCCTGGCTGGATGCCAGGTGCCCACCAAAGCCACTCTACCACTCCTTTCCTCAATGAGACAGGGGAGAGAAAATACAGGCTCGCTGAGATAAGAGCAGGGAGAGATCACTCACCAATTGCTGTCATGGGCAAAACAGACTCGACTTTGGAAAATTTAATTTTTTACCCATCAAATCAGAGAAGGATAATGAGAAATAACCCAAATCTTAAAACACCTCTGTCCTATCCAGTCCTTCTTCCTCTGCTCAACTTCACTCCTTTTTGCCTCCTGATTTTCTCTACCTCCTCTCTCTCCAGTGGCACAGAGGGTCAGGAATGGGGTCTGCAGTCAGTTCATCACAGATTGTCTCTGCTGCTCCTTCCTCCTAAGGGAAGGACTCCTCAGACTTTTCCCCTGCTCCAGTGTGGGGCCCCTCCCACAGACTGTAGTTCTTCACAGACTGCTCCAGCAAGGGTCCCCCACAGGGTCTTAAGTCCTACCAGCAAACCTACTCTAGCATTGGCTCCTCTCTCCATGGGTCCATAGGTCCTGTCTGAGGTCTGCTTCAGCACAGGCTTCTCACAGGATCACAGCCTCTTTCAGGCATCCACCTGCAACTGCTGCTGCAAGGGGGTTTGGTTTTTTTCCCCTTTTCATATGTTATCCCACAGGTACTGCCACCACTGCTGATGGGCTTGGCCTTGGCCAGTGCTGGGTCCATCTTGGAGGCATCTGTCAGAGAGATGGGAAGCTTCCAGCAGCTTCTCACAGGAGCAAACCCTGTAGGGCCCCACTCCCGCTACCAAAACTTTGCCATGCAAACCCAGTGCAAAAATACAGCCACACACAGCAAGGGGGTAAGAAGCACCATGCACACCAGGAGAGGAAACGCACAATCTTCCATCTCTTCCCCTCACTGCAGTAGCACAGACATATAATAAAGGATCAGTTTGTCCATCTTCCCCTGCCTGGAATGTCCTGGAAATGCAGAGAGGTCCACCTGCTTGTTTCTCTCTGAACACAGCATGCTGGCTTCCTGAAGATACAGTCCAGATGAGGCTTCCCCAAGAAAGCCAACCCATCCAAAGGACTACCCAGGGAATACTTTGAGCCAGAACTGATTATTGCAGCTCTCACTGCTTGTTTCTAGTTGGGCTGCTCAGCAATACAGTGGTGCAAGACGGAGCGACTCAAGAAGTTCAACAGTGGGACAGAGGCTGGCAGGCTCAAAGCCCACATTAAGGCAGCGGAGGCCAAGCCAGCAGCTGTTCTCTCAACCTACAGCGCACTTTAAAACCATTTTAGACCAAGAAACAGCTCCCTATCATTGAGTGAGAGTTTGGCACCACACAGCTCCTGCTCAGTCAGACACCGGTTTGTCTGGATTTGCAATTTCCCATGCCCTTTGGCTACTCCCGGCTGCGTCTGCAATTTGCAAGACGCCTTCCGTACACTCAAAGGAGTGCAGAGCAGCCCAGCTGCCACCCTACTGCCACTTCTGCTCCAGCTCCTGTGCATCTCCTCATGATTAAATCACCCTGCTAAGGAAGGTAATCGCTCCTGTGAGCCACTCACAGCTTCACAGATGAAGAATTACCAAAATAAGGGGACAAGTAAGTTATGTAGCTGCCTCAAGTCCCCCTTTGGTCCCATAGAGACAAGGTCCCAGCTGTTCGGCTCTTTTGGGGAGAAAATAAAGAGTTCTACATAAACAATTTGAACTATTCCCTATCACACATCACAATAAATACAGCTGCAGATTATTAAACATTGAGGATGTAACCCTGAAAAGTGCAAAGATCAGCAATTTGACAGACAATCATGCTATTTTCCCCATAATGTAGTAAAAGAGAACATGTGTACAGACTGGTGAGTTACACACAATATAAATACAGAAAGAGGGTGGAAAGATAAAAACTCAAGTGTCAGGAGGGTCAATATGAGAGGACTGATTATCAGAATGGGTCTTTATCACCAGCCATCACTCCATCTCTTTGTACTTCATTCTTTACTGATCTCAATTTATCTGAGAATTTGAATGAGAGATGAAAATCCAACTGTTCAGACATGGGCAACAGGAATATTTAGAGTAAAAGACTGATGTCAGGCAGCCAGTCTCAGACAGAGGTCCCTGTCTCTCTGTCCTCCACTGTACAGCCTGCACACATTTCAGCTCTGCAAATTGCTAAGTTCTAACACTATCTGTTCAGAGAAAAACTGCTTGCCATGCATACCTGACTGCTGTGTTTAAGAAAGAGGCCACAGGGAGTGGAGAAGGTACTAAATAGCCAGCAACAGAGTTCCACAACTACAGCTAGAGAAGCAGCAGGGTTCTGCTGCACCAGGTACACTCGTGGTCTGTGCTGCAGGACAATTTTGCAGTTCTGCTGTGTCCATCATAAACTTTCAGAAACAGCATGACAAAGATGCCTTTTTCTTCTGCTGCAAGAAGCTCATCCTCTGTATGTTGCCCATGTAGCTGGGGTGGGGGGAGGGGGTTGGGTCTTCCTGAATATGAGAACACTTGTTTTGGGATAAGTTTGGGACAAATCAACCCTTCTAGCAGTTCTCTGCTCCCAACCTTGCATTGATGCAGAAGAACTAAACACACTGTACATGTCTCTCAAAGTTAAGCAAGGCCAAATCACTGTACATCTTCAATATTTTTCCACTGTGTGGTTTCATGGGGCAGAAATCACTAGACACATTGGATGCAAACTAGGTCAAGCACCGCTGTCTCAAACTCTGCAGATTTTGATGCTCTGGAAACCATGGCCATTTAATTTTTTAGAAAGTTCATCGACAACCGTACCCTACTGCAAGGGCAGGATCTGTCCCCTATTAGATACCATTGCTGGAGAGAAAAACACCTGCTAAAAATGCAAAGAACATGCTCCAAGAGGAATTCAGCACACAGACTGGAAAGTTACTATGCACAGATAATTCAAGAAACAACTCTTAATTGAAGTGTGCTATAATCTTGTATTCTGTTAGGACAAAAACCTACAATATTCATTTTATCACCAGTCATTTGTGGGCACGAGGCCCATAAATCCCTGTCCTACCACTGTTGTACCTTTGTTTTGTTCCTGTCACATTGTAACAGGAAGAGACTGAAAACTCTACAGAAAGTGATGGGTACCATGAATGAAGGAGGAAGGAGTTTTCTCAGAACAGTCTAGGTTCCCTCAGATAACACAAATAAAAATGTTTCTCTAAACTGGACTCTTGGCAAACATCACCCTAAAACTGGGTATAAGAGATACCCTAGTATTGCTTGCATAGAGTCTTGCAGAAATGCAAGAAATCCCACCACTAAAAGCCCAGCAGAAGTCTCCCATCATCTTATCAGCACAATTCAATGTATCCTAGATCAACAACAATACAGCTGCTTCCTGGAGTGTTCGAGCACCAAATCTGAGTCAGCACGTGGCAATACAAGGCAGGTCTGAACAGGATTTGAGATGGAACTTTATTTTGTGCTGAAGGTTACTTGACCTCGTTCAGTTCAGTCTGATCTTCACAAAGCACTCAGTTTAATGAACTTCCCAACGGAAGCACCTTGCTCATCTCAAAGCTGTTGTTTGGTTCATGCAGAGCTTGCCATGTTCAACTGCCAATTCAAAATTAATGCTACTTTATAAAGTCTGTAGGTCCTAGGTCATTTTCACACCCGTCCCCCACCAATCCACAGCTAAAACCAGTAAGGAGTGTACTCAGTACACCTTTGCGTAAAGCTCAGAGCTTTTGAAAATGACCACTGTGAAAACAAAAAAACACATCTGAAATTAAGGTCTTGCTTTAAACCACAACCAACTCCAGCAGGCAAGCACTTCAGCAATCACAGCTCAGTCTGAGCACAGCCTCCATCCACTGGCCACAGACAAGTCACCCCTAACCACAGAACCTGCGTTAAGTCTGAAACCACACTACTATTGACCATGTTGGCAACCCGATCAGTGTTAGCACCAAGCCTTAGCCAGGAAAATACCACAAGTACAATATGTCTTCAGCCTCCAGCAGCCTCCTGAGGCAGAACCGTAATCCCTCAAATATGTTCCATCTGAACATCCCAAATTAAATTTCTCCCAAAGCT
This sequence comes from Corvus moneduloides, assembly GCF_009650955.1. NCBI lineage: Eukaryota > Metazoa > Chordata > Aves > Passeriformes > Corvidae > Corvus > Corvus moneduloides. Next base: position 46,874,735 of record NC_045480.1, on the reverse strand, counting down.
AACCAGCCATTTTTTTTCACAGGTCTTGCACCCCCCAATCTCAGTTCTTCCATCTGGTTGCCCAGAAATAAACTGCTAGAGGACAAAACTCTCCCAGCTGGTCTAGCTGGAACAAAGGCCACATTCACACAGGTGACCTTGCCATCCAAGACTGTAAACTTCATCCACGCAAGAGCTTCTAAAAACATCACGGCCTCCTCATCCTCTGTATAAAACAGCTCCCTCACACTGTGGTCACCAGAATCCCATCAGCTCTCCTGATGTAGGCAAGACCACCATATAAGAGACCATGGAGGCACGCTGAGATTCCTATAACCCAACTGCATTACTTACTCAGACACAGATAAGTTCTTAGCTAGTCAAAAGCCCTGATACATTTTGTTTGCAGCAGAGGAATTTGGTGGTTATAATTCACACAGAAATCTTAGACACTCCCTTCCCACTCCTTGTCCCTACAAGGAGCTCCCTTAAAACAGGCATCCCACAAGCTCCAAAGCACCTGAGAAGGGGCGATCTTATTTGGCACCAGCCAGCTTGGTTACTCTCACAGTTGTCCACATCTGTGTGACAAGCACAAATACCACAAATAAGGAGAGGGAGATAAAAGGATATAACTGATTACCTTGTATTCAACCCCCAGACCACAATTTTCTTTACATATCTACATATCTAGAGGTTATTCTTTCTGTATTCATGATGGGGGGGGATGGGGGGGAAGGTATAAAAAAAATTGTACACTGATGATTTCCAAGAATTCAAACCCCACACAGGACTTTCCACTAAATAAATTTTTCTCCTTCTTCCCTGGCAAATTGCTTTCAAGAGCCAAACAACCTGCACTATTAGTAGCAAATTACTAACTGGAGAGCATGCTAGGCTACCACAGTTGCCTGCTAATACTGCAAAAGCAATGCACACCACAGCTTACAGGAGAATTACCTACTAGATGCACTCTTATTTTGTTTTTAAACTGACACTGTTTTTTCACTGCTCTATCCCAATGTCAAGTAACATGTTCACGACCCCAAAAGACAACAATAATTCAGCACGGTTGGTGATTTTCCACCATCCGCTCCTGAGATGCATAAGCAGTAGGCCCCTGTAATACATGCATGTGGATTGTTCACATGCTAAATCTAAACTAAACTTACACAGGAAAACTTTTCCCACTTCAGTGGTTGTAGAAGCAGGCATCATATCACCAGATGTGTGAGCACACAAGACAATGGATATCATGTTTCATGACACCGGTGTCCACAGCATGCTGAAGCAGCACACAAATCAGTCCTCATGTAATCAACTGACTCCAGAGAGCAGAAAACCTACATCAACATCTTATCTCACCCTCACAGTCAGTAGCTTTTAAACAGATCTCACGCAATGAAACAAAGAATCATTTGGTACCCAGCAACTCTTTTGTAGGTCATTTCCTGCAAAGACAAATTTCAGCAACTGTAATAAAAAACACAAACCAAAAACACAAACCAAAAAAAAAGTAATGCGCTGAAGGCCAAGAACTCTGCTTTGCTTCACTAACCAAACCAAAAGGATCCACTCAACCAAATCTAGCATCTCCCTGGTTCGGTGATGACAGCTCAAAGTCCAGAGGCTCAAAGCCCAGAGATGACTCCCACGGGGAACAGGTCAGGGCAAGACAAGTTGTTAAGGGACAAACCAGAAGAGCTTCCCTGTACCGGAGCTGACATACCACAAAAGCTTTCTTTTTTCACAAATGCATAGAAACTTTTTGCGTAAGGAAGAGGATTCCTCTGAGCAAGGAAGAGGATTTCTTCAAGCAGTGTTAAGTGTGCAAGTTGCCATTCTAATTTCAAGTAATTTTAACAAGTTCTATATTAAGAGCTTTAAAATAAAAGCCCCCAAACACACACAATACAAGGTAACCAGACACTGCAGGACAGCTTTAAGAAGGCAATTCAAAAACCTCAGCCTTTCCTCCAGCATCCACATTCCCTCCCATTCCTGTGTCCTCCCAAGCTAGACGGTCAGGCACAAGCCCAAGTCTGCACTGACTACTTCAGTTCTCTCCAAAGACTGGTTCCCACATCTGTGCCCCACCAGGGACAGTCCCACGGCAGCCATCCATGCTGCATACCATACTCTTCCTCTGGCAATTTCTCAGCCTCCTCCAAGACCACAGAAACATTCATTGTCCCTTTCAACAGGTTGTTTAAATTAGAGGATGCCACAGCCACTAAACAAGAGGACCTGAAATGCTCACCTTGCAACACAGGTTAATGTGAAGCAAATCTCTAAAAATCCCTCGTAGCAAATAGGCTACTACTGTGTTTCTACACTGTTACCTATAGCAAGTCACACCAGTCAAGGTTGTCACTTCAACAGCACAGAAACCAGCTCTAGTCAGTAAACTAAATTATCCATGCTAGAGCCACAGAATGACAATAGCTTCCCCAAGTCCAGCAACCAATCTATGCTCTTCTACTGAACCACAGGGCCCTGTTCAGCTTCATCCTGCCAGATCATCCACAGCCACAGCTCACATGGTGCTGAAGTCTTGTCCCATTGTCTCCAGTTATGCCCCAGTACTCTGCTGAAGCCACAGCCTGCAGGATAGTGTGACAACAGCCCCAAAACAGACATAAGATCTACTTTGAAAGTCAAGCAAAAAAAGACTCCACCTGCAAATGGGGAAAATAGAAGGCTGCCTGATGCTAGCATCAGGCTCTGTAACAAGCAGGTGTTGTTCTACTGCAATTGTCTGTGAAAAGAACCCCAGCTACTTAAAGCATGACTACAAAGTGGAATTAGATACCTGACATGAGCCTTTCACTGAGCAGCAACTCAGATTTTGGAGCAACCTCTGAGCCCTTCTGACAAAACCAGTCCCACCCGCTCTCGCCTCACCTTGCATTGGGTGACTCGACAGCATGACACACCATAGGATCTTCCACCTTCCTATCTCCTGACTCTATCCCAGCCACCAAAAGAGGTTATGATAGCTTTTGACTCCAATGTGGGGCTGGTGAGCATGGTTCACTTCGAATCATGAGCATAAGGTGGCCTATTTAGCCCTGCTCTAGCCATGACAGACACTCAAAGGGGAACTACACTATGATACCTCTGTCTGTACCCCTTAAGGTGACTGGCAGTATAATCCTTGCTTCTGTTCACCCTTGATGTGGGAGACAGGCAGAGTAGAGGCTTGTAATCTCCTCCCTGCTCTGATACCTCAAGAAGGGGATAGTAAGGCAGGTGGCCAATGTGCACTTTTCTCTCCACAGGAGACCTCTTGCTAGTCTTCCAGAATCTTTCAAAGCTCCCCAATAGCTCTGGAGCATCCTTCTGGACACGGGCTGCTAGGCTCACACAGTATCTTTGCCCATGGCTTTCCATTTGTTGTCATATTTTTATTCTGTGTAAACCCACATCCACTTATCTTACTTGTGACAGCACTCTGCCCATCTTCTACGACTAACACAGACCCTGACTTTCTTATGTCTAAACTCATACAGCCACTTCACAGGCAGGAATAAAGGAAAACCACTGGTCAAACATAATCCCTCCCTGTCCAAACACCAGAAGAATCAGACATAGAACATCAGGATACCTTGTACAAAAGACAGTCTGGAAGCACACGTGGTGACCCAGACCTGGCCTAGCACAGGGCAAGGGGAAACAGCAGCAGGGCAGTTAGCAGGTGCACACGAATGCAAGCTTGGAAAATCCAGTCACATTTGTCCAAACAAAGCACACGTGTCTACTATCAGACAGATGGCAAACTATCTCCATCCCCCAATCCCAAGTCACTTAATAGCTTATGGGACATGAATAACCTAAAAGCTCTTCCATCCAGGGGGTAAAAGAACATCACATACAAATGAGAGCATTTCACAATGCCTGTGATGACCCAACTGAGGTCCTGTCATCTTGGAGAGGTGAACCATTCCTGTTGGTCACTCCAAGCAAGGATATGACTTTCTTAGGCTGGTAAGGACACTTTTACTTATATATAGTGCATATGTAAAGAAAAAAAATATTCAACACACCGAGTTGTTATCAGCCGAGTGGATGACTGCAGCCTCAAAGCACACTGAGATTGCAGCTCAGATGCCAATTCAGTTACTATTTCACCCAGCTACAAAACTGTTTCAAACACGAAAACTTCCTTAAAAGGACCCTAACAAGGCATTTTTGTATCACTTTCATTCACTGTTTGCAATAAGCCCTCAGAAAACTGAATCCAGAATCTCAGTTTTTATTAACCATTTCTATGCACAGTAGCTTGTTCCTAGAGTATTTCCATGTGTATTATTAATACTGGAAGCTATAGTGTGCAGGACAGAGAGGAAAGGGAAGGAGAGGAAAAGCAAAGATTAATCCTCAACTTGTGAACTACCTTTTTGAAGGGGATTCCAACAAAAATTTTGCATGACCAAAGAATGCACCATCAGTTTCATGAATGACGACACAGATTGCACAATCACTCAGAGCCAGACTGCACTTCCATTTTTGAGCACAAATTTGGCAGTGTCTCCCCAGAAATATTTCCCTTATTAAGGTCAACTGGCTGCAAAGCACTTCTTCAGTGCAGTCCTAAAAAGCCCACAGACTTATTTAAGTATTAGGAGCATTGTAATTGCCAGGAATTTCCACTAAAAGAGCTTGGAAAGAAACACAGACATCTCCCTCACTACATATTTTTGTAACATTAAACCCATCTCTTTCCTACACCTTGTCAAAAATGACACCAACCATGATTCACTTGCATGACAGCAAGCTTGGCAGCATGACTTTAAACATGCACACCTCCCAATCAACAAAATCAAGAGGAAAAAAAAGTCTTCAGCTTCATGAATGCCATTTAGGGGCTCCTAAACAGTCTTTTACTCATAGAGCAGACACACAGCAAAGAATATTTTAGATTAAATGCAGACATACAGACCTCCCAAGCCAAATCACAGCTCACATTTTTCATATAGTCCATATCACAGGTGGGCTAGATCTAAGCATCATCCAAGACAACAAGGACCTTTCTCAATAAATTGCAGCCTTTAATCACTCTTCAGCATTTCCACAGATCAGCCTTGCCTTTTAAACATGTTTGTCTGCTGTTCTCCCAGCTAGTGTCACGCAGTATCCATGTTTAAGAGAGTCATTCCCTGCCCCAAGGCAGGGTCACACCTGGGATGCTATCCTGTGCCCCTGATAGCAAGGCCTGACTGCCCTGCTGGAGCTCCTCAAAAATGCTGCAGCCCCCTTTCCACAGGCAGCATCATCCAGGTGCCACTCACAGACCTGGCACACAAGCCCCAGCTCCTCCCATGCTCAGCACCCTGCTCACCTGTGCCTTCCCTTCCCAGCACACGTGGCCTGGCTCCCAGGAGAGAGCAATCCTTTCCCACCTCTAAGGAAACACAGATGGCACAGCCAAATCCAAAGGAAAAGACCCTTCAATACCTCTCTCATGCTTCTGAACCTGCTCTGACTATCACTGGGGTCAGCAACAGCACCAACTGCCTGCAGGCAGTCTGGCTCCCCTTCACATTTCACTTTTAAAGCATCATCTACTCACAGGGAAAAAAGGGACAGCCACAAAGCATTCACCAGTTAAGAAGAAATAAAGGAGATACGTGACTGCAGACTGGAATTCTCAAGCCAAATCTTCAACAGCTGCCCATGACACCATCACACTGCATGTACATGTTTGCTGTCTTGACTAATTTTGGTGGGGTTTTGGGGAGGGTTGTTGGGTTTTTTTGTTTGGTTTGGTTGTTGGGGTTTTTTTCAGGGGCTCTGTGGCACGTTTGGTTTTTTTTTGTTTCCAGGTTTTTTTTTTTTTGGAAAGCAGATCACATTGCCCTAAGCACCATGACAGCAGCAAGATATCACTCAGCATGTCTCACAGCATGGGTTCACCCCCCCAGTCCAATGGCTCTTACGTAAGTGAGCAGTTAAGAGGGAGATACAGTTGATGGAGCCAGGACTCAGGCTGAGGAGCAAACAGCATCTCCTTATTCTAAATGTCCAGAGGAAAAAAAACCTAACAAAACAAAACCCAAAAATCCAAACCCCAAAACAATCCCAAAAAACCCACACCTTATTGATCATATTTACTTATGAACAAATTCAGCACCATTGCTTGCTTTAACTCAAATCATGCTACAGTTCCCTGCAGAATTTCAGGCTACCTCTTAATAATGTTACAACACACCTCCAACATGGTTGTTAAAATGCAGATTTCTGGAGCATTGCTCACAGTCCAGAGTGTGTTTTGATTTCATGCAGATTTACACATCAAAGCACCCTTCCCATGGCACCCTGCAAGCCGCAGAGCAAACCCAAGCAGAACTGAGAGGACACTAGTTAGGAGGCAGTACCTGCACAAACAAAGTAAAACAGATGCTGCTGGAAAACATCACCAATAAAAATCACAACTTCAGAGGTGACAGCTTTATAAAGCACCACGACCAGTCATGTTCCAGAGGAGAGAGGTTATGCTTTTTTCGTTTGATGAAGGGAGAGAGAGGAAGGAAAATAAAATCCTCGTGAGAACAGCTCCAAAAGGCACAGTCTGGGAATCACTTCTAGGTGAGACACTTAAACAAAGAAGATGGAGTACCCTTCTCTCTTCAGGGAGGAATGCTTCCCGCTAGAGACAGGGCTCAGAGAAAGCTCTTTTTACACAGGGCTATGGAGACCAACGCACCCATTGTCTACCAGGAGGAGCTCTCCTGCATTCAGAGAGGCTGCAGCACAGGCCAGGTTTTGGGGATGGAGGGTTGAAGTGGGGGATGGGGGACACCTGCAATGTTTTAGACATCTCTATGTGTGTTTACAAATAGCTCCAAGGAAGTGGGAGCTGCAGGGTGAAAGGAACTAGGGGGAAAAAGATCCCCCAACACCACAGTCCCCACTCAAAGGAATCAAAACAAGGAGGACAGGTTAGAGCCTTTTCAACAACAGCACTGCCAACCCTCAGGGCCAAAACCCAAAAAGCAGAGAGAAAAGGCACAGACAAAGGGGGATGTAACACCCCCCTCCTCTCAGAATAGGGTTATTTTAAGCCTGTCTCCTTGGAGCTACCCTAATATTTTCTCTCATGACTCAAACCACCAGGGAAAGGAGCTAGAGCAGAGAAGAAAAGAAAAAAGAAAAAACAAAAAAAAAGAAAAAAAGAAATAGAGCTAGGGCTGACCTCATAAGACACCTTTCTAGAAGGGGCAAAGCTCCAGAAGAGATGAAAGGCAAGCTGGGCTGTGCCTTACCTGGAAAAGTGTGTGGGTTGGGTGACCCTCTTTTAAGGCACTTTGAACAGAGGACATGCACAGTGTAGTACAGGCCCGGCCATTCCTGGAGCAGGACATTCAGTTCTTCCACTAAAGGCGTAATAGCTTGCCAAGCTGTCCAGATATTTGGTAGGGACGCATGACTAGCGATAGACAGAGTGTCTGGCTGCAGAGCTCCCCTGGCAGGCCGGTAGCTCACCACCACAGGCACCTTTCCCCGGTAGGCATAAATCTGGTATTTGCCATCCGACCGCTGAACCACGTGGCTGTTAATCTGGACACTGTAGCGTGCAAACAAGCCGGGTGGGAAAATGAATGGAAAGCTATATTCAATCTGCAGCTGCTCCACCACGAAGGACTGTCCGCTCAGATTGGTGCCATTGATCCACGCCTCTGCATGGGGCACCTCGTTTTTCACGTAACAGGGAAACTTGTACCAAGCAGCTGCCCCATTTAAGGGCTTGCATTTGGGTTTGTTGACACAGTAACATAGCCCCATCTTCTCTAGCAGCTCCAGAATGAGCTGCAGATCCTCCCGGCTCTGGATGTGGGGCTTAAGAAGGAGACGGATAACATGGGCAGGAAGGAGGCCATGCAGCAAGAAGCCCTCCACGTAATGATGGAGCTGAGTGATCCTCAGTTCGTCAATCTGGGTGTCACTGAGCAGTTTCTGTAGCAGCACGGTGGCATCCCGCTGGCAAAAGACATTGAGGATGTCAATGAGCCGTGGCAGGTTGTGGAACACATACTCCCGCAAGGTGAGATGCTCCTCAAAGTAGAGCAGCTTTCCACTCTCGTGCAGGTAGGACAGGGCACTCTGGAGCCGATCCTCCGTCAGGCCTGCCTGCAAGCCCAGTCGGGCAGAGTCCCACCAGCTAAGCCACAACTGCTGAGCTTGTGGCTGGAAGTGCAGCTCCTCCAGCACTTGCCAGGACTTGGGCAACACCCGGTGCAGGTTTGGGAAGATATCCCGGTGCTCAGCCACCGAGAGGAGCTTGTCCCGCAGGCGACGCACCTGGCAACGGTCCTGGCAGCTGAAAGGCAGCACTGGAGAGAGGATCTGTGGGCGGTGGTTGAGAAGATACTGAAACTGGGCCTTCTTTCGCCGCAAGTTCTTGTCTGAGACTCCGTAAAAGGCAGCGTGTGGGCTGGAGCAGCGCAGGTCAAAGTCCTGTCCCAGAGCCTCATCCACCTGCTGGACTAAGCTCTGGAGTCCCTCAGCATCCCTCTTCTCCTGCTGAGCGATCTGGTGATGGATGTCCAGGCACTTCTCTTCCAACTCCCGCTCCGCACAGAGGTCGGCATGGGTTCCCACCATGCACACCACAGCATGGGGCACCTTGGAACTGAGCCAGTGTAAGAAATAGCCCACAGAGGGGTAGAAGTGCTGAGGGACGTAGGCACTCAAATTCACCACCAGCACGTACAAGGCTCCAGGAGAGAGGAAGAAAGACTGGATCACATCATAGCTTGGGTCCCCTGCCAGCTCGTACACAATAAATGTCAGGCCCCTCTCTGCATCCGCTGTCCAGTCCATCACCTCGATGCCCTTACTGCCTCCTGATAGTCCTAGTCCCAGTGGTACTTGGGGGGCACTGGATGGCAGTGACAGTGCAGGGGATGGTGTCTCCCCTTTTGCTCGGTGAGAGGGCACACGAGAAGGGATATCCTGCCGCTCAACAGGGAGACGTTCCACCTGCTGCACGACAGGTACCCGAGTTGAGGAACTGTCTTGAGGCTCTGGAAAGGGGCAACACCCAACTGTCACCCTCCCAATGTCCTGCTGCTGCCCAGGAAACCCTCTGTGCTGGGTGCTCCCTGCCTCCAGGCTTCCCACGTCCTCTCTCTGCCCATTTTCCTCCATGAGGCACCGTCTCAGCAGGGTCTTTCCTGCATCCTTTAGGCCCATGAGGACCAGCTTGAGGCGGGGTTTGAGGGCAGGCTGGGAGTGGGCCAGCTCCTGCTGGTAAGCTGCGATGTAGGGGATGCCTTTCATGCACACCTCATAGGGGGGCTGGATGAGGGGGTTGTCTTTGATCTTCCACAAGGTGACACGGGAAAGCTGCCCGAAGCCCTCAGGCAGGATGGCGATCTGGTTGCCTTGCAGGACCAGCTCCTCCAGGCTGTGGAGGAGCACGATGGAGTCAGGCAGGTAGCGGATGCGGTTGTTGTCCAGCCAGAGAGTGCGGAGCTGGTGGAGCTGACAGAGGTGAGGGGGCAGCACGGTGAGCTGGTTGCGGCTCAGGTAGAGCTCCTCTAGACTGGGCAGCGCCAAGATGGCAGAGGGGAACTCCCCCAGCAGGTTGGAGGAGAGGTTCAGCATCTTGAGCCGCTGTAGTCTGCCAAAGCCAGCGGGCAGCGCCTGCAGCCGGTTGCCATCCAGCATGAGGCTCTCGAGGGCACTCAGCTGGCAGAGGCCCTCTGGCAGGGATGCCAGCCCGGTGCCGCTGAGCCAGAGGATCTTGAGGCGGCGGAGGGCAGCGATGCCCTCGGGCAGGGCCCCGAGGTGGCGGTTGCCGGAACAGTCGAGCTCCTCCAGAGCGGCCAGCTCCAGCAGCGGGGCAGGGAAGGAGGGCAGCAGGTTATGGTCGACGTCGAGGGTGCGGAGGTGCCGCAGACGGCCCAGGCCCTCGGGCAGGCGGCGCAGGCGGTTGAAGCTGAGGTCGAGCTCCTCGAGGCAGCCCAGCTCGGCGAGGCGGGGGGGCAGCCCCGGGCCCTCGGCGCCCAGTTCGTTGTGGCTGAGGCTGAGCTTGCGCAGGCCCCGCAGCCCCGCCAGCGCCCCGCCGTCCCCCAGGCCCCGCAGCCGGTTGTGGCTGAGGTCGAGCTCGGCCAGGCGGCCCAGGTGGCGCAGGGCGGCGGCGGGCAGGCGGCCCAGCCGGTTGCGCCGCAGGCTGAGCACTCGCAGCCCGCTCAGGGCGGCGCCTACCTCCTCGGGCAGCTCCTCCAGCCCCCGCCCACTCAGGTTCAGCGCCTCCAGCTCCCCCAGCGCCGCCGCCGCCAGGGACGGGCGGCGAGGAGCGGCGGCACCGGGGGGCGGCGGCGGCCCCCCCGGCGGCCCCGCGTCCGGCTCGGGCTCGGGCTCGCCAGGGCCGTCCCGCAGCTTCCGTGCGCGCAGGGCGGCGTCGCGCCACAGCCGCACCGCCTTCGGGGGCTCCGTCTGAGCCATGGCCGGGGGAGCGGGCCCCCGCCCCGCCCGACCCTACCTGCCGCCGCCGCCGCTGCTGCTCGCCATGGGCGCGGCCGCGCTGCGCATCGCCGCGACCGCGGCGGGCTCGGGGCTCCCCGTGGCTCCGCGCCGGCACTGCCGCCGCGCCGCCCCGCGCACGTACCGCCGCCGCCGCTGCCACCGCCCCGCCGGGGGCGGGACGCGGTCACGGTCCGGCCCCAGCAGCGCCGCACCGCCCCCGCGCCGGGGAGAGCCGGCCCTGCCTCTGGGGGGACACCCCGCCCCTGCCTGCCGGGCACCGGCCCGTTCTCCCCGGGCAGGAAGGGTCCGGGATGCTGACCTGAGACGCCCGGCCTGCGGCTCCTACCCCCCGGCAACGCCCGGGAGAACGGCCCTTCGTGTGCCCCGGTGGGGTGAGCCCGCCTGGCCCTGGAGGCGGGGGGGCAGTAGCGGTGGCGGTGGCAGTGCCGGCGCTTCGCTGGGACCCCGGCGTGTGACAGCCGCCGCCCCTGGGCGGGGGTCAAGGTCTCGCCCTGCCCCTGGGCTCGCTGAGAGCTTTGCGAGCCGCCCGACTCATCACGGAGTTAACTGCAAAAGCTGTTGTGTTGCCCGGTATCATTTTTTCACTAGGCAAGGGCTGATTTTATCCAGCCCTGCAAGAAACCGAGATTAACCTTTCTTCCCATTCAGTAAGTGTGCTTCCGTGTTGGGAGAGTGCGAAAGCCTGCAGCCCTCTGGTTAATCGGAGCAACTCTGCCGCCTTCCTGCCGTGCTTTGTTTCCTGTGCTGCATTCATCTGGCCAGACCCTAAACACTGCCTTCTTCAGGTTCCTCAGTCAAGCTTTGCTCCAGGAGGTCGGAGAAATAGGTGTGGAAATTTCCACCTCTGCTACTGAGGGGGAATAGAGCCCCTTTACAGCGGAGCCGCTAGTCAGGCTGACGGAGGTTGTGGGCGCTCAGCTTTCCCGAGATGTGTGACCTTACCCTTACAAATATCAGCGATGCACCGTGGCCAAAGGTTCACAGGTTTTAAAAGGTCGTTGTCTTTGTTCAGCGCTGGATACTCCAGCCTGCTTTGGGGGCTTTGGTGCTTCCTTTCACCTTGGAAGGAACTTTTCACCTTGTTGTAACAACTACCATTAAAGCATGCTATAAGCTATTACTTCAGACCCATGAAAATAAAAAAAAAAGGATTTGAAATTAAAAGTAGTCCACAGGGCAACCAGCTTCACAGCCTTTATTCTCTTCCTTATTGTGGAAAGCCCTCACAACAATGACTCCTTTTGGGTGGCCCTGTGCATCTAACTGTGCCTGGAGAGGAGGAGAGAGCTGAACCAACTTCGTGTGGAGCTATAGTCATTGCACTTAATTATTAAATTTACAAATTACTAAAACTACAAGATTGTAAAGGCTCAGACTCAGTTTCTGTCTTTCCCATCATTATCAGACAAGCTGGGATAAAATAATTTTTCAGGCCCTCTGAGTTGTAGCAAACCTTAACCAGGTTTCTGCTAAATGCCTTTCTGTGAATGACATCACCCTGTGTAGGGAAAATCTTCCCGTGTTGGCTGGTAAAGCCAGACAAAGGACACAAAGAACAGGGAGGAAAGTCCACAGGCCTGAAAGAAAGCGTGGCTGTATGAAGGTAAAACTCATCTCCAAGTAGAATGCAGGAGCTGTCCAAAGCCAGCAGAGGCAGTCCTGGGGACTGGGCTCATGCTTTGGCTCCAGGGCCACCTCTGCTGGAGAACAGGTATATAGGGATAGTCATGATCCATGAGGCTCTGCTGAAAGGGCCTAAACCTGGGGATAAAATTCTTCCAGATCCCGGCCCTGGGAAACAGAAATACTTCATGGCCTCCTGCTAAATTGTGCCCAACTAGAACTAGTTTCCAAGTTTGCACTCATTTATTTTCAGAGGATCCCTGCAGTGGGTCAGTACCTCTTTTATTCGGGCTAACCCAAGTTTTGTGTCTTTGCTTTTCTGAAGGTCACATGGGAAGTAGCCCTTCTCTGTGCTCCAAAAGGAGCACTCTCCTTCCCCATTTCAATAGTGGCACATTCAATTCCTACCAGGGAAAGAGTCATGCTCTTCTCCCACCCTCTTGCCCAATTGCTCTTGTGATACCAGGTTTATAGTTTCATTTCCAGCCTTCTACATGCAAAATCACCCAACCTGCTGCTATCAAAATCATGTTTTAAAATCAAGACGGTGTTTCTAGAAACAAAAGATCTCTGCAGGGAAAATTGACCCTGGCTTCAAATTTGCGGCCAATTTTCTTCTTTCCAATGCCTTGTGCAGGTAAAGACAGCAAAAGCAGCATCATTATTGAGGACCACACACCCCATGATTTCTGTGGGCACTGCAGATCCTCTCTGAGGCCAGGGCAGACTTCCAGTTGCTATATGACCTGCAGCAAGTGTAACTCAAAAGGCTGCCACTGCATTATCCTCTTGTTTCCCATGGGAAAACTGGAGGAGCCCCTCCACTGGGGATGTTCCAAGCAGCTGCTTGGCTCAGCCAGCTGAAAAACACCAGGGAGAGAAGTGCTTATCTCCATTTGCCTGCTATTAGAGGTCATAGCCTATATTAAACACATCTTTCTGGCAGCATGCAAGGACAGACGGCGTAAGTTTTTTCACTAAGCGGGGAAAGTTTTGACTGTCAACTTTCCTATCAAAATATGCAAAGCAGAAGAAACCAAATGCCTCCCCATCGTAATGAAGAGAGGGAGAAGTCATGCAGCACTATTCAAACTTTGATAAGCTCCTGTGGGTGATGAATGAAGCTAAGGCAGAAAAAACATGATGAACAGCATGCTGACACAAAGACATCCCCAGTGCTGCTTGAAGGTTGTCCAAAGAGGAAAGCTCTGGTGCTTTCCTATGAACCTTACACCTTATCCCACTGCCTGCATGAGTGTGCAAATCTGTGATGCAGTCACCCAGGGATGGTTTCTCTTGGTTGCTTCAACACATTCACCACAGTTAAAGCTGCCAGTTGGGAGTGAGATAGGTAGTTTCTGGAGAAAAGGAAGATTTTATTTCTCAGAAAATGTGGCTTTTGGTACAGACCTAGATGATTCCTTATCTTCCCATCTTCTTAGGCAGAGGAGACATATTTTTCCAAACATGACTTCCTCATTTCCTCTCAATTTACTCATCAGCTTACTAAAGGTCCATTAAACATGAGCACTGGCATGCTGGATGCTGGTGTTGGAGCCATTTCCTAATTTTTGGAGGTTAAAAATATTCAGAAAACATACCAAACGCCTCTCTTGCAGCTCAGGATCAGCTGGGACTGAAAGCCAGGTGGCTGTAAAATTGCCAGGAAAGCTATAAAGCATTTTATTAAAAAAAAAAAAAAATCCCATTTCAGTGGGTTCCATTATATGTCGGAATTGCATTTGCAGTTATTAATTTTAAATAGTAGTCCTGCAAAGTCCTATTGATGGGATTTAATTATTCAGATGAAATCTGAAGTGCTTCCACTTTCCTGAGCCCTGCACCTGCATCATTAATAAGATTTCTATCTAAAGCACTTCTCTCCTGGGTCAGGCAAAAGGCACTGAGTAATCATCAGTATTTTAGAGCCTGAGTCTGGCCCTTGCAGGACAAGAGGTGCAAATGTAACCAGCTGCTTGTGACAGGACATGAACCTAAATCAGCTCAACAGAAGCACCAAGCTGCTGGCAAGTGGATTCAGGGTGTGCTGTGGGCCAGTGCAAAGCTCACAGGCAGCAGCACCAAGGGAGGCTGGCAGGGCCTTCGGAGAGTGCATGCCCTCTACACCACCAGACACACAGCCCAGGTGTTAAAAACCCCAGAGTCCTGCTTTGGCACCAATTCAAGAAGTCGTATTTCCAAGGGCTCAGTCACTGGCTGGGGAACAAGCAATGGGTTGACTGACTGCTTTCAAAGAGCCTCCACATGTTCCTCCTCAACCTTAAGTAGAAATCCTGTGAGAATGAAATTTTGCCCAGAACTGCATTCTCCACGCTGTTTTGCCCACCATTTCTGCAGGAGTGCTATGAATATACCCCAAGGCTTACCAAGCCATATACAAAAGGTGATGGCAGCACTTGAAGAGATCCTGGACATGCTTTGGGCAGGAGAAAGAGAGGGATTGTGGTGAATAGCACTGCTGTTTGCCTCAACCCTCTGTAGGTGAGCAGTGGTGCTCTACATATGGGACAGGAAGACAAAGGCTTGGAGAAATTTGGGAATGCAATAGGATAGGGACCCCCACCCAAATGTGGGGGTCTGAAGAGGAGGTGCATCCCCAGAACTGCTTTGCATCAGCCCCTATGTAACCCACGACCAGGCCCCACTTCCCCATAGGTGGATCTCATACTGTGAATCCTAACTGCTTTGCTTGTTTCTTCCTAGGCACAGGAATTCCTTTAATAGAATCACAGGAAGGTTTGTGTTGGAAGGAACCTTTAAAGATCATCAAATCCAACCCATTTGCTTTGGGCAGGGACATCTTCAACTAGATCAGGTTGCTCAAAGCCCAATCTCACCTTGGCCTTTAACAGTTCTGGAGGCAGGACATCCATAACTCCTCTGGGCAACCTGTTGCAGTGCCTTACCACCGTCATGGTAAAGAATTTCTTCCTAACATCTAATCTATATCTCTCCTCTTTTAGTTTAAAACTGTTCCCCGTTGTTCTGTCACTACCTCCCTGTGTATAAGCCCCTTTCCTCTTTTTGTTATAAGCCCTCTTTAAGTACTGGAAGGATACCATGAGGCCTCCGAGGAGGCTTCTCATCTCCAGGCTAAACAACCCAGCTCTCTCAGTCTGTCTTAATAGGAGAGGTGCTTCAGCCCTCTGATCATCTTTGTGGCCCTTGTCTGGACCTGCTTCAACAGGTCTAGAGGACCCCAGAGCTGGATGCAGTACTCCAGGTGGGGTATCACAGGAGTGGATTAGAGGGGGAAAATCTCCCTTGACCTGCTGTCCACACTTCATTTTATGCAGCCCAGTACACAACTGGCTTTCTAGGCTGTGAGTGCACATTGCTGGCTCATGTCCAGTTTTTCATCCACCAATACCTCTGTGGCCTTCTCACAAAGGTTGACCCAGTGTATAGCATTCCTTACTCAATCCTACAACCAACAATGATAATCCCCAATTTAAAAAAAAAATTACTTGTATTTTTAAAATTCTTTCAGGAAGTAGAACAGGTGTTTGCATACCAATACATTTCATAAAAGTGATGCTATCTGTAGCCTTGGTTTATGGGAAATACAGAGAGAGCAAAGGAATGTGATTTTTTTTGCCACTGATGCCACAAAAGCAACTGGAGGGTGAAATACAAACTGTGGGAAGCCAGTGGTGAGCTGAACAGAGCAAACTGATGCTCTGGCCTCTTAAATACCCTACAAAGCTTGGTTCTGACAAAGGGGGATGTTGCAATTAGCTTGCAAAGTCCTTTTGGAATTTTGAAATGAAAGGCAGCCATGAAGCAGCACTTGTCCAGATTCAGGTGCCAGGGAAATCTTGCTGAGCTCTTTCAGTGCTTGGTCAAGGCCCATGCCTTCAAAGTCATGGCATGAACAAGAACTGAGCTGGGCACATTCAAATGGATCTTAATTTACTTCTCCACTGGTCATGGGGACTGATTTCATGCCTCCCTTCTCATCACCACCAGAAAGCTACTTAGTAGCACTGGATCAGATCCTAATTTCTTCTGAATTCCTATTTTCTGTGCTCCCAGCACTAGACCTGGTCAGTGCTTCTTCAGCACATCACATGGTGCTATGCAAACACTTCCTAAAGCCCTTTTGCTACCGAACAGCTAAGGCAGATGTATTTGCTAGGATGAGGCTGGCTGGCCTTAGCCATATTCACTCCTTTTAACAGGAATTCCTCATCACTCTCCCCATTCTCTGACCTGTGGCTGCTGCCCCACCAGGTGTACTGAGAATTTTCCAGAAATTGTTGCTGTTGATATTATTCCTGTCAATGGAATCTCCCATTTCTCACAGATTAAAGTTAAATGATCTCTTAGTAACAGCTATTGGGGCTTTCTGACTTAAACTGTAATTGGTGCTTATATCCTCCCTAGATATCAGAAAGCCAGGACAACTTTGGTCTCAGCTTCCTGCTGCTTTCCAAATCCAAACCAAAATCCTTATTTAAATGCTTCTGCTTATGCCCATGTTGTTCAGATCTGCTCACTCTACAGAGGGCCTTAAGGGCATGTTTTGATCCCTGATATCCCTGGATTTCTCTTTCTTAGCTTTTGGTACTGGCAGCCACCTTCTGCCTGGCTGCCCTCAGCTTCCTGTTCCACCTCTCCACACTTTGCTGTTTCTGAGCAGATGGAGTGTTCCCCACTTGGCCTCTCTCTTGGCCATTTGCTCCATGTGGCTTTTTAGTGACTGCCTTGCTCTGGCCAATGGGCTCTAAGCCAGCACTGCTTTGCTCCCTGGAATGATGAAGAAGTGGCCTTTCAGCTTAGCTAACAAACTTTTAAAGAACTGCCAGTCTCCATTTAGGTACCTCCATCAGCTTTCTCTCCTGCTGGTCTCACTCCATCATTTCCTGGCTTTGGAAGAGGAGCTGTACCGGAATGAAGCACTGTTCAAAGCCAGGTTGGAAAAAGCCTTGAACGACCTGGTCTACAGGGACCTGTGGCAGGGGATGTCAGGACCAGATGATTTTTAAAGTCCATTCCAACCCCATAACATTATACGATTCTGTGATTCTATGAAGCCATGCTGCCAGCTTGGATCACCTGCAGGGGCAGGGGGATGAGCGCCAGGCCAAGAGCTTGCTACCCATGGGGGCAGGGTACCCCACCCACCTCTGACGTGACCAGTAAAGGAATGATAATTGGTTTGTCACTGATGCCACAAAAGCACCTGGATGGTGAAACATAAACTGTGGAAAGCCGGCGGTGAGCTGAACAAGTTCATACCGACGCCTCTTAAATATCTCGCAAGGCTTGGATCTGACAATGGGGTGTTGCAATTAGCTTGTAGAGCCCTTCTGGAGTTTTGACACGAACGGCGGCGGTGAAGAAGCAGCCGCCCAGACTCTAGTCTCGCAGCCGGCTCGTGCCGCGGAGACGGAAGACGCCTACCTCGCCCCTACAGCGGGCTCCGCAGCGGCACGCCGCCCCTCGCCCTCCTTTCCGAGGTCACGCCTAAGGAGTTACCGTCCCGCCCCTCTCCCGGCACCGGCAGCCGCGGAGAGGACGCGGGCAGGGCCGGCCCCACCCCCGCGCTCCGCCCCGCCCCACCCGGGCTCGGCCCCGCCCGTGCTCCGCCGGCCCCGCCCCGCCCCGCCCCGCCCGCCGCGGCCGGCAGGGGGCAGGCGCGCCCCGCCCGGGGCGGTGCCGGTGCCGGTGCGGCCGCGCCCCGCGGGCCCCGCGCGGGCGTCACGTCCGTGCGCGGCGCTCGGGGTTGGCGGGCGGGCGGAAGCACGGGCGGGGCGGCGCCGTTGCCGCAGTGACGGGGCCGGGAGGGGCGGAGCGGCGCGAAGATGGCGGCGGTGCCGCCGCGTCGCCTCGCAGCACCACCATCACCACCACCACCCGCCGCCGCCGCCCGGCCCGGCCTCCCCGCCGCCCGGCGCCGCCTCGCCGCCGCGCAGGCCCCAGCCTGGCGCCGGCCGCGCAGCGCCACAGCCTGGCCGGCCCCGAGGGCGAGGCGCCCCCCGACTCGGACCGGCCTCCGGCCGCGGAGTGCGCGGAGGGTTCGGGCGCCGCCGCGCCGGCCCCGCCGCCGGGCTCGGGTAGCAGCTCCAGCGGCTCCTCCTCATCCTTGTCCTCCTCGTCTGCGTCGTCGTCGGCGGCGTCGAGCCCGGCGACCGAGAGTCCCGAAGCGGCGGGCCCGGGCGCGGCGAGCGGGGCGTTCCGCGAGCTGCTGGAGGCCTGCAGGAATGGGGACGTGACGCGCGTGAAGCGCCTGGTGGACACGGGCAACGTGAACGCCAAGGACATGGCGGGGCGCAAGTCCACGCCGCTCCACTTCGCCGCCGGTGGGTACCGGGGCCTCCCGTGCCCGGCCAGGGCAGTGACAGCGAGCGGGACAGGGAGGGTTCCCCTGCAGTAGCTTCGGGCAGGAGGCCTCCAGCGCCTCGGTGGTTCGGGAGTGTGCAAGCCTAAGCTAGAAGGGAGAGTGTGAGCACGCACTGTGCCCCGGCGGCGTTTCGCTACACGCTGTTGGGAGATGGCTGTTAAATCCCTTCCTCTGGGTGAGTCGAAGTGGGAGAGGAGATGCTGGAAGGCGTAAAGAGACTGTAAGATCTGAAAGTATGGACAGTGATCTCTGTTTTCGATATCCGTGGGCTGCTGCAAACTTGTGCAGTGGACTTAAGAAGTGAGAAACTGAAATTCAGGACAGAGTTGGCTTGAAGTAAGGGTTTCACGTGTGCTGTCACAGCTCGGGGACTCCTGTGATGCAGATGTACTTAATGGGAATCAGCTTTGATGCCTTGTACTTTGTACTTCTTTCATTTGGGCATGGTTGCTGGTTGATGTCTGCATCTCTTGTGTTCTGAGTAGGCTGGATAAAGAGGTCAAGTGGAACAACCGAACTGTAGAAGTTACAGATGTGTCCAGGAAAGAATACACCTCTTTGTGCAGAGAAGAGATCTCATTGTGATCAGAACTAATGTTATAAAACCAATTTAACAGTAAGGTCCAACAATGTAGACTAAATGGAAGTAAGTATTACTTTTGGCAAATAGAGCTGTGACAGATTACTGGAGTTCTTAAAAAGAGTATTTCTTACAGAGTATATTCTTTACTGGGGGCACAAGGCACACAACATTCATGATAAAAGCAAAATGAGGGTCTTGTACATCATTACTCCTAACTCAGGATGTGTACAATTGCTAAGTCTGTGGTCAGTCTGAGAGCTTTCTGAGGTGTGCCACAGTGTTACAGAACTGGACCTTATGTAGTGAAGCGCACAGATCTTGTTTGAGCTTTGTGGTGCACTGGTACACATAAATTAAGATAATTAACACGTCTGTGTTGGGTGGTCAGTGTTTAAATGCTGGTGTATGGCTCTAAAGCACTGTTGAAATCAATAGTAAAATGAACGTTTCATGGCACAGAGTTGCCTGGAACTCTGAATAGGGCTGTGCAATTTATCAGTCAGATAACACACCCTGAGATTGTATGGGTTTGTTTTTGTTTTCAAAGTACAGGAGGCATTTTACCGTGCCCCTAAGGGAACTTTTAGTCCTGAGCTGCTTCTTTTTCTTTCTTCTCTGATCCCTGAGCTCTACTACTGACAAGTAGAGTTTAAAACACAGCAAACTTCTGGGGTATGGAGACGGTCTTAATTTTGATGAACCCTGGAACATAGTTCTGGTACCAGCTGCGTGTGTGCTTATGAAGTTCTTAAAGCTTTGGAAGACTTGAGTCTGCTCTGCTAATTTTGGATTCAGACTTAAAGTTAGACCTTGCTGCTTCCCCTAAAACTCTGAGATCTCAGGTTGTAACTTCAGTGGTAGTACAAACTGTAGTGCTGAAGCTGCAATGGTTAACTTCTGCTCTGATTAGAGAACAAATGGACAAAACTTACTTCAGGGGGTAAGGTTTTGAAAGGTGATAATGCCATTAAGATGTAACTGTAATAGCAGTGGAAGGCGATTCATTGTAGCATGAGGAAAATAGCAGATGAAGGTCTTGTACCTAACAAATTCCCATATCTGTTTTTCTAGATTGAAAGACTTTCCTTAGATACCATACCTATTTTGTCTCAAATCCCCTGGTCCAAGTGGATTAGGCATGTAAGAGCATTAGGCAGATTTCTTTATTACAGAGATCTTGAGATCCTGCATTTTGGAAAGGCCTGTAAGCAAGCATGTTTGAATGCAGCTGATCTTAAGTAGTGTATACCTGACAGTGATACAGTGTGTTGATTTGATCTCCTTTGTGGGCCAAAGCTAAAATAAAACTTGTTTGCTTATGAGCATAGCCGTCTGCTGTGGATAGGAAGCTGTGTTTTGGATAATAGCTCATGTTTATGAGCCATACCTAGGTGTGAATTGTATGGACTTCACTAGGGGAATGGGTGGTTGAGAGTGCAGTATGTCATGTTTTAAACTGCTTTTTTTCAAACTTCTTGAAGCTAAACTTGTACATGAATAGAGTTTCACTTCTGATGTTGTGATTTGTGAAAGAGGAATACTTCTATTTTCTTCTTCATTTCCCATTTTTGGGACTGGATTTTATTTTTTTTTCCTTCCCCCTCCCACAGGGTATTCGGCTTCTCCCCAGCTCAGTCTGTTTTTTCAGATTTCCTTCTTGGCAGCAGTGCCAGGCAGTTAAGTTCTTTTACTGTAATAGGGAAGGACAACTTCCCCAGTTACAATTCCTTGTAAAAGGTACTAAGTTTGGGTTTCCTTAAGCTTTGTAAGGTTTCTAATTTGAAAATCCCCTTTACGTCCTTTCTTGTGGCAGAAGGACTATAAAAAGAGGTACTTCTGAGAGTGCTCAGAATCCTTGGCATATGTGTAAGTTGGAGGTAAGACAAGAGCTGAACTCTTGTTACCAATTATTTTAAAAGCTGGGAATAGCTCTAAATCAGTTTCTAGAAGCTGAAGTCACCTGTCCATTATTCACTTCCAGATAAATTGTGCATGGTTGCATCAAATTGAAGCAACAGTGTTACCCATATTTTCTCTGTTTGGGATAATTGAATTGCCCGTTGAACTGAATAAAGGGGAACTGGATCTTCAGCTCTGTGTTGAAGTGTCAAGTGGCGTGCTGAATAAATCTGACCTGCTTTGGTTAGCTATTAATAAGGCACAAATTAATACTGAGGCCATATCAGGGTTGTAGAGGCCTCTCTTGCAAGCAGGAAGAGGTTGAGCAAAGGATCATTTTCATTTTATCCTTCTTGCTTGGAAAGGAGAAAACTCAGTACTATCTCAACTGCTGTGTGGATTGCAGGATATTTGGGTCTCTGGTACCAGTGCAGGCTTTGGATATTGTCCAGCAGCACCCACAAAGCAGGTTCTAAAGACTTGAAAGTGATTGAGTGACTTTAAAACGCACACAAAAAAAAGAAATTAAGTGGAGGTATTAATGCATGCATAGCGTTTACATTCAGTTTATTTCAATTAAAACTAGCTTGCTTATAACTAAAAAAATTTAAAAAGCAACTGTGCTAAGCATGAACAAAGGTATATTTGGCTTAACTTTTTATCCATACTGGTGGCCAAAAGCAGATATCTAAGGAAGAGTTATACACTTGCCCTCTTCATGTGATACTTCTCTGAGTACTCCTTTTGCAGTTTGTAGCTCAGCAATTGTTTGAACAAAACCCAGTTTTTAAATGTTATTAGAGGGTCATCCTGTGGTAGGGAGTTCATTAAATAATTGGACTGTTAACTTACATTAGAAGCAACTTGTTTTCTCTTGTACTTGTTTCCTCTTCAGTGGAATATTCTGTGTTCTGCTTAACACTTCTCTTCAAACTGGGTTGAATGAGACAAACTATTTCACTCGCTTGTCTTTCTGCTGCATTTCTTTGATCTAAAGATGTGTTACCTCTTTTCCTTGAGAAAGATCTTAACTGTCATTGTTTGTTTCACCAAAATAAGAACATCTTTACTGTATTATGTGCCACTCAGTAGCTGAAAATACTTGTCACACCAGTGTTTTCTATTCTTGTGAACTGGCCTGACAATTCTGCATTCGATGGTGGTGTTGTCACATAGTTGAAAAAAATACTTTTTTTGCCAGCATAACCAAATGATTTGCTTATTCTGTGTGTACGTGAGAGGTAGATTTTTTTTCCTGTTGGGGAATGCTACTGACTATTTTTTTAATAGTTGGATGATTTTAGTCTGTGTGATAAGGTGTCCTGTGTTAGGTATCATTTGTATGGGATATGGTGTGACTTTACTCTCAGCCTAAGATATATCCTGTGCATCTTTATGTGGTTTGCGAGTTGAAGTGCCTGTATTGGTCCTTTGTGTTTGAAGCAGGTTGACAGTGATGCGTTCATGGCTCTGCGTGTGTTATCCTCCATGCATAGCACTCACATACCAAGGCTGATTTTCTGTGACTTTTCTACCATTAATATGCCTGGATGGGGAGGACTCCTGTGTGTGTTTGTCTGAAATTACACCTTTTTCCTGCAGCCAGCTTGGTAACAGACTTGCTTTTTCCCTTCTGAAACAACACTGAGCCATTCAAAAGAGTATATATGTATTTCCTGGTGACACCTTGGCTCATATGTTTTTGGACCTCATCCTTCCTATAAATCATTAATAATAGCACCTCTTTCAGAAGTGACTAGGTGGATGGACCTGGTAGAAATAACCTGAGTCCTACTCAATTTCTTCATATAGCCACAGTCATAAGCTTGTCCAGTTCCACACCCATTTAATGGGAAGTTTTTGATCATGAAGTTAGCCCCTCAAGTTCTTGTGCAAGACATTCTTTTAGCTTTACAGATGTTCTCTTTCTAGTGTTTTACCCAGGGATAGAGAGAGTACTAATAATAATTGCTGAACTGTGTCTTAATGCCCACTTCTGTACCAAGAAGAGGCAGAGGCTTTCAGGAATGGCTTTCAGAAGTTATGAAGCTGGGATCACAGAGAGGAGTGTTCTTGGTGGTCTCACTGAAGCTCGGGCTTGGAGAAACCTGATTTCAGGTAACTTACTAAAGCATCAGTGATACAGCTTGTTTTCTTTCTGCTTATGTGTGTAGTAATGGCAAAAAGCTGTTGGGGGAAAGCGGTTTTGTTCTAAGTGTGCCTTTGATATCACTAGTAATAACTGTTGGAAGTCTAATCACGTTGTGAAGGCTAGCTAAATAACTATGCTTTTGCAAATTTTTGGAGTATATGGCTTTAATCCTAAAGGCAAGGGATCTCACTTGGGTTGGGAAGCAGTCAGTGGTCAGAGTTTGAGAGCTGATCAAGTTGGTTTGTCAGCTAGCAAGCTGTTAATCATAAAAATGCAAGCTGCTTTGACATATGTAAGATAAGCAACTGTGGAGGCAGAGCTGATACAAGTAGCTACTGAGTGTTCCTTGAGGGAGAGCCAGGAAATGGCAAGAAGTAGTTAGGAACTTGTTACACACTTCCACTCTGTGCAGAGACACACTGTGAATCACACGATTCACTCCGTGAATCGACCACTCCGCCTGTGGTGCAGTGTACAGCAAATTAGATTACATTGCTCTGGAAAACTTTGCTTGAGACATCATTCTGAAACTACTCTGACTCAACCTGTTGCAGTTGTCCCCTGTGTCCTTGTCATAGAAGAGATGTCTGACCTCACACAGGTGCTTGTAAAGCCAAGTCACTATTTAATTCTGCCTTGTGCGATTTAAAATGGGGTTAATAATTTTCAGCTGGATTCATATGGATACAATGAAGAACGCAAATTGTGCAGTCAGTTAGGAAACATCCTGGCAGTCTTACAGCCTCAGAGCCTGCAAAATGCACACTTTTCCATGTAAAAAAAAGATGAATCAATAAATTACTGGCCTTTACTTTGAAAATCCTTCTTTTATGTTTTTGGTAGCACTTGTGGTACATCAACTCTGTTAGTGTCACAAGTGTATTACTTCATAGAAAGTTTCAGCTTGCTTTCTTTGTGACTAGTAACTTTTTCTCTTGAATTATCTTCTAATACTTTGTGCAATATGTCCCCTTCCCATTAAAAATTTCTTGGAAGGAATTTGCAAGAGGATATCTATAAATGCAAAATCTTAGACCTTCAGTAGTATTGAACCAGGTGCTCTTTTTCCCAGCTTGAAGGCTTTTCAGTTTACTTAGTTAAATCACTCAGTTTAATTGTGTTCTGTCTAGTGAAGTGGGAGAAGTGCAGGGGAAAGTCTTAGGGAAATAATCTGATCCCAGTGTATGCTGTACTAAAGCAGAGACACACAATGACTTAGCTTGGTCTTCTTTCACTCTTTGCTTATAGCATAAAACCATTCTGAAAAGGTCGTGTGTCTAAGAGTGCTCCTCCACCTCAAGGGCTTGTATTCCCATATAAACTATGTTTAGTGTTCTAACAAGTGGGATTACATTTAATAAGAACATCTTTCCAGCTTTGCTTAAGGTCCCAGTGATACCTACAGGTGTGCTTAACCTGTGATTATACACTTCCATAAAATTTAACTCCTTTTAGAGTCTCGTTCTTGAAAGCAAGCAGGTAAAAGGAGGAGAAAAAACACCTAATGAGAATCATGAGTCTTCTGTGTCATAAGTCAAACTGTGCACATAACAGCAGCTTTGCAGAGGTTGGAACTGGCATATGGAGGAGTTCTTGCTATGTTGTGATAAAGTGACATTAATTGGGCAGTGGTTGAAACAGTTCAGCTGTACTTAAACTGATCAAACTGACTACTTGATATGTACTGTACTCACCAGACAAAGCATTCTTCCAATTCTAGAGCGAAGTCAATTGGTTTTTCACCAAACTTTCTGAAAATTTGGCAAAGAATTATGTGTCTTCTGTGAGTATTAGTTATTAGGTTGTCTGTAAACTATTACCATGTGAAAGCTTTTGACTAACTAAAGGGAGGTTTAAAGTGGAAACCGTAATGGGAGTATGGAACGGAGGGTACAACTGGTGCTCCTGTTACTTTCCTTGCATCCCTCTCTCATCATTCAGCATTGTCTCTTGTTCCTTTGATCAAGTGCCACAAGAGGAGGCGGGACAGCGCACGGTCTTGGAGCAGGATGTGATGGGAGAGCAGAACATGTTGTTGCAGTGGTAGTAAGCATTTGGTGGTGTCTTTGTGTGCCATCTTCTCCAATGGCATTTAAAATTTTTATTTAGCCTAATTTTCAAGCTGCCAGCTTGCTACCTAAAACTTTTTTTCCTCACTTTCACCCTAAAGTGACAGGTATAATTTAGAAAAAAGGCAAGAGTGCATCATTGGCAGAGAACTGGTTAAGTGGCGTTTTCTATGGGTTGTTGTGCTGGTCTCTTGATTCACACAAAGCTGTCATAGTTATGTCCAGCTCCTGGCTTTCGCTAAGCCCTTGTCTTCATTTGCTCCTGAGGTAACTGGAGAAATGAAGAGTCTATCAGTCACTCAGAATTTGCCTTTTCTGTGATTTGGTTGGTGACTGTTTCACCCTTAAATTACAGATGTTACTTCACTACTATGTTTTTATAACGGGATTACTGCTTCTTTTCTCTCAGGGACAATGTTTTTTGAGGTACTACAACTTGCCTGAAACGTCTGAATTGTGTAATGAATCTAAAATGAGGGCAGAGCTTGTGCATTTTACCTGTGTAAAGGTTTTTATAGAAGTGTTTTACCTTATTAAAGGGACCCTGTCCATCAGTGTGCTTTGGAAGCTGACAGATGAATCGCATCAAAACAAGCTTGCATACTGGGCCTTTAAATGGATCCTTCTCTGTGGTTACCCTGGTTGTGGATGTTTTCTGTAGGAACCTTCTGTAGGATTGTCTTTTGGGATCTTTGATTACAGGTCCTTTCTTGGGAATTCTTCCATAGACTTTGTAAATTAAAGTTGCATTGGAAATATGCAGGAGTAGGGTTTAAAAAGTAATCTTAACTCACATCGAATAGGTTTCTACAGCTTAAGCTGAACTGGATATGCTTCATAAGCCACAGGTGGCTTTGCATGTGTTTTGGTTTATTTTTTACAAAAGATGACCCAGGCATTGCAGAAATTTTGGTAGTTACAGCTGCTTTATCAAATTGGGTCATGGGATCATTTTGAAGTCGTCTTAGCATTTAATCAATTCAACACCTTAGATTTACTGTTGTTGGTGGGGAAGCTATTCCCGTAATTGCTTACTCTTTCTCTGAAAGATGGTTGGTGTAGTGGGATAAAATCACAGTAACCTTTACAGTGCTTTTTAAGGACTGAACAGAAGAAGTAATTCACCAAAAACTGTAAAGTGTTTATTGCTGGCATTTCCAAAGATATCCTTATCAATGACCCCATGTCCAGCAACATCTTGAAGAAATGTGTATGTAGTCCTGAAACAGTGAACAGTTTGAAAAAGAATCTTGGATTTCAGGTGTACTTAGGTGTTTTTTCCTTGAGAGACAAGAAGTACATGTAAACCAAATGCTTAAACAGCTTCAGCACTGTTTTTAATAGTCCAGTTTATAAAAACTAGTTTATAAAAACTAAAGTCTAATAAAATTCGTTGATTTGCTGTTTAGTTGAAAGCATCCTTTTTAATTCTTGTCTTGCTCAATTTCCCTTTGCCAGTCAGATGAACAATAAAAATGTGTGAACTTTGAGGGCTTACTTCTTGGTCCTTATGTCCCAGGCCTGTTACCTTTGCTGGGGTACCAGATATTCTTTGGTTTTTGTTGCACCTATTTAAGCTGTCGCTTTCTATATGGAGACTTACAGGTGATGTTTATTGACTGCTTTATAACAGAAACAAACAAAACAATGAAAGCTGCAGTGATTTACAGTAGCAGTGGCCTTGCTGACAGTTCAGTTAACAAAAACGTGTCTTCTGATAGCAGTCTTGTAATGATAAATAATTTGTAATAATGCCAGCTTTGATCCACATGCTTCTGTTTCTGTAATGTAATTTCTATTTCTAATGGGCAGTGATCAGTATATAACGTACCAGAAAGCTTTGACTTATGTGCAGTGGTGGACTAAAACTGCATTGCTGATTGGGTTCCAGTTTTCCTGTTGCTGGTGTGGCTCAGCAGCTTGTGGACAGCTGCTGAACTGCTGTTTACCCCCATGTATTAGAGAAAACCCACTTTGGTCTCTGCTCAATGTGCTAACTTGTAATTTTTAATGGTCCAGCATCTCTGCTGCAAGCAGCTGAGTGCTCTGTACAGTGGGGATGGGGGAATGCTTACAGCTATCAAAAAGTGACCAGGCTGGAGTTGCTGGCTGGAGCCCTTGAGCTGCGTTACCGTGGGATTAACCAAGGAGTGCACTGCTACAGTCTCTCCTAGAAGTGAGCGTCTGGGTGTGTATCATGCGTGAGTTGTTGCCTGCCACTGAGGTGCTGACTTTTGAGAACCGTTTCTGTCACTGGTTCAGCAGCATTTTGCTGTACCTGAGTTATGTGGTCATCTCAAGTAGAGCTGACAGCTTCTTTCTTGCTTCCCTTGGAGTTTGTCTTCTAGAAATGTAATAGTGTCTTTAGTTATTGTTTTGATTGTGTTTTGTGGAATTAATACAATTAGCACCACTTTTTTGGAATTGCACTGGCTGCCGCATTTAATTCTGCTGTTTCATAAACACAGTTCATACATGTAAGAGTCTTAATCCTAATCTGGTTGGTACACATGATTACCAGAAGAGACAGTAACTGTTGATGTGACAGTCTTTTAAAATCTCCCATGATACTGCTTTTATCCCTGAGGTTTATAAGAAATGCAATCCAACCTTTGAGATGTCACCTAGTACAAAAATGAACGCTTCTGTTTTAGTTCAAACTGTTCCTCTTGAGCCTGATTTTTGTTCCTGTCCTCTAAGGTAGGGGTCCAAAGTGGAATATGCAAAATATTTCATTGAGGTGCAGGAAGAAAAGCAATTTTGTACCATCGTTAATATAATAGAAAAATTTAAAAAGTATTTATTTCATCTTTATCTCAGCCATTCAAAGTTCCTGTTTTTGTGCATGTTTATAATTATGTAATAATGCAGTCGTGCATGTATATGACTTCTAAACATATGTATATTGGGGATGCATGCACAAAAATATTTTTACTGATTGGTGTGTGCAGTCAAAAGTTTAGAGACTGCTGAACTAAGACATTTGGGGCAGTAGGAGGCAGATTTGAACAGTAGAAACTTTCCAGCTTCATTGTGGACAACAAGCCAAAGATGTCAGAGCCTGGTGTGCTGATGCCAAATTTTGAAGTATGCTAGTTTAATGATGCTGGCTTTGTGGTGATGTCTTCCCTGGTCGTAACAGAGGCTGCGTTCCTAGGCTGAGACCTTCCTGAGGCATTATTTCCCAGCTGAGGTCTCGGGTCTGCCTGTCTGTAATGCCTTGGTCTGTCAGTTGGAAGTAGACTGTTTGTAACAGAACAAGAATGTAGTTTGGGTTGAGATAAGGTTGTTCTGCTTAAGCACTGGCAGCGTCCTTCAAGGACACATAAGAGGTTTTCTCCAAGATGAAAACCTATTCCAAGAGATAGTGTGTAAGATGCTTGCTTTAGGTACATACAGATTATGTAATGTTTTAAAATTCATAATAAGCTTTTCTTGAAAAAGAATGGGAAGCCTTTGTAGAACTTCTTAATGAGATAGAGTGGCAGCCAGGCAGGCTGTAATACAACACCCTTCAGCTATGTCATGACTGTAAGTGAATTGTCCAACTGTTGTTTGAGCAGGTGAGTAGAGTGTGACTTTATGGTGAAATGAACCAAGAAGTAGATGAGAGACATGAGTAATGTACACTGAACCAAGAGCAAGTTTTAGACACTAAATAATGTTGTTTTGCCAGCCAAATGAACAGAAATACGTTCTCTTGCAGGTTTTGGAAGGAAGGATGTTGTAGAGCACTTGCTGCAGACAGGAGCCAATGTTCATGCTCGTGATGATGGAGGACTGATACCCCTGCACAACGCCTGCTCCTTCGGTCATGCGGAAGTGGTCAGTCTGCTGCTGTGTCAGGGGGCAGACCCAAACGCTAGGGACAATTGGAACTACACTCCTTTGCATGAGGCTGCTATCAAGGGGAAAATAGATGTGTGTATTGGTAAGTGTCTGTCACTTGTTAGGTTGCAATTTTACCTGATTATGTTTTGTGAAGCTGTAATTGTTTATGTGCTGAACTTGGGATGAAAGATACGGCTTGTTTTAAAAGCTAGCTGCTTTTAATCTAGCAGGTAAGTACAGTGATAGTAATTTAACTTTATCTTGGTGTGTAATACAAGGTTTGTGGAACTTGCATGAGAAAAACTATCCTGGAGAGATTGGGTGAAGTCTCCTTGTTTGTTAAATTACAGTATTTAAAATCTGAATATGTAGATTTGTCTTTCTTGGTTGCTGTCAAGAAAACTAGCTTTACTAGATAAAGTCTTTGCTTTTTTGGCTGCTAAATATGTTGTAGTAGTGGTTAGGAGGATGGTAAACCTTTCATTCTATGCAGTATGGAGAAATAACTTGGTCCTTTGGAGCTTTCCAGTACAATTTACAGGACGCCATTGTTCAGTGGTGATCTATCTTCAGTATGTGTTTTGTAGCCCGGAGCGAAAGCAATTTCAAATAAAATTGAACACTTCAACCGTTTACAATTTGTTGAGAACATAAAAAGAGCTTTTCAGTCAGGATGTCTTTAACTTTTGTGGTTTTTCTCAGTGTGTACTTAGTAGTACTTTGTTTCTAAATGGGAACTTCTATTTTTATTTTCTTTGCACTCAGGGCAGTTTCTTGAACTTACACTCTTTTAACATCTACTAACTTGAATAAAATTATCTGCTCAGCATTTCCTTTTAATCAAACATGTAAAGGAAAGCCTGACTTTTAGGCACTTCAGTTAAGATTATGAACTGTATGTTCTATATGTTATCCAGATTACAAGACACAATTCTCAGACTTTCAGATAATGTCTTTCTTTCTGAAAGTTTTATTACATAGAATTCCTTCAGAGAAACCTGCAAAACTTAAAGCACAAGATCTTGCATTAGTTTTATTGCAATATTTAAGTATTTGCTTAAGAATAAACACCAGAAATTGAGTGAAAGAAAACTGGAGGAAACACCAGAATATAATTTTTCAGTCTGTTTCTTCTTTTTACAAGCGATGTCATGGATCCATTTAATCTCTGCAAGGTAAACCATGGAGAATATTCTGTAGAAATTGAATATAGTTGATTATGCAGCAGTATTTGGGAAGAGATCCATTGATATAGTAGGTTCCAGTAACAGTCTACTATGACAATGTTGAAAAGTAAGTTTAATTCCAGTCAGTAACTGGAGTCTAGTAAAGGAACTGGGACTTAAAAGAAGTAATTACTTTGCTGTGTTTAGTGCTGGAGTCAACCTGATTTTGGGAACTGCTGACTGAAAATCCAAATTAAATGGAAGAAAGTTTGACAATAAGAGGCTGAGTAGAAAATTGACCTCTTGCTTCAGAAGTTTTTCACTTCGGAAAGGATTTGTCTTTTTCAGTTTCTGAAACCTTGTATTAAAGCAGCAGAGGGTGCAGCAGCACACTTGTGTTTACAGATGAGATGAAAGATGGTTGTGACAGAGGTTTTAGGATTTGGCAGGGCAAGACACCATGGGTAGTGTTGCTTTGGGTAGTTTGTCTAAAGACTGTTACTCTGGAGGAGTTGGGGCAGGTCAGATCAAGAGGCAGATTATGTGATACATCCATTTTGATGTACAATGCTGGTAGTAATTTGAGATTATTTTGATCTAATTTCTGTAATCAAAGAACTGATGGTACCTTTAAAGATCACTCTTAATTCAGCAAGAAGTTGTGGGCTTGGTGAAAGGAAGTACAGGATTAAATTTACGGCTTGTATTACACAGAACTTCATTCTATATTCTGTGCACAGACTAGATCTGTGACTCTAAATGTTGATGCTAGACTTAGGGTATGATCCATGTATATGTAAATGTTCAGCATGTGGTACTTACTGATCAAATCCCGAGGCTCTTCTGCTATCTGGAGCAATTTTAGGGTTCCTTGGAAGCAGTGAGCAGGCTTGTAGCACTACATGCAGTTCTTCTCCAATCTGCCTGCAAGTAGCTCTGTAGGAATTTTGGGGCATTTTTTAATAATTTATTTTAAACAAGCAAGCATGATGCTGTTGTGCTTGGTTTAATTACAGTTATCCATGTGTGTTGTACTTCAGTCAGGTATTTCATTTGCCAGGGTGAGACACTAAACCAGGTCACCAGGTTAGTATGTACTGTAGTATGACACTACTTTGGGATTTAGTTGGTTCCATAAAACTGATAGGACATGAGTATAGACAAAGAAGTCTGTTCTTTCATGTTTGCAGTGATTTTGCAGTTTATTTCTAGTGGGCAAGCTGTCTTCGGCAAAATTCCCGTTTCTTTCTAGCAGTTTTATATGAAACTTATATTTCAAGGTCTTCAGCTTTAGTTTTGAAGTCTTTTGAAGGAACATGTTATACACAGGGATAATGCAGCAACGATTGTTTGAATTCTGACTAGGAATATTTGAATAGCTTTCTGGAACACATTGTGCTGTACTTCTATTTACACCTTAAGTGTATACTGTTGCAACTGATACGATAGCAACTGGTCTGTTAAAAAAAATTAAAATTCAAAGAACACATCCTTGGAGCACTTCTTTTTAAATAAGCAGGGCATGCTTTTTAAAAAGCATTGATTGAAGAACAGGAAATCCTGACCATAACCTAGAATTTTTTGATTATTTGGATATCTGTTTGAAAAGTGATAGACTGTGTAGAAATTAGTCATCTAACCTCATTTTTGGCTGCCTACTCTTGCCATCTTCTTCCAAATCATATAATGGGTGGGGATTTTTCACTTTATCTTCTCTCCTTTGCCTGTTCCATGCCAGTCCAGCCTGCATATTTTCTTTATCATATCTAGCATAGAACACTTTTTTTGGTCACTTTACAGGTCAAAAAGGGAAAAAGTGATAATTGAACAGAGTGCAGAGATGTGGCACATTAATGAATAATGATTTTTCAGAAAAAAACTCAAGGCACTGAAGCATGGTAGGAAGACCAGCTAAAGACATGTGTCATTCCAGCAGTAGAATGCTCTTGTGTCAAGCACAAGTGTTGGAATTTGTGCTAAAGGTACTGTGAGTGCTCAGCTGTACTGCTGAGTTTAGAGTAACCCTGCCACTGGGAAGCTTGTGTAGAAATAAGAAGTATACATGAACTGATGAAAACTCACCAGACTGCACCCAGGAAACTGTAAGACAGCAAATGGCTGGTGTGAGTTCTTTTTCTTCTGTTTTACTGATTGCAGTCATAGGACAGTGTAGGGAGAGAAGTTGAATGTGCTGAGTTTGGGAGGAGTATTGGCTCTCTTAGGTGGCAGCTGCTTTTGTGTTCTGGGTCTGGAAGTGTAGGTCTTGGTAAGCAGTACTCAGCTGGTTTGTTGACAGTCTCTTACAATATATTCAGTCACTGCAGATCTGTTTAGTTGCTAAGTAATTACACTTGAAAACATTGTTTGCTTTATGTAATCAGTTTTTGGACTAAATTTATTGAAGCACTGGAACCAATTGTTAGTGTCTTCTGGTATTTATAACTTCTAGGATTGCTTTATCTGTCAGGAAGATGCATTTGCAGTATCTGTGAACTGCTTCCAGAGCTAATGAAAAGTGGTTTTGTTTCTCAGTGTCGTATTTTGTCATGGAGTGGTGGATGGGTGGTGAACTCTGCAAAGTACATTTGGAGGAATGCTGTGATGTCAGGGTAGTGACTGTCCTGTATGTTGGGCTGTGGAGAAAGAATTATCTGTTTCTTCAGTCTGACTGCAGCACAGACTTTCAGATGAAGATCCACGTAGCTCATTTTTTTTCCAGAAAGGACACGTAGATCACGATGCTCAGAGACTATAAGTGCCTTAAATGTGTCCTTCTTTTCAATGGCAATCAGCAATTTAGGAACTTGATAACGTAGAGGCTGCATTTGAACTGTGTTCCATAGTAATTTGTGTACAAAATTCCTGAAAGCTCTAATTTGCTTCTTAAATGCTACCATACTTGTGGCTTTGAAGGTGTTCTGTGGCAAGAGAATTTTACAGTTTAAAAGTCTTGCTGAAAGAAAACAACTCTTCCTTTTTTAGAAAAAAATATTCTTGATTTCTTGATGACTTTTATTGCCAGCTGTTCACGACTTTCGTGAGAATTAGTGAGTAATCATTTCTGTTGGCAGTTTGCATGTCCTTTGTGGTTTTATAGATCTTTATCTTTTTTCTTCCCTCAAATATCTCTTTTGAAAGCTGAAAATATAATCTTCTGTTAAGTTATCCTGTTGAATATTCTGGTATTTCTGCCTCCTGCCTTCCTCCACCCCTGGCCATTTTTAAGGGTGAATGGTTGGTATGGACACCAAAAATGGGTGAAGTACATTTATAGGGTAACCTAATTTTCTTTCTGGTGTGGTTTTCTGGTTGCTGAGCACTGCATGGAGTAGCTTCAAGGTAGTTTCTGTGTGCTAAAGCTCCTTTAAAATTATTTGCGTAGCACAGTTGTTTTTTTGTTTTTGTTGTTAAAAAAACTGGACTAAAAATAACCTTACAGAAGCTGTGCTTTTGCAGTTTGTCTGGGTTTGCTTTGCCCTCCAGTGTGTTTGTTTCTGCAGAAGCTATAGCTGTTCTTGCAGAGATTTTTTTTTTTGTTTCCATGTGGATCTCTAGTTAAGTGTTGATATCGATTGGACTGCTAGGCTAAATATTATCTCAGGTGTCAGACACCTGCTTAGTGTTTAAGGGCATCCTTCAGAATACGCAAATACAAGCATCTTTTGTGGTGATGCCATGATTTATGGGTCTGAACATACAGAATATTGTAGTAATTTTAGAGAAATAAAAAATTCTATCTACTGAAAAGCTCCCTTCATCACTGTACAAACCTGTAACAGTTTTTAAAAATCACTTTTAGCCCGTGCAGTGTTAAAAGGATCCATCCAGAATTACTTAATATGACTTGAGACTAGTGTTTTTACTGACTTCCTTGGGCTAGTTATAAAATCTACTGCAGAGATCCTGTGGCATGGTGAATTTACTGTTCCAGTGCTATGAAGTGATCTCTAATGGTACTGTCAAGGTGCATTTGTCTCTTTTTGCATTTGTCTGTAAGTTGATTCTTTTTCTTTTACCCTTTTTGCACTTGAAAGGTACAACAAGCCAGCAAGCTAAAACTTTAAGCTAACAGCTTTTCTGATGTGTAGGTCCTGCCGTTAATACAGGGATCACTGTTATTTAAATGCCTGTTTGTAAGCACGTCAAAACATTCCTCACCCTGCTGTGCTTCCTCACAACTGAGGAAGGAGAAGAATTCATTAGTTATTACCTCTGCTAGTATGCATGTTTTGACTGAAAGATGTGGAGGGAGTATTATGTGACCCCTTTCTGTAGGGCATGTAAACCTTCTGTTAGGATTTTAAAAAAATCAGTGAAAGGTAGTTTATGGGTAGAACTAGCACACAGTAAACTTTAAAGGAATTGTAGAAATGGTAAAATCATTGAACTACTAAAAATCATTGAACTACTAAAATCTTTGAACTACTCATTTGTTTGGTCACCTTGCAAAGAAGGCATGTACAGCAAAGAGTAAAATTATTGCAGTTTATGGTATTTTTGTCCCAAGCGATTTTAGAATGCTCAGAGTGTTTTGCCTTTTAAGCAGAGGAACTATATTACTGTAAAAGTTAAAGCAGTGTCTGATTTTACTACCTGAAAAATATTAAAACAAACATAGGAAGTGCTGTCAGGGAGCAAAATTGTGTAGGAGCCAGTTCTTTTTGAAGGGGGGGTGACAGGGAGAAGATTTGGTATCTTAACTGAAAAATAATTATGTTGACTTAGATTTATCCACTGGATAGACAGAAGCCTGTAAGAAGACTAGTAGCTTCTTAATAGGAATTAGAGGGGATATAGGTAATTGAGGTCCATTGGGATCTGGTTACGCTGTTTCTTGGAGAGATGTACTGAATTCCTGAAGCCCCTTGGAGAGCTGGTGTTCTAGAAGTAAGCTTAGTTTCGAAGAGGCATCCTGGATGTCTGATGTTCAGAGGCTTGTAAAATCATTGGAAAATACTCTCAAGTAAGTACTTTCAAATACTTTGTGTAAAATGTTTTAACTATTGCTGTTGTTTACATCAGAAGATGCTTAGTACTGTTTCTATTCCCGCTTTGACTTTTGAACTTCTGAGTTGGAGTACTCCTATTACTGACTGTTCATAGTGTATTGTGGGGAAACAGTGACTTGTATTTGAACTTTAAGTTGCTGAGAAGTTTAAAGAGCTTTAGACTGTTCTTGTGTACCAGAACTGTGAGTTTTGCTCCTTTAGGAGGACGGGAATTAATCCCTACAGCGTGGAGCTTTCCTATCTGTTAGCTGTAGTTAATATTGATGAAAGAGGAAAGATACCTTGTGATTTGATAAGCTTTACCACAAGCAGTCCTTATTAACAGCATGCATCTATTATATGTCCCAGTATGCAAAATAAAAATACTGGCTATTCATGATAATATTTGTTATTCAGATAGTTATCAAAGCCAAATCAGTTGTTGTGGAAGCAGGCTCATCAGACTGTTTGGGTTAGGAATTGCTTTGGTCTGTTTCTGCTCTGTAAGTTACAGCATTTGTTTGGAACCCTGCTTCTTTGAGTAGCAAAGTGGTTTTAAATTGGTGCATATGCGGTGGCTCAGACACCTAATATGCTTCTCTTCTTCTACTGTTTCTTCCTGGGGTCTTTCTCAAAGGAAACTTGCGTGACAGCAAACGCAGGATGGAAATTTCATGTTTTAGCTTGAGTGGAAGAATACTTTTGTTGTCTCAATTAAGTACTTGCTCCTAGTTTTAAATAGTTTCATGTCCTCTAATTGCTTGTTTAAGCTATGTTAGCTTCTAAATGTTAATATTCATCACAGAAATTAAAGCCTCGAGGGCTGAGTCTTACATTTTTTGCATTTACAGTGTAGTTCGGTAGTCTGTAGTTTGGACTTGCCCTATTGAAAGAGACCTGAGAATAAGGCTGCCTTATGTATGAGCTGGTGGGGGTGGAGGAACCCACGACTGAAATCATACATTGGTAATTGGGAGGCATTGTAATACTGTTGTCATAGTAACAATGGACTGGAGTATGAGACAACAGGGCTTTTGTCAAAAGTGACAACAGAAAATGGTTTGGGGCATTCTGCCATGGCTTATACAACTGCAGTGCTCCCTGGTGGACTCGGGCAGAAAGACAGGAGGGAAATGGATCAGTTCCTGTGTGTGAAGGATACCTCTTCAGTGTGTGACATCTGTGTGCAGACAGGTCTGTTATGGAGTGTAGTCTCCAGGAGTTACTGCACGCTGGTACCTGTGTGTAGCTGTGATAGACGCTTTCTGAAGAAATCTGAGTGGTGTCAGTCACACATATGTACCAAACAAAGAAAGGTCCTGGAGTGCAAGGAGCCTTAAAATAAGTGGATCATTGATGCAAGGTGGAAGTGCCGAACCACAACATTTTTTTAACGAGGACCAAGCATTGAGCTGGATTAATCCTCAGGTTAAACCCTCTTCAGAAACAAAATCAACAGTAAACTTTATAGCAGAGAGGATGATGCTGTGTACAAAGGTGAAAAGAAGCCTTATTTCAGGTGAAGAAGTCTTGTCTGCAGGGTTATGCCATTAAAATGTCTTCTTATCTTCATGTCTGGAACTAGTGTTTTTGAAGGCTTATAAAGCCTGTCATGTTACTGTGTTACTTACGGTCCTTAAGGCTATTGTTTAGATTATGATATTTGTATTGCTAAAAGTCAGTTGAAATTCAACCTCATGAAAATAGGTTGGGAAGGATTGCCTTGCTGGGATTTAATGCAATGCATAATTTGAAAGCTGTCTTTCTTTCTGTTAGGTTTGAATTGTATTGACAGTTAATATGGTATGACCTGTCTGTAGGTTTTAGACTTTTTCCCAGTCCTATTTTGTTTTTAAAATTCAGGTGTCAAGAAAATTACATTTTTCCTTGTTTGCTTGCTTGGCATAGGAGAATCTGTGGAGGATGAAGAAAAGAGTAATTTATTTTATGATGTTTCTTTAAAAGTGTTTGTTAAATCAGAATCTGATTTCTTGGCAGTGAAGGAGGTGGTACAGTAACATGCAAACACTACTGGAAAATTTGCTGTAGGGTCATTCTGGGAAGTTAAGGTCTTCAAAAGTACTGATGTTAGCTATTTGCAAATTGAGAGGGAGGGAAAGGTTGCATATCATTCAGAACAGAGTAATGGAACAGATGGTCCTCTTGCAGACACCGAAGCTGCTTTCAGATGTCCAGTATCAGTTTAGAGTGGCTTTCTAAATATCTTGCAGAAATAATTAATGTTATGGGACAATGCTTCTGATTACTGTAGCAATATCCACTTTTAGCTTCTCAGCGGAACCGTGTGGTCCTTAATGCAGTTCATATGTGGTTTAAAAACAATCTGTATATATATGTGTAGATGTTAAAGGCATAAATGAGTGGAGCAAATTCTAGCAGAGTTCTCAAATGTTACCTTAGACTAATGGAAAACATTGATTAAAAGATTTCTATGGGATATAAAGGTCTTGCTTTTTAAATGTGTAGGCAAATAAATCTTTGTCATATAGTGAATAAAGGAAGGTGTCTCTTTTTAATGATTTGGTTTTTCTTTAAAGCATGTAAAGGAAGCGTGCAAAATGAACTGTGTGTGCTTGAAGCGTACTGAAAATACTGAACTCTTGCCTCTTGGTGGTCACTTCAGCCTTTCATGCAGCTAGTACTCATGATTGATAAACACAGACTCCTGTAATTCATCATTTACTGTGTTTGTACAAATGCACCATGCAGCAGCAAGGCTGAGGTTTCTGATGTGAATCCTGCTATTTGTGCTGCTGTGTGTAGTCTTCGTGTTTTGCTGATGTGTTGTCCAAGCAAGCAATACTGAGCAGTTCCTTGGTAAGGCACAGTACTCTTGTCCTAACTGTAGTATTGGATACTGAACTTATATGATGAGTGATGCAAGAGGAGCAATTTGTTTTGATGTTCTTGTTTGGGGTGATACAAGGATGGCACAGGACCTGGGTGACCCAGGAAAAGAACCCACTCAGACTGATGTAACATGCATCTCTCCCTAGCGTGAGACCTATAGCATTGACGGTATCTCCCCTGACAGATAGAGATTTTTGCTGTGTAGAATATTTCCTTGTCAATGACCTAATGCTAAATATGCTAAGACTTCCACTGCTTGGTATCAATAGGCCATAGTGGTGAGCAGTTCTAGGGCTGCAGGCAAAAAAGAGGATATAGCTCTGGGCTTTAAAAATCGACAGCGATCTTGCCCTCTTACTTAATAATGTGATCTAAGATCGTTGCTGGGGAAAGTTTACAAGACTGATATATGTAGTACTGCTAGTTAGTTGTTAGTTGAGCTCTAGGTCAGCTTGAACTTAGTATATTCTTAGCTTCCTCATTTTACTTCATAAACAGAATTTTTGAGAATACTCGTGTCATCTGGCTAAACTGTAGCTTTAACCACATTTTCATGGACTGAACAAGTTGTTATTTCTAAGATTTCATATGTTACTTATATTTCTTAAACATCTGGTAGCTATGTTGTGGACTAATGATGAATTTACAAAATTGACGCGAGGTTCAAGTTTATGCAAAATATGCAGAAGTTATTTTACATTTTGGGACTTCTTTAATCTAAAGAGTTTTAGCTCTTAATCACATCAAAATGTCACTCTGTGTGTGCCATAGGGGTATGACTAAGACACCATCTGTGACTTGTGTGTTGTTGAAAGCTGGTAGGCACTGAAATTCACCTCTGGAAAAGGAGGAATGTGCTTGTGGAATGTGACAGTTGTTTTGGGGTTTGGTGGTTGGTTTTTTCCCCATCTTGTACTTGCCTCACTGAATGGTGGGATGAGAGCTGCTGCTAGGGTTTAAATCCTTTCAATTAATGTTTTTTCAGATGCTTTTCTGTTTTGGAAAAATGGTAGATCCAGGACAGGTTCTAAGAAACTTTTAAGATCCTTTTTTTCATGTTGGTTCTCGAGTGCTAGATTTTGGTGGACTGGCAAATAGTGTCCTCTGATAGCCACACAGCTAATTTCACATGCAATCTATAACTTGACTTCCAGAACTTTTTTCCCTCAGACTTCACCTGAAAGAAATGGTTACCTTACGCAGGAGATTAGAATTTATCTTTGGTTTCTCTTAACTCTTCTCAATTCCTTTTCCTCTTAGGATGCTGTTTGTTGACCCGATTTGCCTCGGTGACTGCTTTTGCTTTTCAAGGACTCTGAAAGCAAGGCTCTTAATCTGTCAAGTGGGATGTCGGGATTATAGCTGACATTTATTTGAATAAAACTTGAAGTAGAAAGGTGAATTAGTTCAGAGAAAAGTTAAATTGGGACCAAGCAGTGAAGACTTGTCCTAAAAGCACCTTTCAGGTTGGGATATAGATGAAAATGTAAATTGCTCAGACAGTAGGGCAGGCCAGCAGTTAAGATTTCTAGCTGTTCAGTATAGTATATTAAACTGAATGCTTAGAAACTTAAGTAGCTTCAGAATTGTTGCTTGCAAGGAAAAGGGTTGTGATTTAGTTGTTGTGTAGTGAGTCCTCAATCCATACCATCTGCAAATGGGCTAAATGTTTTTGTTAGATTTTTTTGGAGTCCTTTTGATGAAAGGGTCTTCTGTTCCATTTTGCACATTCAACAGTATATGTGTTCCAGGTGACTACTTAAACACACTTAGATGTGGTTCTTAAGCCCCTTCGTGAAATGGCCACAAACTGAAACTTGGGAGGTTCCTTCTGTGCACCAGGAAATGCTTCTTGCCATCCGGGAGGGCATCTAATCACTTTTGCCCAGAGAGGTTGCCCAGAGAAGTTGCGGAGTGTCCTTCCTTGGAGGTAATGAAATGCCATTTGAGCAGAGTCCTGGGCAACTGAGTGTAGGTGGCTCAGCTGCAGCAGGGAGGATAATTGACAGAGGTCCCTTTGACCACCATCAGTCTGTGATTCATTGTGTTCACTGTGATTCAGGAGTGCATGTGCATGGCTGCAAATAACTGGGATTAAATAAATGCTTAGTGTACTGTCTTGCTGTCTTTCATTGCTTATTAGCTCAATGCAAGGTTTTTTGGTTTTGTTCTTTTTTTCTTTGGGTTTTGGTTTTTTTTTTTTGGTAGCTGAAGCTGCTAGAGTTCTTGATTTTGCAGGTTCATTGTGGAACTCCCAAAGCTTCCTTTATACTTCCTTTACACAGCTTTTTGTGCAGACAGTGTTCTTGGGGAAAGTGTTTTGGAATGACAGCACTGTCTCTTGCATGATGTAAAAAAAACACAAACAAACAAAAGAACTGCAATTGCACTTAGGTTTTGAGGTTGCTTTCTAGAAGACTGCATTCTGCATAACCTGCATATACTTTTGGTCTCACTCATAGCTGGAATGGAAAATTTTAGCATGAAAAGTGTTACATCAAAAAAAATGAAACAGGAATATTTACTTCATTAAGTCCAGGCAAGATCAAGGCTTTGAATTGCTGTTCATGTAGGCTGAGCAATCTACTCTGGCTCTTTCTCTAAGGGCAGAAGGATATTATCAGCCTCTGCTGTGCTGCCTACGGGCTCTGGAACTTTCTTCATGTTCTTTTTTTCTATGCATATTTAATCACAGGTAGGCAGAACTGGCATACCAGGGAGCAATTTTGTAGTGCTTCCTACATACAGAAAACTAGTCATAGTTAAAATCATGGAGTGAGTAAGGTTGGAAAGGACCACTGGAGGTGATCCAGTCCAACTTCCCTACTCAAGCAGGATTCCCTAGAGCATGTTACTCAGGATTTTGTAACTCAGGATGCACCTACTTCTGGGGAGAGACTTGATGGCAATCACAGAGGGAGGAGGGAGCCGCTCAAAAAAGTATCTTCTTCCCCTGCTGGAAGAGCTCTTGCTGTGGCTATGATACTTGTGGTTTTGGTTGTCTGTTTCAGATCCCTTCCCTTTACCTTGGTTTGATTACATAAATCTGATCTCTGGAATATCTAGGGCCAACTTAAGTCTGGAATGCATTGAAGTCTTGCAGTTTGTAGAGAAGTGAGGTTTATGGTATGTAGATGTAGACAGGGAGTCAGGTTGTCTTGCTAAGAGGTTGAAACTTCATTGAGTGAAGTCTGAAAGTATTTCTGGGGCGAGCAATGACTGAAACAAAAGAGTCTTTCTGAAAAATTGAAGAGTTAAATTAAATTAAAGTCCCTTCAAAGTGATGCTTTGTAATTTTCTTTTTGTCTAGATCCTTCTTTTCCTTTCAAAACAAACAAGCAAAAAGGTGGTACTGGGAGACCTTGTTCATGATGCTTCTTTGTTTTCTTGCTGCCTTGAAGCCTGTTTCTGTGAATTGCTCAACTAAGCTGGAGGAACCTGACCTCTAAGTGTTGTTTCCACTTAATGTTTTACTGGGCCTCTGCTCAATTTGGTATTGCATCCTGTTACTGTAGGAACTAGTGCAGTTTCTGCAGTGTATGGATTCATGAGAACCTGCCTTTCAAAGATCAGATCTGTGTCAATAAAGGGAGATACTTGATATGGCTATCCTCTGACCCTGATGGACCAAATGGTCATTTTAGCTGTAAAGCAATAAATGCCTCTGCTAGGAGAGCCATATGCCAAGCTGTCTGTGTGTGTTGTCTCCTCCCACATACTGATGCCCCCTGCAGCTGCTGCAATTGTTTATCTAATGACAAGGTAACAGAAACATGCAAGCAGGTGCTGTATTCATCTGGATTACATTTGGGACTTCTTTAATCTAAAGAGTTTGGTCAAGGTAGCATTTTTAAACTAGAGGTAGCTTTCTTTTACTTGAAAATGACCATTTAAGACCATCTATCTATACATTTTAAAACTGTGGATCTCCAGGTACTGTCCTGTAGGGTTACAATCATAGAATGATTTGGGTTGGCAGGGACCTTTAAAGATCATGTAGTCCACATCCCCTGCCATGGGCAGGGATGGTGTTCACCAGATCAGGTTGCTCAAAGCCCTGGGCAGCTTGACCTTGAACACTTCCAGTGATGGGTAGCCACGACTTCCCTGGACAACCTGTTCCAGCCTTGCAAGAAGTTCAGGTGGATGACATCTGTAGCTTTTCCTCTGTCAACAAATGCAATCATTTCATTGTGGAAGGCTACCAAATTAGTCAGGCATGATGTGCTCTTTCTGTCTGTAAGCAGCTCCCTGTCTTCCGTGTGTTTTGATGTGTCTTCCAAGGGAATGTTCCATGATTTTACTGGATGTGGAGTGAGGCTGCCTGGTTGCTAGTTCCCAGGGTCCTCCTTTTTTTACTTTTTTTCAAAATGAGTCTGGTGTTTTCCTTTTTCCAGTTACTGGGGATTTGCCTTACTGCTAAGACTTCTTGGATGTGATTGAGAATTTCTTGGGCATCTCAACATCAGCCAATTCCTTCAGGACCCTGGGATACATCTCACTGGGTCCCATGGACTTATGTTCAGGTATCTCAGGTGGTCTTGAACTTAGAGCGAAGGGAACTGCAGTCTACCGTCCCAGCCTTGGGGTTCAGGGAAGTGAGAGATGTGGGAAGAGAGATTACTATTGAAAGCTGAGGTGAAAAGCTGTTGAATAGCTCAGCCTTCTTCATATCAGTTGTCAATAGTTCTCGTGTCTTATTTATCAAGAGGAGACATGTTTACTTTAATCTTCCCTTTTCTAGCCAGTGTTCCTGTAGAACTGTGCATTTCCTTCTTACACTTTAGTTTGACCAGGAGGTCCTTAGTAAGTCGTGTTTGTTTCCTGCTTCCCTTGCCTGTTTTCTTACATGTGGTAATTGAGAGCTCTTGGGCTCTATGAAAAATGTCCTTAAAGGGCTGCCAGTTCTGTTCAGTTCCTTTGTCCCCGAGGGC
Source organism: Corvus moneduloides (assembly GCF_009650955.1). Lineage (NCBI taxonomy): Eukaryota > Metazoa > Chordata > Aves > Passeriformes > Corvidae > Corvus > Corvus moneduloides. The sequence continues at coordinate 46,831,779 of NC_045480.1, read as the reverse complement.
AGTTCCGTGGGGGATCCCGTCCATTAATTCATTCAACAACTGAAAGTGCGCTCTTAAAATTTGGAGTCCTTACTCTATTCTTCACCTGGTCTGTATCCATCATGATAGTGAATTCCACCAGGGTATGACCAGTGCAGCTCAGTCTGCCACTAATCTTGACATACTTAATTAGTTCATCTGTGTTGGTAGGCAGCAGGTCTAATAATGCTTCCCCTCTAGTTGCGCTGTCTGTCACCTGGATTAAGAAATTATCCTCATTGCACTCCAAGGGTCTCCTGGACTGCTTACGGTTTACTGTGCTGCTTTTTCAGCAGATGTCAGGGTGATTGAAGTCTCCCAGCAGGATCAGAGCCTGCAAACATGACACCTTCTGTAGCTGAAGGAAGGAAGAACTCATCATCAACAAGCTCCCCTTGATGAGGTAGGCTTTAGTAAACACCTGCCATGACGTTTACTTTGTTGGCTTGGCCCTTAATTTTTAGCCATCAGCTCTCAACTTTTTCACTGCTTTTTTTCCAAGGCAGCTCTCTAGAGTCAATCCATTTATTTTTTTTTTTTTTAACTTGGAGGGCAGCCACCTGCTTGCTTTTCCTTTCTTGCCTTTGCCTTCTGAACAGTTTATAGTCTATTTCAGTATTCCAGTTATGTGGTCCTTCCCACCATGTTTTAGTGATAGTGATTAGATTGTAACTTTGTAGCTGCAAAGTGGCTTCCAGCTCCTCCTGTTTGCTACCCATGCTGTGTGCATTGGTATAGAGACACTTCAGCTGTGTCACTGACCTTGTCACCTTCTTAGAGGACCATGCCATAATTCCTTTGAGGCATTTCACAGGTGTTTCCCTCTTGGTTCTTAATATATCAGCAGTCTCTGACTTTTCTCTGTTGCTCAGAACTTTTATCACCTTTTCTCTGCTACTTGTCTGCTGCTCCCTCCTGCTGTGAGAACTCGTTTCTGTCTATGCTATTGGAGAACACCACCTAATTCCCTTTAAAATTTTTTGTTTTGGCATAGAGGAGCCTAGCGTTGCTTTTGTAAGCTTCTGCTTTGTACTACTGCTGTGAGTGTATTTGTCTCTTGTTCTGTCTGGCCCCGACAAAGAACAAAACCAACATGCTGGTTCATTGGGAACAAGCCGGTGTCTGGGCTAATGGGAAACTGGAATGCCCTGAACAAGGGAAGTAGAGAAGGCCAAATGATGGGAAGCGCTAGCAACTCACACTGACCCAGCAGGTAATGTTAGGTATACTCTAAACTAGAAACACAAAATGATTCTTCTCAACTCCTGTCACCAGCACGTGTCCTTGTGCTGTCCTTTCTTGTGCCAACCAGCGCATGTCATGTTGCTGCATGAGGATGGGCAAATGATTGCTTCTCTGATCTGCCTTGTTGCCTGACCAAACATTTGCAGCCACCCAAAGCAGCGTGGGCAGCACAGGGCTGGATATGGCAATTCTGCCACTGTGGTCTAGGTGAAACAGGTTGCCCAGAGAGGTCGTGAAGTCTTCTTCTCTGGAGATGTTCAGAAGTCTTCTGGACACTCCTGTCCCTGGTCTGCCACCAGGTTATCATGTCTTCTTATCAATAATCTACCTGCAGTAATTCCAGATACGTCTGGTTATTGCCTCTATCCTATCCTGACTCTGAACTATGTGCTTTGGTGTGCTTAGCCTTTCTGCTCCATAATCCTCTCCTCATTCAACTTTGACAGCATTCACTATAGAGGGGCAGTCAAGAGCATAGGATCTGTTTCCTTTCTTTCCCAACTCCTCTTGACTGAGCTGGCAGTGGTGTTTGAGGCCGTGGATGTCATCAGGTCCAGTAGCAATACTTAAAACCTTGGAGCTCTGTGCAGCCTCTGTAGTGATACTGTCTCTCACGTTTTCTCTTCATAATTCCAGTGGCTGATGAGTACAGCCTGTTTCTCCATGACACAGGCGAGACTGGGTTTGCTCACAGAGGCGGAAGTTAATCAGTGATGCAGTTGTGGTTAATATTACTAGCAATATCTCATATATTCAATTTCATGAAGCTAAGAGTGGGGTGCTACAACTTCTGTTATATATAGTCACTTAGCGAAGAGGCTTATGTATCTAGTAACTTGCCAAAATGGAATTATTGGCTCTAGATCACAGAAGTATAGTATCTAGGCAAGAAACTGGTGTTCTTGTAACAAGAGAAAAGCTTCAAAACTTTAGTGGTTTGATTTACATGTACTGGTAGTTAGGGGAGGAGATGCATTTAGCATTGGCTGAAAAAAGTTAATACTTTGCATTCCAGGGTCTTGTCTAGATGTTTTCAGAATGTGGAGGTAAATGAGCACACTGTGTTTCTTGTCAGCTTGGAAACATATCCTACACGAGACTTAGACTGAGAGGTGTGTGTGTTCCTGGGACCTAAGGTAAGTGAGAGACTGACCAGCTCTAGAGGTGTCATTTAGCGAAATGAAAGATAGCGCCTATGTTGTAATCAAAAAGAGGCCTTTTTCTTAGGCTGTATCCTCTGTACCTTGATTCTTCAGGAGTAAGTAGATAAAGCTAAAGTAATATGGTTTGAAAAGAACCTTTGGAGATCATCTCCAGAAGTCAAACTTGAAAAGGGGGAAGGAAGAGTATGTGCTAAAGCTGGGCTAGCTGGAAGGGACTCCAAGCACAAGGCAGTGGGGTGCAGTGATAAAAAGCTGGTGGGGAGAGAGTAGGCAATGGTAGAGCTGTGGGCAGGTCTGGAAATACAATTAAAAGCATTAGGCAGCTTGAAGTACATATGCTTCTGCAAGGTCTGTCTGTTGTTCTTGCATTTTTCACTCAACACTCAAAAATTTGAATGTGCCTTTTTTTTTGTAATTGCATGCGTCCGATTTGAAACCAAATGGGAACTTTTCCATCAGCATTCCTGTAGGGATAGTGAGGAAGCTGTGGATTTGGGGCCTAGAGAAGTCTTAACTGAACTATTCTGATCTTTGTGCTAATATGAACAAATTCCCTATTCTATTTCCATTGTACTTACGTGTTTCAATCAAAAGTGATTTCATTTGGGCCACTTTCATACTGGCAGTATAAAAGAGGAAGGACTAAGTACTTGGGTGATGGTTTCTATGTAGACAAACTTCCTTCTCCCCACCCCAGTAAAAACATACTTGTCGCTTGTTGATGTGTAGCTACCAGGGAAGTTATTGCCATACCTTGTTGGTGAAAATGTGAAGGTTGAAGCTACCAAATGTAAAAATTTTTGTTCTTGACAGCCAAGTGAGGTTGTGTTGGTTAACTTCACAGTTCAGAATACCTATGCCAGGAGGCTGTGGGCCAAGTGTTTAATTTTAGGGTTCTTCCTGCTGTAGCGAGTTGGCACTAATCTGAAATGATTGTTGTAGTATATGCTCTGTTCAATACAGTAACTTTTTTTTTAATGTAGTAAGACTTATGGCCTTTCTTGTCTTTAGTACTGATCTGGTATAATAGCAGTGTAATTAAATAAGGCATTTCTGATAGTATGTGAAAATCAGAACCTGAAGTATTTTAGCAGTTGCAGTGAGGGTAAAAATATAACTCCAAACCAGTCTGTTTGTACTATAGTTAAGGTTACAGGATTTTGATGTCCATATGCAGTGTGAAGATTTAACAAAAAGAAGAGCTTCTTTATACTGTTTGTACAATATGGTCTGTAGAAAAGGCTAGGATAGCCTGTTAATGGTATTGTGAGATTATTAAGGGCACTGCCTCCAATACAGAAAAATAATATACCCCAATGTCCTCATTGTCCAGAGGAAACAAACCAGCATATCCAAATGTGCTAATTAACAAAGCTTCAGGAGTTAATTTTTGCCACAACATCCTTACACTTGCCTGTTAAGTGTACAGAACTGAAAACAGAAGTTTCTTGATGGAAACTGTTTCCACATTCCCTTTTCAGGCTACTCCGAAACTATCCTCTAAAACTAACGTGCAGTGTTTGAAATCCAAAATAGCTACAATTAGCTAGAATGGCTTGTTCTGTTGTGTTTCTTTATAGCAGGAACGTTTTTCCCCACACAGGAGATCTATCTTGAAATTTTTACACATCCCTGGCGTATTGAAAAGGAAATTTAGAGAGACACACTGTGTCTAGATCTCACATACCCTGTGGTTAGAAGACACTGTCTTGGGCTAAAGTGTTAAAGGTTTTGAACACGCAGGAGAACATTCAATTAGAAGTTACCTGGGGTTTGCCAGGTATAGAAGTACAGCTGTGTCACACTGATAGGCTAAACATCAAATGCTGGATTTCTCTTGTTAGCTCCTGTTGATGACAACATTGCTCACTGGGATATCTTTTGGTGTGATTATGTGCTTTAAAAGTATGGAGACGTTAGAATCAAATAGTCAATTGACTATTTTTGCTTCCTTTATTCATATGCATTCTAATACAGTCTTTATTTATATGATTGGTTCTGTTTTCCAAGATGCCATTGTCGTCATTTCATGGTGTAGATGTTTTCTTAGGACTGAAAAAGGGCAGTATCTGCAGAACCATACCCCTGGCTGTTGGAGAAGCTGGAGGACGAGTAGGATGAATGATTGCAGAGAAAAGAAGGATGAGTCTCATTATTACAGCAATTGAGTTCTGATAGGTTATTTTTCTGAACCTGGTTTGGCCACTTTAAATGTGTGTTCCACAGGCAGTCAATAATTCAGGGTGTTTGCAGGGAACCAGCTTAAGCCTTGTTAGTAAATTTTTAATGTATTTGCCTAAGTTTTAGAAAAACCCCTAAAAACTGGACACAGAAATTGTGTGTTGTAAGCCTTGGCCAAATCCTTCATGGTTCATTAGCACGACTGAACAGGTCAGATACACTGCATAATCCTTTGTCCTCTTGGCCAGGAGAGGAGCTGGAAGCAGTTACTGTGGTGTTGTCATCTGTGTGTGCCAGCAGAAGTAGCAGGGAAGCACTCTTGGTTGGTTTGCATAGGATGGAAGAATCAAGAGACTTGAAAACGTGCTTCTGTTTTAACACTGGGCTCAGGCAGTTGTAGATGCCTTTGAGAGTTCTACACCTGTTAGCTATCATTTTTTAAAGTCACCTTTCTTGCCCTAACCTGCCTCAACAGGGCTTCATGTGCTAGTCCAAACCTCCAAACTGGTCAGATCCCAGTCATTTCTATCTCTTGGTCTTTCTTCATGGATTTTTTCTGGGCTATTATCTTTTCCCCTGCCATATCTTTTTCAGTTTTCTCCCCTAGCTCTTTGACTGAGGCTTTTTGCCGTGTGAACCCTTTGTTGTCTTCTTGTCTGGTCAGTGCTGTGCTGTGTTTCATCATTTTGTACTGCCTGCTTTCTCTTGATAGACAATTAGTTGCTGGTACTGTCTTTCAGGCTACTACTCTTACCCTGATGCCTCTTGGGACAAATGGCTTCCCTCTCCCTGGGTATAGAGAGTCACTAACAGGGTCCAAGAGAAGAGAGATGGGAGATACAGAGTCTGTCTCTCCATACTTAGTTCCTATATTGCCTCTTGTGTTTAAAAGAATCTGCAAAAGGTCATGTTTGCCTGTTCCTACTGGAGTGTGCCCGAGTGGCTTGAGAGTCTGGCTCAGTCTCAAACCTGTCCGTGAGTAAGATCCCTCAGTGGGTGGTAGCATGTATGGCACAGATGGTGTCTTCAGAAACGTAGGTGCCAGATCCTAACAAGATTCAGTGAGCACGTGCTAGCTGATTCGCCCTCGCCCCGCCCCCCATTTTGGTGTTTTTGTCTTAACATGGGGGAAAAAAACCCACCACCAAACAAAAAAGCCTAGGTTTTTCCTAGGCTTCCTACTTGAGTCTTCTTTCAAAAACATCAGGCAATTGCGCCTTCTTGTCAAAGTGTAAAATAAGTCAATTTACTTCACTGAAGCACCAAACTTTGGCAAAAATTCAGCTTGGGGGCAAGCATGTAGCATTGCATCCTGTAAGCTAAAATATATGAAATTTGGCAATGTTAAAAGAATTTGAAGTCAGAAATGTATAACAAAAGAGGTTTGAATAAAAACAATACTACCAGTTAAATTTTTAATTCAGAAAAAAGTTTTTCTGAGAAATGTTTTGCTAGTTAAAGTTTTTTATATTTATATATACATACACACACAAAATATCAGTAATTAGTTTTGTTCTGAACTGGGTTATGTTTTTCCTGGGGAATTCTGTCTATGAAGTATTTTTATTCCCTTAGTTACAAAAACTGTTTGCAACTATTTCTTTGCCTTGTCTTCTTCAGTCCAGCTGTATTTCAACAGATGTGGTTATGTGAGGAACCATAAATGTCTGCTGGTTTTTATTACTCGTCTCCTTGACCTTGAGTCTCTGTATACTGTCCTGTTATTCACACTTCTACAACATAAGTGTGTTGCTCTGAATTTGTAATATGTTGTGCTTATTTTGCATGACATTTGGGGCCTTTTTGTCAGGCCTCTAATGTTGCCATGGGCTTTGTTTTCCAGTTCTGTACAAAATGTCTTGATATTGAAAGGTGGTGATCTGTATTGCATTATGTTGTTTCTCAAAAGAGTTCACAGGTGAAATAGTGGGATTTTTTAAATGAACTTTTCTAGTTGATAATTTACTGTATCAATGCCTTCCTAGCCTTGTGGCTGCATATTGAATTCTAAGTATTTTTATGTACTTCAACTTTCATGTATTTATAGGATTAGTAGGGTAAAGAAATATCAGTGAGAATAACAGCCTCTGAACATCCAGTCTGCAGGGTACCAGGTTACACATCTTACCCTGTTTGTCACACTTCTTGAAGGTGAGCTGATACGCTGTGGTTAAGTTTTCCTGTGCAAGTGATGAGCCACTGAAAGGCTGGAGTACTGCTGATTTATAGAGGCGGGGTAACTTGGGATATTCAGCTGGAAAAGGAACGGGAGTGGTAACAAGCAGCAGTAGTGGTAGTAAAGGCAGAAGCAGGTTCCACAGCAGACTTCCCAGTGTGAGTCAGTGAATGCACAGCATACTGGCTAGCTGTCAGGAGGAACCCAAACCCGACTATTGCAAGAGATTCGGGGTTTATGTTTATCATGCAAAGTCATGTGGTCTTACTATATCTTAACTTGCCAACTTAGCCTTAGTCCGGAGAAGATCCTTTGCTGCAGTGCTTAACCAAAAAAAAAAAAAAAGAGGGAGAAAAGAACAGAAGGAAAAATAAAGAAAACTCTGCAATGTTTGTTTATGCCTTCATCATGCCGAGGAGACACTTAACAGTAAATAACCTGTGTATACCTGAGGTAAGATACTGTTTCTGCTTTCCCTGCACAGTGCTGCTGCAGCACGGAGCTGATCCAAACATTCGGAACACCGATGGGAAATCTGCACTGGATCTGGCAGACCCTTCAGCAAAAGCTGTACTCACGGGTAAGATGCATACATCTCTCAGCAGCATTACCTGAGTTTATTTTGTGTGTATAAGTTCAGCATCAGAAGAGCCTTCTGCCTTTCCAGATTTTCTGTTGTGTAAGAGCATTTTAAAACTGTCTTTTACCAGATTTCATGTTGATGTAATTGTTGTTAATCTGCTGTGCTGCTCTGCTATAGGTTTGCTTATTCTACTTATGCTAGTGCTGTAATTTTCTGTTAAAATATCATTTGTTATTTACTGTATTTCTCTGGGTTTTTTCTTTTTAATTGATACCCAATAGACAGATTAAACAGGATCCCCTAGCCCCTGAAAAAAAAATAGGAAAAAAATCAGGTCAGTTGTTTCAAGACCTTCACTGTTAGGCAAGCAAGGACGTTTGTGTAACTATAAAAGTACTTGTGATCTGAAAGACAACCTGCTACCGATTGCAGAGCTCAATACTTACATTAAATTTTGCTGCAGATTCACATGCTGCTCTTTCCTTCCTCTACCTTGTTAGTCATTTTGGGTTGAGCCTTTTCTCATCTACCAATTTTTTTCTGTTTTAGGGTCTGTTAGCTGCAAAACAATGTTTCATGAAAATATCCTACAGATATAACTTTGTATTTACAGATCTTTGATTTTTTGTAGATAACTGTTCTGGCATACCAGTAAGCATGAAAAGTATAATATAGTAGCCTGTCAAATCAGTATCAAGAAATACATGGTCCTCTGTGCTGATTTTGACATCTAGGAAATAATGTTTAGAACAAAGTAATATTGGATTTTAAAATATATACAATTAGATTTATAGAAAGGGATTCAACAGCTGAGGTTCATTTGATGGAATAGCTGGGGGTTTTTTTGCCTTTATTTCCCCTATTCTCTCTCTCTTTTTATTGACAGCTTAATTTATAGGTTATGTGCTATGCAACACCCGTATTCTTTCTTCAGATTATGTTCAGAGCACACCAGCTCCCTTCACTTTGTCAAGAACATTTCCTCATCTTCTTTTTTCAGTGTGCTGAGTGCTATACATAATTATCTACAGCGCTGCAGTGATTTGAGAGCGCTTTTGGAACAGCATACTTTAAATACATATGATTTACTTTAATTACTTTGTGTCAAATATAAACACGTTCCTACAGTGTTAACACTAATGTTAGCTGTGCTAAGCAGGTTAATCTGACTTTTGGCTGTTAATGGATACAGTTGTACAGATGCTGAAGATAGAGAGGGCACCAGGGAGTCAAAGTACCTCAGAAGTGTTAAAGGACATATGACACTTACTTGTGGGGAACTTGTCGTACCTACAGTGTGGGGGTTACAGGCCCCAAGCTGCTCTTCAGGCTATGCAACTTCAGGATAGTAGAGGAATGGTAGGAGATTAGGAAAGTCTGTGACCTCATGTCTGCTCCAATGATTTCTCTGGGCACTAGATCACCTTGTGCTTCGGGCAGGGGAGAGGGCAATGTGTCATAGCAAACAAGTGGAGATGGATTCAAAGCAGCCCTCTGAGAACATCCTATGAAGTGCAGCCAGCGCCCGTCTCTGGGCTCACCCCTAATGCCTCACACACAACATCACTGACTGAAGCCATCTGCAGCCAATGAATGTTACCAGGCTGTGCATGTAGACACACATGGGGCTATACACGTTTAGTTGTTCATAAAAAGACATTGTTTTTGTATGTGTCTGTTCTTCCCAGCAAGAAAATCAGCTTTTGGTTTTATTAGCTTTGTCCTCAAGGTGGCTCTTGGCTACGCTGGGCTCTGTGCTGTGTACCTGAGTTCCAAGCTGTTCAATCAGGGCTGGACTTGGGCTGTAGCTGCATAATTAACTGAAAAACCTAACACTGGAGATGTCATTTAAATGGAAGCTAGCTATTAAGAGCTGTATTTTTCTGCGTGTTGCCCTGCTTTATAGTATCTCTGTTAGGCTGCTATTTTTCATGCGTTTTCCATATGTTGTTACTTTCAGGTCTTGCTTCATCCCTCTGGAAAAAGGGGTCTTAAGGGATTTCTTAGGATCTATCTGGGTGGGGATAATCTTTAGCTACAGCAATGCTTTGCAATTAGGTGCATCAGAACTTAAAGGTATTACTGGATTAAGGATGAGTAGGATATATTAACTTAATTTTCAGTATTTAGTATTGAATGGTGGGATTTTAGGAATGCTCATATTTAGAGCTTCTGGGAGTGGAACACAGTCTGTAATTTGTCACTGTGTTTGAATCTTTAAGCAGCATGCGTGTCAAGGCTGCTCTCATTGTTACTTTGGATTCCTTTTTCTATCTGTGTCTATCGTAGAATGTCCTAGGTTGGAAGGGACCTTAAAGATCATCTAGTTCCAACCCCCCTGCTGTGGACAGAAGGCACCTTTCATTAAACCAGGTTGCTTAGAGCTCCATCCAACCTGACCTTAAACATATTCAGGGATGGAGCATCCATAACTTCTCTGGGCAACTTGTTCCAGTTTCACAGTAAAAAATTTCTTCCCAACAACCAACTTAAACCTACCCTCTTTCAGTTTGACTCCATTTCCCCTTGTCCTATCTCTACGCTGTCTTGTAAGAAGTCTCTCACCATCTTTCTTGTAGGCTCCCTTCAGGTACTGGAAGTCCACAAATTAGGTCACCCCAAAGCCTTCTCTTCTCCAGGCTGAACTGCCGCACTTCTCTCAGCCTTTCCCCACAGGAAACATGGTAGGCTGTATGACCATAATAGACTTTTCCACATTGCTACTGTATTGATTGTTGAGAGCATGGGTTCCTCTTAAAACTTTTTTGACCGAGTATTTGCATAGGTTTGTGCATCTGTGTTAATTGCATTGCGAATGAACTGTGATTACAGTCTCCCTTTGACCTCCAGTGCAGCAAAAGTAAACAGAAAATTTGTTGGTAATTGATTAGACCTTTTCAGTTTGACAAAGGGTTCTGTATGTGTTTTAAAAGGGAAATTCCTGCTGCATAAAAACCATTTCTGCTGTTCTGGCAGCAAATGCTGAATCCACAATGACTTGTTCTTTTCTGTCTTCCAGGCTAGAATAATGTATACTCTTATTTTCACTTGGATTGCAGAAAGGATATGTAATGCAGTAGTTTCTGGCATGACTTCCAGCCATTTTCCTGCAACATCCTCTTAAAATATGTGTTTTATAAGGATACATAATGCAGATGAAAAGCTAATATTTTGATGGAAGTGGACTTAGAAAATTTTAGAATAAAGTGAATTTTATAGAAATTAAACACCCAGTACCACCTTCTTAAAAAAAAAAAAGAAAAAAGTTACGTAATTGAGGAATCTGCTTTTTACTACTTAGAAAGCAGTCTATTTTCCTCCTTTTGCAGGATTAGCAGCATTTGTGTGAACCAAACACTTCGTGTTTGAAAGGGTGAATATTTTGTTTCTTCTTACTTAGCATCCCATACTGTTCCCTGAATCATGTTGTCAGAAAAAGGATTCTAATCCTCTTTTTCTCTAGGCTGAAGTGGTACTACAGGCTCCAAAAATATATCATATCTAAGAACATCTAAGAGCTGTTAAATACGTCAGATTAATATCCAAGTTTATTTTATTTTAGTTTAATTGTCTTTGGGGTGTGTGGTTTCTGAGATGGGGACTCATCTTTGTTGCCATACATAGCGCTGTGGCACTCCCATCCAGAACAGGGCCTTTGGGAGCTTTTGCACTACAAGTCATATTAGTCTTCATTGTTTTCTTACCCTGATTATTGCCTCTTTAAAGACTAACATCCTCTTATATCTTCCCTGTACAGTATAGGACGAGCCATATTGTTAATGATTTATGTGAATGATATTTTTGTTTGTTTGTTTTTTTCCACACACAGTGATGCTTTCTTGCCACTTACTCCCCATATTATCTGCTATTCAGAAATGCTTTCTTCATGTGAATGGTCATTCTTTGTACTTGAGCAGTTTTCAAAGGAGCTGTTAGCAGGAGCTGAAGGCATTTTTGTTGGATAATACATTTTTGTCTGCTTCATGCCAGCATTTTGCAGGGTTGGTTTTTGTTGGTTTCAAGGATTACTCCCTTGAAACAGACCAAAATGAAAAAAGTCTGAAAACTGCTGCATCTCTAGATTAAAGTAAGATTTCTTAGGTATGAAATAATGTCTTGTTTATTAATAGAATCAATTTTCAAAGTTAAACAAGACTCTGATCTTCCTACTTACTGTGGAAATAATGTCTTTTACAAACAAAGTGCTTTAGGTCCTATTGAGCATTTCTCACTTGAGTTTTTTGGATGTGAAGGACAGCTTGATGAGTGAAAGTATAGCTGGGCTAAGGTTACTAGAGGTGTTAATGAGGATTCATGTTTTCATCTATTTTTCATGTCAACTTTTTAATTTAAGCAGGGAGCATAGTTCATATATTGAAATATATTTGCACAATTCTTTTTGAAGTGAACTGCCATTTATGCATAATTTGCCTGCAAGGAAGGGAAAAATCTGGTATTTCACTACAATAAGTTTACTGAACTTCAGAGAATGGAAAATGGATTTTAGGTACAACTTAGCCATTTTAAAAATAGCAGCAAAAGAAATTTTAGTTTTGAGTTAATTTTGTTTTTCCTGTGGTACCTTTACAGCTTGACTGTCTCAAATCCAAAACTATTTCCTTCTGGGTTGGTCTTATTTCCTTCCAGGTACTCCTAGGGTATTGAAGGCCTTCCGGATAAACAATAGCACTTCATTTTGGGAGCTGCCAATCTTCTCCCCCTTTCCTTTAATTGATCTAATTCTTACATAGTGTGTGCTAAATCAGATCATTTGGACAAGGTTTAGCTTCTGTCTTTACAAAACAGTATAATAAACATCAGTACAAAAGGAAAAGTGATTTCATTATAAGGAGGGCAGGCGCTGCTAGAATGGTTTGGGCCACCCACTTGTCTAGGTCATTGTCCTTTCTGACAGTGACACTGGATCTGCTGCCTAACAGAAAAGAGCAAGAAATCCAGCAGTTGAGGAATATCCTTGACCTGCAGAAAACGTTCACCTTATTCCATATAAGCTGTTGACACCCATCTTGAAGCAAGAGGTCTGAAGAGCCTTTCCAGAACTTGTTTGAATGTATGTTTCTGTGATTGTTACTTGTTTAGCATTCAGGCAGGTTTATTCTTCCTTTTTACCAAGGCCTAACAGGAGGAAATAAACCATATGCTCTAGTTCACTGGTATGAGTGCCATGTGATGCTTTTACATTTGGAGTCCATGGTGATCAGTTACGCTTACTTTCTGGAGCATTATGAGGAATATCAGCTTTCCTTTGGGAATGCTGGGGCAATTGTTCTTCCAGTCTTTGGAAAGATATGGGCAAAAGATACTTGTGGCACAGACCTAGAACATAAAGTCTACCATTTTGGTGGCCCTCGTCTAGAAGCTCTAGCTCTATGGATTTTAAATCTCATCTTCTGTTTTTTAGAGAATGTTATAATGATAACTATCTTGATGTATTTATAAATGTATCGTTTTTAAAAATCTCATTTAGTGTGTGGTCTAGTTCCTACTTCCCTCTTTGAAGAAAGTGCACAGGTTTCTTAGCAAGCCAGGAATTAAATGCCGTCTTCTCAGTTCTGGCATGGTCACATTTCAGTTCTGTTTCACACTTCCTTTTTCTCTCATCAAGAGGAAAGTAGATGAAACAGTCCTCTTTTTGTTCTAGATGTTGTGCCATACTTGGTGTGCACTTCTGCTGTCTTTCTTCTTCAAGAAGAGCTGTTCTTGATCTTTAGAATGTGGACATAAAAAGTTTCACCTCAGTGAAAAGGAAGTTGCACTTTGGTGGTACTGCTGGGATCACTGGTTCTCTTTCTACTTTCCAGCCCTGCATTATTATTTCAAGACAATGTATCTTGATTTGAGCGCTGTGCTCAAATCTGGTATAGCACAATTGACTTCTGGAGTGGTGATTTAATAGCTTCCATGGCATTTTGTTATTCCAGGTTTTATTCAGGCGAAGTTTGTTTTTTATTACCTCTCTGATTGCAGAAGAGCTAAATGGTTTATGGGAGCCTCTAAAGCAATTCCGAATTCTGAAGTTTGTGGTTTATACTCCAGTATAATTCTGGGTGATTTATATTATGCATGCAGTGTTTATTGCTTTGTCAGTACTCCATTTTGTTGCTCATTCCCTCGGTTTCTTTTAGGTCCTTCTAGCTTCTGCTGTTTTTTCTCTGGTAATTAAATAATTTAAATATTTCCTTCAGTGTGGTGGGTTATTTAACACAAGTTGCAGTGTATTTTATCCTAAAGGAAACAAGTTATTCTAGCATTTAAATGTCTGAAGTATTTTGGTTCTGACTCCATAACTTCATAATTTCTTTAAACTCTTATTGAGGGACTTGTAAAAGGATTTATGGGAACTCGTGTGTACATTCTGCTGTCTGAAGTCCATTTCCATGCCTTAGTGTGCTTGGATTTCTTCCTATTGTAATTTCAGCTCTGGATGCTCATTTCATAGGGCTTAATTTTAGGATAATGAGAGCTTGTCTCTTTCCTCCTGCTCCATATTTTAGAGTTAAGTGCTATTAACATTATCTTTCCTTTAAGCTTAATGTGTATCATGAAGTGGCTTCTTTGGAATGTGGGTGTCAGCCTACATCAGGCAACTTTTCATTTTTCTTTGTAACTTCAATTTAGGCAAGGAGTTAAAAGTCTGTAGTCTGTTGTGTAGGTAGTCAAGTAAGAAGAGGCGCTGTGGGATTTAGGATTGGTGCTTTTATGAAAAGCATGGGTTTGATTTACACCATCCTCCTGGCAAGGTTTTTCACTCTTTTATTCCTTTTTACTGTTATAACAGTTCAGTAATATTTACTCTTCAAATGGAATCAAGCTCTTAAGTTGCCAAAGGAACAAATTATCTTTCAAAGTTTTCACAGAATACCTAAATCAAGTGTTTTGGTTTTCTGTTTCTCAGTTCTGCTGTTATATGGAGTTGTGGATGCTTTGAAATCTTTCAGAAACCTAATGTACACAAATTTATTTAGCCTATACTTCACACTGAAATTTTACAACATCAAATTGAAAAAAAGCATTTCCTCCCAGGGTTTGTTGTTATTCATGTGGACAGAATAACTAGTAAGATATCCATAGCTTGTAAGTAAAGAATCCAAAATATATTTTTCATGCTGCCCTAGGACAAATAATTGCAGAAACATGTAAGAAGCCTTTCTGTTTCCATAGTGCATCAGAGGACTCATCTTCTTTTTGTTTTGCCTTGAGCACGACCTATCTTATACTTTATTGATTTTTTTCCTTCTCTAAATGTTGATTAGGTAATTTAGTTCGTTGTTAAGTTTAGGCTTTGATTGTTCGGGGGTTTTTTTGTATATTCCATGTTGTACATTTTTGATTTTCATAGCAATTTCTGCCAGTCTTAAGACCAAATACAGTTTTGATCTCTACTACATTTTTCCATTGCCCATGGTTAACTTTCCTGGATTATTGTACCAAAATGGCCTTTTCACTCTGTATACAAATATATCGCACTGCATGTGATAATAAGCCAGGTGCAGTGGCAAGAACTGAGTGGATGGAGAATGTTACATCGCGTAATTTCTCATGTATTTGGTTCTGTTTCTGAGTAGGATAGCCATGCTGCAATTTTAACTATTTTAATGTAGTTTTTGTGTATTATGCTTGATTCTTATACGTAATTTAGTCTGTAAGAAGCATAGAACTGTTATGAAAGAATTTTTAGCTAGCAGGAAAATTCCTGCATACAAAAGCTCCCATTGCTTTTATATCTTGTGCCATAGCTTCTAGAGCAGTCCTTGATACTTGTTTTCTTTATCTAAATATTGAAAGCGATGAGCCAGTCACAGCTGAAATCTGTGGAGTTTGTGAATTCATGGGCAAAACATTTAAGAGGATGTTTTTCCAGGTTTAATAGATGAATCTAAAAGAATGTTAATGTTGTATAATGAAAATACACTGACTAAGAAATGGGAGAGGCAGACAATCTCAATTTTGCTTTTTTATGCATGTGTTAGGACACAGCCTGCTTATGAGACTGCTTACTGTTCCCCACTGCCTCATTCAACAGGATGGATGACTATGCTCTGGGGAGGAATCAGGACTGCACAGTGTGGCTGTGCTGGGCACTCTTTCTGTACAGAGCTGCTGCACCACATTTGTTGTGGTGAGAGTGGGCTTGTTCTTGCCAGCTGAGAAGTGCTCCTGCCATGATGAGTAATGGGGACAGGATGCAATTTGAGTTCTCTGGAGACATAGGGCACCTTGTTGGGTCAGAAACTCTGTTTCCGCTTTAACTTTGCTACACGCGTGCTTGATGTAATTTAAGTTAAAGTGTAGGACTTTGCCAAGGAGTTAATACTTTTGAAATTTAAAGGGACTTCAAAATTCTGTCTTAGATCAGACAATTTATACTCAGGACTGTAACAGTGCTCTTTGGGTTTGTTTGAAGCTCTTCGCAACTTCCGTGCCCCAGGTTTTGTCTTGCTCTTTTGCTGGGCTTGAAGCACACCGTATGTATTTGTCTTGGATATCCCATTTCACCCTAGGATGCTCTGGTATAAACTGATTGGTGATGTGCACTGGATTCTGCTGCTAAGTTTGCTCCTTCCAGCAGTTCCTATGTGGTTTCCCATTTATAAATAAAGCAGGTGTCCTGCAGATAAGATTTAGTTCGTTGTGCTGTCCTTATTCATAATACTGAATGCAGAGAGTGAGTCAGGGATCCTGTGAAAGTGTATGGTCATAGCGGAATGCAGATACATCCAGGTTGAGTTTAGCATGCGTGGAAAGTTAACCAGATATTGGATGGGAATGTGTTTTAATATAAATAGACCCCTGTAGCATCACCTTTTTTAGACTTTCCCCAGCATTCTCCTTTCTTCCTGTCCCTTATTTGCCTAGGTATCTACTTGCTTTTCCCTGGATCTGTGTGATCCTAGCTGTAGTCTTCAACAGTTTAGACAGATGGACTGGATTTATCAGGCTGGCCATCCTGGGCATTTTTTCTAAGTTTGAAATGTGGCAGAACTCTTGGCTCATTCAAGTCTCTCTTCTAAAATATATAGATATTAAAGTTTCTTCTCAGAGTAGAAGAGTTCTGTATTTTATTCAAGTACACAAAATATTATATATGAGCTTTGTGGACAGCACAAAGACTCTTTGTCTTACAGATGTGGTGAATTTATAATTAAAAAAAAAACTAGATAAAAAAAAAAAAAGATTGAGGTAAGCAAGAAGAATTTCAGCCTGAAGGATTCAAAGTTGGCAGAATTACAATTGGAAACTAGTGTTTAAATCATAGTTGTTAAGTAACCTTTATTTTCCTAGCAGCTATCAGAAATGCTACCAGCTCCGTCTACAATTGGTTTATTGTAAAAAGTAATTTCTTGGGTGAAGCTTGTTTGGCTTTCATGTGGTGCTGTGCTTAGACCACCTACCTTCAATTATTTCAAAATTAATTTCATGGCATAGAGAACTTCTATAATTTTAGACATATGTAATGGAAATGGAATTGACCTGACTTATTTGATGAGGTGATCTGATTCTCAGATGCATGAGGCTCAGCTGCAGTTTAGATTTCATATGGCCATTGGTTAGATCGTTGTTTAATATACAAAGCTTTCCAGAGATGAATGAGGTACAAGAAGCTTATACTTAGTCTCATGTTACTTATATCATCACACAGGCTAAGCACCACAGTTCTGATGTGCATCCTTTGTGCCATGACACGAGGCCGGTGTCCAAACACTTGAGGCTATCCACACAACTTGGTCTGTTGAAGGGGCAGTACATGGAGGAGAGAAGGGAAGGGGAAGGAAGGTAATCTAAAGCAAATGGCTGTAACCTCTTCCTTATTGGACAGGTTACAGAGTATAGTTTGAACCTGTAAGAGACTGTTTTCTTTCTAGAAATGTTCCAGATAGCCCTCTACAGTTGACTGTGGCATCATGTGGAGTGTTAATGTGGAGTCTTAGTACATGTATCTCTACTTAAAGAGTGTCCCACATATAAGATTGAAATAGAACTGCATTGCTTCTGTTGTATTTTACATATGCTTTTTAACCCTGGAGAGAGTTTATGCTGTTTTATACTGGGGCTGCAGTGTATGGGAGTGTTGTAATTCTCATGTGCACACACATGTGCATGTGTGTTTAAATTATCAACAAAAATGAGGCACTTCTGGGTTAGGTAATGACAGTATCTTTTTTACGTAGTTGAAGTCACATGTGTTGTTTTACATTGGTGCATGAAGAGGCTTCTAGAAATATGCTTCTCTCTGATTGGGTATTTTAGTGCTACTGGTTTATGAATAAACTAAGAAGCTTCTGGTAAAATAAGGAGCCATTTCACTGACTCATTCATTCAAGCTATCATAAGTAATATAAATACTGACTACTAAGTTTGAAATCACAGGTTTTGGAGCCTGGTGAACTTTTGTTTATCTTTCCCATTTGCAGGGGTGAAAGAAAAAGCAGTCTTGATGACTTGACTATTTAAAAAAAAATTAAATTGTTTAATTAATTTAAAAAAAAAATTACTTGTCAAATAAAAATCATCCCCAGCGTACCTTTACTTTGAATAGAATGTAGCTTAAAAATGGTAAAACCCAAACAAACTGAACTGTATTTATATCCTCCTAGGAGGTTGCAATAAGAAAGGAAAAATACCTACTTCCTTATTGTTTGTCTAATTTCCTAATTTATCACTGAAAGGCAAACAGGTGGTGTAGTGGACAGTGCTGATGCATGAACTTGAACTTTGTAGAATACAATATATTTTATATTGTATATGTAGCACTAACAAGAAATATTAAAAAAAAATTGTTCAAGTAGCTGGGTGTTTCAGTTTAATTTGTGTGGTGCCAATATATGGATCTATAACGAAGAACATGGAAAATTTAGTCTAAAATGAAGAAAATTGGATGGAACTGTTTTTGAAAACCTTGAGTACTTTCGTTTGTTGCAAATGTCAGGCTCAACAGAAGATTTATTAGCTTCATTTCATGCTTTCTAACTATTCGTTGTGATCATTAAATAACAATCAAGGCTCTTTCTGTGTGATGAGAGATCACTTGTTATACTTCAGTTTTCATTGGGAAGAGTAAGTATTAGCATTTAAATGGAAATTGCTAATTTCTTCTTGCATATATCCTTAGGTCTCAATCCTGCCAGATGCTGAGCCACTCCAGTTATGATCCAAGAAAGTTTTGGGGCTAAGATGGGGTTTATTCAGACTTTTAAATGCTGCATGCTGAAGCAGGGCCACAATGCTTACCGTATGTGGAAGGAAGATGGAGACCATTCCAGTGAAGGTCTCAGTGGGTGCTGTTATCCTGTGGGGCGTGATGGGTGACATGAAGGCAGTGGCTGTAGCCTGCATTTTGTGAGTAGACAAAGCCTTGTTCCAGATTTTATAAAATGCAGCAAGTTACTAGTAAAAAGTCTTTTTTGTGTGTGTGGAATTATTTTAGAAGTGTGATATGTGGGTATAAAGGAATAATGCAGGTCAAAGCAGTGTTTCCCATTGGAGTAATGAGCATGCAGACCCATTATTTTGCATTTTCTGTTTTCATTGTCTTCATGAACAAAGAAACATGGGGGTTTTTTTCTTTAAAAATTGAAGTTAAATTTCTGAGCTGTAGAGAGTGTGGTTGAGCTTTTAACTAACTTTGAGCTCTTAAATAACTAACTTTTAAATAACTTTTGGTTATTTATGAAAGTGTTGTGTTAAGGTATGAAAAGGAAGAACTTGCCCTTCAAACCATATGTGTTGATGTGAGTCAGCTTCTTTTTGTCTGTCCAACATACTTACTAGCTGCAAAATGTTTGGCTTGGTGCTCCCCGTAGAAATGGGGCCTCACATGTCAAATCCTGGGATTAACATGGGATCTCTTTCCTCTTTAGCTTTCTCCCTCCTGCAGTCACTGCAGTGCAGTTTTCCTCTTTGGGCATGTGGTTCTTCATAGTGGCATTGGCAGGAACCTCTGACAATTCAAGGGCATACCACAAGCTTTGAAAATCATCCTGTGTTTATTTCTCCTTACTCCAAGCAGCACAAGGGGGACACAGAACAACAGCCTTCTTTCTAACCATCTTTGGTCTCTTTTTGTATAAATGAACATTGCTGCTTTTTCTTTTTAAAGTTCAAGAGTTCTTTTTTTTTTTTAAATTTTCTCCTCTCATGACTAGAGTTGTTATATCTAGGTAGTGGACCATTTCTTCTCATACCTATTGTTCATCCCTTCCTACTTGATGAGGCTAATTGCTGCTTTTTTGTTTGGGTTTTTTTTGGTTTTTTTTTTTTTTAGTGCTTTTCCAAGGGAAGGAATAGGATTTTACTGTGTAGGAGGGCTATTGTGAGTCTCTTGTGGTTATATGATGAAGATTCTTTCTGAGCTATAGGAGTTTTCTCTGAAATCAGATTGAATTTGTCATTTGTACATGGCTGCGTATCAGACTTGCATAAAAGTTCAAAGTTTGTAATATAGCAAAAAATAACTTGCTATCAAGCTTTATGCTAAACGTCTATGTAATATTTTTGGAGGTGATTCTAAAAAGCATGACCTCACTGGGAAATAAGAAGTCATCAGTGTCTTTGAAAATGCAACAGCCGTGGTCTTCCTTTATCTGTACATCTTTCATACTTGAAAGACTAACTCTGGCAAAAATGACTGTTTTTCAGGTCTCACAAGCCTGTTTGTTTCCAGTGTGCTTTAGAGATACTTCAAAATTACATTTTTTGTTATTTGTACCCAATTTAGTTGCATTTAATCATATGCTTCATAACTTGCCCCTGCAGTGCAATGCAACTGTTCTTATGCTTAAAAGAACTGCATGATTAAGTGTTTTACTTGCTTGGTAGCATTGAACAGTTTCTAATTTTAACATAATAGTTAATCTATTGGCAGTCTTGCACGAAGACAAAAGATTCTGAATTGGTACCACATTGTTAATGGAAATCTTTCATGCATCTGGCAAGCTATAATGTCAGTTAAGCAAAACCCTTTTGTTTTGGACATGCATTGATAAATCATACTCTGTTACGTTGCAACACTTACAGAACTAGAATTAGAAAACAGTAGACCATAAAGTATGTGTGCTATGCTATTGATTATCTCTCCAAAATAGTTAGTATGTATCTGAAACCTTTGTTTTCCACCATGCTTTTTCCTGTCCCTCAAAGACAGCTACACTTTTGTTCAGAGTAGAATAGTAGTTTTCAGTGCTAATTTAGAGACAGAGTCCTGAGACTTGTTATTGGTGTGTTGTAGATACCATTTACAGACATTAAAGGCATTTTACTCTTCCTTGCAACAGCTTACAGGCCCAAAACTTGGACAAAAGAGGTTTTATCCTGTGTTGCAATTCTTGTAGTCTGGTAATTTCCTTTCTATAACAGAAGTGGGCTGTGTCTGATATTTTATTAGTCTGAAATATTTTAAGATTAGGCTTCCCTCTTTATGGATAATAAGCTTATTTCTCTGCTGCTTTGTTTCAGACTCCACAGATCCTGCTGCTTTGGGTGATAAGTGTTTCCATTATGTTAAGCACTCATTGGACCATAGGTGGCTCATGTATTTTTCATTGTTGCATATATTAGTCCTTTAAACAGCTTGGGAAATGAATTTTGGCAACAGAAATTCTGGGATTAGGTCAGCTAAGTTTGATTTTTGAGGGCTGATCACAAGAAGCAAATAGCAGAGTTAGAGCCTAGATTAGAAGTGAGAAACGCAAGCTGTATCAGTGAACAAGAGCTATTGTATCAAATAAAACAAAATCAGCTCCCTCACATTTATCCAGTGGATAAAAGGAGCACAAAATACTTTCCCTTTCCTCTTTGAGGACATGGAAGAGAACCCGTTAGTAAATTCTTTCCTCTTCAGATCTCCCATGCTTCTATGCATGTATATGCTGGCTGAAGAGCACTGTGTCAATGAGCAAGCTGTTTTTAACTGTCTCCTTTTAGCACTTCATTGGGAAATTGTTTTCATATCCCCAGTCTTATTCCTCTGGAAATGGCAGTTTAGATAGCTGAGTCTGTGAGAGTTAGGAGAGCTTGGGTGTTAGGAGGTGTACCTAGGCTCTACAGAACATGGGGTGACGATACCTGTGCTAAGTCTGGACAAAGTCTTTAGAAGGAGAAATAAGATAGCAATGGTATTTAATTGACCTATAAATGTAATGGTCTATCTTTGCAAACCAACTGAAACTTCCCTTATTAAAACCTCAAGTGACTTATCTTTTATACAGTTATTCCAAGGAAGTTTCTACAAAGCTTTCCTTGTCAGTAACTGCTAAAAAGTTGCACTCATAGTAATTAAACTTGCAAGCACTGATCATCCTGACAGAGTCCAAACCTTGGAAAGAACAAACTGACAGCCAAGTTCATGTCACCGGGTCTCTCCCCCTGCACCTTCCTCGGTTCCCTGCAGTACCTTTGTGGTTTTCACAGATTTCACTTGGTTAGAAATTGCAAGAGGGCCCTGAAGGTGTTCTCTTCATCCCTTCTTCTTATTCTCTTTTCACTTTTCTGTTTGATACACTTGTTTCTAGAGGATGTTCCTCTAAAAATTAGGCGTCTCTTTTGCCTTCCACAGACCATTTTACTTGCTGGCACACAGAAAAGACAGGCAGACCTGACAAGCCAGAAGACAACAATAGAGCTTGCCTAAGATTTGTAAACTACATGTTGATATATGCATATTATTTACAGCAAAATAGCAGTGGGCTTAATTAGAATCATTAGACAGTACTGTTACCTTGAAATTTCATAAAAATACCATTTTACACAAAGGCAATAACTTTATTTCTGGTAGAAAGAAGTGCTGTTCTCTATGCTCCTGAAAATAGAGAAAGGAGCTAATGAGCATAGGAAGCTGGTGATACCAATCCAAAAAAATCTGTATTGCCTTGAATAATGATATTCATCACTACAGGATTGGTATTTTCTGTGCTGTTTTTCAGAATGGTGAACCAAGAGTCTGTTTGGGAATAAACAGGTGCAGATATATAGATCTGAGGAAAACCTACAGAGTGCTAATGGATGTGTAGACTTTTTTGGTATCATCAGTCATTTGAATAACAAGTCTCATGTTAATCATGTAGTTGTAGTAGATAGTGAACTCTTGAGATGTTTACTAATCCTAAAGTTAAAAGAAGTCTAAAAGAACCAGGCCTTCTCCTTTTTAAGAAAAATTCTTAAGTTGATCCAGTACCCTCAGTTTACTTTACATGTGAGCTGTGTTTTGATGGTTTTTGTCTGTTTCAGGGTTTCCTGGACATCTGAAAGATTGACTAAGACCTGTTAGTCATCATCATAGTAATTTGTTTACTGCTCTAGAGTGTCTCCACAGGTTATAGTCCTTTTTGAATTAAAATTAGATCAGATTATTAGAAACTAAATTAGATGTTAGGAAAAGGTTCTTTACCCAGAAGGTGGTCGGGCACTGGCACAGGCTCTCCGGGGAAGGAATGACAGCACCAAGCCTGCTGGAGTTCAATAAGCATTTGGACAATGCACTCAAGGATGTGGTGTGACTTCTGGGGATGGTTCTGTGCAGGGGCAGGAGTTGGACTTGATGATCCTCGTGGGTCGCTTCCAGCTTGTGGTATTCTATAACAGAGATTCTGTAATGAACTTTGCCAGTGTGGGTCCTTCCCATGGACTGCAGTTCTTCAAGGACTGCTCCAGCACGGTCCCCCCAGAGCCACAGCTGCCAGAAGACGTGCGGCTGTGTGGGCTCTCCACAGTTTCCTTCAGGGCGCATCCGCTTGCTGTGACGTGGGGTTCTCCATGGACTGCAGTGTGGATATCTGCTCTGGCACTGCAGGGGGAATCTGTTCTCTGGCACCTGCAGCACCTCCTCCCTCTTCTTTTTCTCTGACCTGGGTGTCTGCAGGACAGTTTCTTTCTCATGTTCTCACTCCTCTTTTAAAGCTGCTGTGCAGTGTTTTTTACCCTTTTTTAAGTGCATCAGCACAGAGACACACCAGCTGTGCCACTGATGGCCTCAGCTTTGGCCAGTGTTGGGTCTGTCAGAGCTGGCTCTGCGTGGCTGTGTCCAGCACAGGACAGCCCCATATCCTTTTTCAGAGAGGTCACCCCTGCAGCACCTCCTGCTACCCAAACCGTGACACATGCACACAGTCCAGGCTGGAAGCTAGATAGACAAAGTATCCTTTTGACCACATTAAGTTTGTTAAAAGCACTGTTAACTTCATCTCCCAAAATGAGCCTCTGTTATAATGATTGACATCTGCTGTGTACCGTGTATACAGTGGTGTCAGGCTAATTTGAAATACAGCCATCTGGAGTTTAACCTCAGTTATTTAATACTGCCCATTTCAGAAAGGCCCTTGGGTCCTTGGTGTGAATGTATCAGTCATTCTGCTTCTATGCAGCATGCGATTCTTCTGCAATTTATCATTTAAAAAAAAGTCATATTTATGTGAAGAAAGGTTCTCATCTCTTCTTTTTCACAGAAAAACAGCCTAAATTTGCAGATGGCTATCTTAATATTAAAACTTAAAATAATTGGGGCTAGTGTAAAAATAGGTAGACCTCTACTGACCCCAAACTGTGCAATTTACCTTTTCACATCTTACGTGTAGTCTTTTGGAAACATTTTTACAACACTAATTTTGGATTTTCCATTTTACATTCTTAACTGTCCTGGAAAATACTTTGCAGAAGTTAAGACATGAAATACTATTTCAATTTCTGTGATTTGAGCTTTCAAAAGATTGAATCCTGAATGTGAGTAATGATACTATTTACTCAAGCTCTATCTGTCCTTGGAAGAAACATATATTACTCTAAAAAATTTAAATAGATCAGTTCTGCAATAATTAATGAGATTTTCTTGAGAGTTTTAGCTGTAATTAAAGACACAGTCTGTCATTATAAGTAGCATGATCGTTCAGCTCCTCAAAAATGACACTAATGTAGAATGTAATAGTAATTTGTCAGTGTGCATGAAGAGGAGCTATAATTTTACATTTAGCATTCAGCACATATGCATTTTGACTACTGTGAATTTTAGTAATTTCTATTGCATTATGCTTTGCAGTTTGGCAATAATTTAAAAAATGTATCTAGAATTCATTTGGCATTGCTGCAGTGATGGTTGTTAGTACTTCTGTAAGCAAAAACATCTATAATGTTGAAAGCAGAATTTTATGCTAATTAGGATAACACTTTCTATTTTAAAGGAAGCTTATATTCTCCCATATAGAGCAAATATAAATAAAGCTGAGGATATTAAGTATTGCATTTAATGGGTAAGGAAAATGTCATGCTGTGTGACTACTTACCAGAAGTTTTATTTCCTGATATTCTTCCTGCCCCAGTAAGTCTCTTAACATTTTCCAGAGGCTTCACAGCTAGTACTTCAGCTAATAATTTTTGGATTTTGGTATAACACCCAGAATAATAATTTAGAAGTTCACAAATATGCTTCTAAAATGTCCCTCCCCTCTTTCTCCAAGGGATATCACTTGGAAGTGATAGTTTCCTGTCTCTTGTGATGTTTCCACATCCATTTTGTTTTTCAGGATTAGTATGTCTAGAGCCATTCATAATGGGTATATACTGTGATGCAGAAAGCACAGAGGGATCTGCCTGTGGCTTTTTCTGGTGCAAGAAGAGACCAGTGCATTTGCAGTGAAGGTGGGATCTGTTAAAATGTATATATACCAGCATGCCAAAACCAGTCCTAACCTGAGAAGCAAATTGTCATCTGAATACCTCAGATACCATTAAGAGTGCTGAAAGTGAAGTTTTTTTTCTGAGGTCCAGGTACAAGGGCTTAATGTGGTGCTGGCACTTGCGTTTTTCCTTTGTGCCAGTGTATCTCGTGTTTCTTTCTACAGTGGCATACTTTACCAGGAGGTCGCTCCTTTGCCCTGTGTTCATGTGTTAGGTCCGGTAAATTTGCTTCAAAGATACTCAAAAGTGTTAAGTCTAGGAAGATTTGTACAGGGGAGGTTTTTTTGCCTCCCTTTGGTGCAGGTAATTTAGTCTTGCTGCAGGCCATGTGCACAAACCAGTAAATTTGAATATTCATTACAAGACAATTGTAGTCAGTTTTTAAATCAGACTTAGGTGAGCTAACCCTTGCCCAGGGTGGTCCTTCTGAGAACATCATGGGCATGTCAAAGACATGATTGGGCATGTCAAAGACATGATTTGGCATGAGACTGTGTTGGAACCCTCGAGTAATAAGACTGCTCCATTGTATTCATGCCAGCATGCTGCATGATCTACAGAGGTATGTTTTTGAAAGGCTGCTGAAAAATGTCTTCTCAGTTCGGGCCTGCCCGTCTTGTTGCTGCAATGTTCTTGTTGTTTCTGATCGTTGATCACATAAATGCTTGTCCTGGTTTCCCATATTTGGTAGCTAAAGCAAGGAAGTGTTGTCAGGCTGTGTAGTTTAAATTGAAATTTGTTATAGGTCTGTTCAGAAAAGTCAGTTTAAATTGAAGCACTGAAGTGATTCAGTGATAGTTAACTGATAGTTAAACAATTCTGCTTGATCTCATTTCTTCTTTCTTAGCTGTCACTTGCCCTTGGGTTTAACAGAGAAATTAAACTTCCTGAGAGCCAACAATATCTGAGATTCATTTATTACTGTTTCATTGAAGCTTACTCTCAAAGTTAATGGATTTATGTCCTTTTTGTACTGTATAGTTTGAAGATCTGAGATCTGAACTCTGGTCTGGTGTCACAGAATTGCAGAAGCTCTCGGTCTGGAAGGGACCTCTGAAGGAAGTCCAACCCACCTGCTCAAAGCAGGGTTGACTGGAGCAGATTGCTTAGGACCATGTCCAGTCAGGTTTTGAAAAGCTCCAAGGATGGAGACTGCAGATTCTCTTGGCAGCCTGATCTAGTGTTTGATCATTCTTCCAGTTGAAAAAAAGTAAAAAAGATTTAGTGGCAACAAAGTAAGAACAAGTAGTTCTCTCAGTGTCTGAAACCAAATATATCTGTTGAATTTTTAAAATATATCCATGGTTGGTGCAGAAACTTCAAATTTGGCAGGTGTCTGTGCTGGATTCAGAGGTGTGCCTTTAGCTGCCCCTATGGAAGTTCACCTCAGTTTGAGTGACTTTAAGTTTCTGAAAATTTTCATTTACAAAACCTCCAAAGAACTTACTATCAGATTACAGCTGAAAGATGAATGTGTTACTGCTGCTGGAAATATTTGTTCCAGTTGACTTTCTGCAGGTACCAGCTATGCTCAGGAATATGCTAGCAGGTATCGAAATGGTGGGAAATTGGAGAAACAATGCAAATACACATCAGCAAGCTTGACCATGAGTTGTTAAAGACCTGTTCAAAATACTCACTCAACGTAAATAGGGTGCGTAGAGTTAAGTAGTTGCTAATGAAATGCTTTGAGCACTGAGCAAGGTGACAAAGCAGTTAACAAGGATGATTTTTTAAAAATTGCTGTTGTCAGACGCATATTCATTTCAAATTAAGGAAGCAATTAACATGAAGCAGTTAATGTCCTGTTGTATGTGCTGTGTAAATTCAAACTGGGTTTTAGTTGCATTTACTTTGCACTTCTTTCCTGATAAGAGCTTCTCTCTTGAAAAAAACCAAAACCATAACCAGCTGTGTAAGTTGTATTTCTGCGATTTCCCGATTTCTGCACTTCTCAAATAAAAGCACCAAGTGTTGCAAATGACAGTTGGTCAATCACTTAGTAATACTTCTCCAAGACTGCTGTTTCTTGTTCAACCTCTACTCTAGAAAACACGTGTAATCTGCTAGTGGGAAACTACATGATTAAAAGTTTGTCTGTAGCTTTGCTTTAATTGAACCAAACTCAAACTTGGTGAAGTGCGTATAGGAATGGAGGGAGGTAGGAAAATGGCAGAAATATCTTAAGGCTGAGTCAGACATGAACATGCTCAGAAATGTCAGAATTGAAGTTGCACAGGTAACCTTGGTCCAGGTTGTAGTGGTGGTTTTTTTCTGTCCTTGCCAGTAATTGGGACTCCGTATATGCTGATAGCTCCAGATCTTAGTTAATGTAGAAGGAATTGTGTCTAGGGTATAAATCAATTGGTGAATGGTAAATTGTAGGATTTTCACTTTGATTTAAGATACAGCTGAAGTAAGAGCTATGGTGGGAAGCATCATCTCTTTTTTTAAGTAGCCAGGCTTTATAAGTATGGTATTGACAAAGGCTATTACAATGTCAAGGCTCCTGGTTTTGTCCCAGGCATTTTCGTTTACAAATGCTGATTTCAGCATTTGGAAGCATCACATTCTTCCCAATCCTTGCTCCAGGAAGCTGAAAGGCAGCTAAATATTGCCAGACTTCTCACCTAGATGTGCTGAGTGGAAGTA
This sequence comes from Corvus moneduloides, assembly GCF_009650955.1. Lineage (NCBI taxonomy): Eukaryota > Metazoa > Chordata > Aves > Passeriformes > Corvidae > Corvus > Corvus moneduloides. Next base: position 46,804,079 of record NC_045480.1, on the reverse strand, counting down.
TGCCGTAGGAGAGTGTGGGGTAAAGGTTAAGTTTCTTAGTACTGGGAGACAACTTTGAAACAGTCCCTTAGCATACTCTGCTGTTGGCCTTCTTGAGCATGTCAGAAGAGCTAGCCTTAAGTAGGCAGTAGCGTCCCTCTCTATATACTGGTGAAATTTAGTTTTAGCCTCCTCTCCTAATAAAGTGCTTATTTCTCTACTTCCAGTTTCTATTACAGGGTGAGATTATATAAAATACTGGAAAATTCTGTCTTTTGTTGCTTCTTAGCATGAAAATTTAAAATGTCAGCTCCTTCATTGTGAAGACATGTTAATTTTTCTCATATTATTAGGCCTGGAAACAATTTTCTTTACTTTTTCCCTAACTCATGTTCCTTTGCCCTTTATCTTCTTTCCATTTCCTGCTCTGCTAGATTTGCTTTTTTTACAAGTTAGGTTTTAAAACACTGAGATTGTAGCAACAGTCCAGTTCAGTTCCCTGCTTTGGAAATACAAAACCTTTGAGGCCTTTGCTATCTCTCCTGTCAACACCTCATTAAACATAAGGGTTTTTTCGGTTTTGTTTGTTTTTTTTTTTCAGTATAGGGTAACTCTGGTCTGGTTCAGTCCTGTGGCCTTGGCACACACTATCAGTTACTAAGTATGGGTCTGCAGTGCATTCTTTAGAAAACTTCCTGAAACATCTCTGTGATGCACTTCAGGATTGCTACAGCATATGCACAAAACTGCAGGAAGTCAGGATTATGATTACTTTGAAAGCCCTCTCCAGATGTAGAATTAAATGCTTGTGTAGATACGCCAAAGTTCAGAAGTATCAGAGACACTTTTGTCAGCCTGTCTTGCACAGCCCACTGGTTAAACTCTTCTAGGTCACTGAGCTAGCCCAGACTTTTACGGCAATTGTACGGATTGGCATTGCCTTTGGCAGAAATAAGGGAAGGTGTTTCTTTGTGTGGCCAAATGTACTTTCTTCTTAGAGGATTAGGTTTTTTCAGTCACTTTGCTTTTCATTCTGTTAATTCCAGATTTATTGTTCCTAATTAATTTGATCCTGCCATGCTATGTTTAGTGCTATTCTTTGTTACTGAAGCAGTCAAAACCTTTTTAACAAATTGAAGAATGGCATCAGTATGAATTTGCTGGCCTTTGTGTGTTGCATAAGCACAGCTGTATGCTGCAGGTTGCAGTGTTGCAATTGCTCTTATTCCTTCAGTCTTTGCAGGTGTTTGCTAAGCAAACAGAGCACGGAGGTGTGATGAATCTTGCTATTGTTTTGAGGGGTGAAGACTTTGAGGAGTGTCACCAGGTTCTGAATATATTTACATTACCATCTTGCTTGCATGTAACATAGCTGTCAGGTGAATATGTTTTAAAAGCCCTGCTTCTCAGTACAGTCTCGTGAGAGAAAGACTGCCTTGAGCAGCACCTTACTACTGGTGAAGGTAGTTTGAAGAACTGTATCTGTAACAAGGCAGTATATCAGTGGCCAGTGTTTTATGACTACAGTCCAGGGTGTCTTAAATGTTTGGAATGGATTTGGATGCAAAATCCCTATTTTTCATATTTCTTCTGTTTGTATATATGCTCGTGGTATCCAGCGAGGTTTGCTACGCACCAAGGAAATACTTACACTCCTTAATTCACCTGGAGGATTCTTAATGTCTCTCTTGATATTAGAATAGTTGAAGTCTGTAACTCTTCTTTCTCTTGTCGTGGACCAGCTTTGTCTTTTTTGTGTTTTGTTTCTTTTCCCTGACTGTCATAATCTCTAGAACAGCTTCTTTCTATATTTCTAAGTACCTTTGTACTTGGAGAACTGAAACAAGTCCTTATTTTTTCCCTTGTTTTCCTCCTCCTTTAGTGGTCTCCAGAGGGTTGAAGTATACCTCCCTCTGCTTGGCAATCAAGGAGAGGTTAGAGAGGTTTGGAGTGAAACTGCCTGAAAGTATTGAGTCTACATCTAAAGGTAGAGGTTGAAAGAAGTGCTTTTCCTAGCTTGGCAGAAGAGAAGAGGATTTGGTACTCGATGCAAGAGCAGGAAGAGTCCAAATTTTCATAATTCAGTACTCAGAGTTGCTTATTGTTCCTATAGACTGATAACTCCATTATTGTTATTATTGTGCTGCTCCACAACTATACAACACGTGTAAAACATTTGAGGAAGTAAGGTTGGCTGCGATAATGGCACCAGGCAGAGCAATTGATTATGTGCTTGAGCTGAAGAGTAAGGCACTTTTTTTTTTGTGGTACAGAAACATGATAGCTCGTCTTTGTAGCTGCAGTTCAACAAAGTGCATTAGGCGTGAGAATATCAAGGTCAGTAGGGCTGCTCACATGCATGCTTAAGGTTAAGCATACTTTAGAGTGTTCTAACTGTGTTATTTTGGGGACCTAGAATAGTCATTTTACCATCTAAGCTTCTCAGTAGTGGAAAAATAGAAATAAAATTTGAGAAGTTCAAATGAGAAGGAAAAGAGCTGAATTAAGCTTGAAAGACTGAAGTTAAAGGGTGCAAGTAAATGCACAGTGAATTGATTTTTCGTTTGTTGAAAATCATCTTGTTCCTGCTTTGGTGGCCTAAGGGATCACACATCTGACCTTGAGGATTCTTTTACACTGCTAGAGCAGAGCAAAAATTTTTTTTCCGGAAAGGAAAAAGATGATGGCACGTCAGTATAAATATGCAAAAGATGTGAGGACTAGTAAAGAGATCTGATGTACAAAAAGCTTCCTGGCCTGCTGCGCATTAGAAGAAAAATGAATGAATTAATGCTGTAGTTGTATAACCCTGGAGCAGAATTCCCTAACCTTGTCTGGCCTGGTTCAGTTCCTTCCATAGGCAAAGACAAGGTGGTTGTTGATGGCTCTGGATTACTTGTCTCTCCTTTGTCACATCACAACTGTATGGATTTGATTGGGTTCACAATGTTTGTTTTCTTTTTTTACCTTGCTGTTGTAATTCAGTTTAATGGCAGCCTTGATATTGGTGTGACTATTGTAGTGATCAACCCTGCCAGAGCACTGCATGAACTGGCACTGAACTGCAGTTACTGGGAATAAGTAGTTCACAGAGTAGCCCGCCCTGTACTTTTGAACTCAGTGGTTTATTTTTCTTTTTTTTCAAGGATAACATGAATTGTCTGCCATTCAGGTTCTTTGTTGTTCTTACAATACCTGTATTAATCCCCATCTGAACTAATAATTCCCCAGTTATCTGCATGGATAAGGGATTCCATGTTTTCCTTTTAACCATTGCGTGAAAGATTTATTTGGGGTAATTTATCCTTCTGATGCTGTTACATATTGTGTGTCATCTTTCCTTGAGAATTGTTTTTGACCTGTGTACTTGCTTTTGAGGTCAAGCATGATGATCTGCAGTTGCTTGAATTGATATCCCCCCCTTATGAGGAGGCACTGAACTAGCAATGTCACCTGTTGAGGTGAATTTATGGCACTTTCTTGCCAGGTCTTCAATAAAAATGATGTACTGGTTTCTTCATCTTTCTTGGATGGTGCACAGATAGGAAGGTGCATGTTCAACTCTTTTACTTTTGTGATGTTGTGCAGTTTCCATTTCTTCATAGTACTATTTTTCTTTTGTCTCCACATTCTGTATTGCTATCCTGTTTAAAAACTGAGGCAAAACTGGTGTGAAGAAAACCGATGCGGCCAAGCAGAGAAGAAGGATGTTCTGTCTTCAGATAGTGTTCAAGGCAAGAATGAGTAAAACATTAAAACCACATATTTCTTCATGAAGGAGTATGTCTTTTCTATCCATACATTGCAGCTGGTTGTCAGCAGCAATGAAATATCTGTAGAGCTTCCCAGGTGAAGCAATGTCCAGAGAGCAAAACGAAGATGGCGAGGTCTAGAGTCAGTGAAAGGAGCCAAGGAAAGCTGAAAAACTGACTGGTGGTTGATGGCTTCCTTGTTGGCAGAAGAGCAAAGTGTTATCTTCCAGAGGGAACAGCATAATTTTTCAGGGATTGGGAAAATAACAGGCATGGAATTTTACTCTGCAAAGAGTACAAGCAGTGATTTGAGGCTTTTTGAAGAATGCAGGGAAGGGGACTGGTTATATAAATGTCTCAGTATATAAGGACTATTTCAAATAATTTGCAAACAAAAAATGTTCTCAAAGATATCTCCAGGAGACTGTTATTCATAGATAGTGTTCTTTTTTGTCAAGTATCTATTCTTTGAATAGAAGCTTTATTCTCTGCAGTACTGCACTGCACACTGCATTGAGATAAGAGGTCTGACGCTGTAATGTTTTCAAGCATTTATTTTAAAAATGTTATCATCAGAAGATATTTTTAAATAGCTGCCTGTTCAGTAGGGTACAGATTTTTGAATGGCATGTTTCCTTTCTCTAGTCCTGTATTTTCCGTTGGTCACCTAAAAAGTAAGCGGTTTACTCTTTTGAAAGCATTCCCTTGGGTTTCGAAATTAAGCCTTCAGTATTTTCTGCTGTTTCAGTAGCATTTTCAGTTCATAACTTGATTTTTTATTGGCCATAGAACATCATGGTCCACATCCTTCTTTGCTCTGCAAATTTCTATTTGCTTGCCTTTTAAGAATACAATGCTGTTCTTGTCAGTTTGATGTTTATTTTGTATAATGGCAAGAACATTTTGGCATAAATTCGGAATTCAGTTTATTCTTTCAGTTTGGGCAGGCAAACAGTCCTGTCCTTACACAAGTAGCAAACTCACAGCAACTTTCATCTGACTGCCACCTTCAATGTCATTACCTCTTGCCGTGTGTGTCTGACATGGCCCATCCAGGTGATACAAGTGACTGACAAGACTGCCAGCTGTTCTGAGGAATAAACCTAATAGTCTGGATATAGGAGCTTGTCTCTATCTAAAAATTAAAATCCTGTGATGCATATCGGTGCTTTTGAATACCTCTCAGATCCTCACATCTACCACTGTCAGCCCTAAAGTAGCAGCGTCTCATAATGAATGATTCTGTGCAGTATCTCTTCATTTTTTATATGCAGTCTACTTTTACTTTCAGGGAGGTAACGTGGGAGGGGCATAAGTAACAAAAACCAAACATGGAATGTCATCAAATCCAGGGAAATTGGGCTATTTGTTTCTAAAAAGCTTCTGAATAGATTCGTGTAGGCAGCTGGACTCAATAAAATATGTATCTTGCCTTTACGAGCTCTGTTCCTACAAACAGTGGAAAAGGAAGGCAGAGCCTTGAGAATCTTCCTTCTGAATAGCTGAGAAGTGAGAATAATTAATAAAATCCCACCTTTACTAATATTTTTATAAGTAATTTTGGATGATCATATTACTCTTGTTACTTCATTATATTAATAATTACTACTCTAATAGACTCTACTTAGAGGATTAAGCACCATGGCTTCTGTAGCTAAATACTGTTTTGCAGTCACTGACTTGCCCAAAAGTCATAAGGGAGGATGGTGTGTGTTCTGCTCCTGCCTGAACTCCTGCTGTGGGCTTCCCTGGAGTGGTAGGCTCTCAGTACTCTGCTCAGGAGTGAGACATGGTGTAGGCTGTGCTGGCATCTTGGCTTACATCCACCTTTCAGTAGGGCAGTCAGGCGCTCACTTCAATGTATGGTCAGTCTGAATTAACCTTCTTCAGGACAGACTTCTGCTGTGGCTAGGCTGTTGCAGGAATGAATGTAGGGAGTCTACATTTCAGCTACCTTAACCTGCAAGGTAAATCTTGCATGTTAAAGGCAATTTTGTGCTGAAATTGAACAGATAATCTGGTGCTGACTGTTACCGGAACCATCCAAAAACCTGGGTGTCCATTTTGCAGTTGTAGAGAAACTTAGTTTTTTGTTCTTCTTAAGCGAGTGTCTTGTTAAAAATGCGGGCAAAGCAGACCTGTGTGAAAAGGCATTATTTTCTCAGTAATATACTATTTCATATGTGGCTCTGATGGTTAGTCTCTTGTCATCTCTTGCCCTGGGAGTGAAGGATTTAATCTGTCTGGCAGAACAGAGAAAAATAACCTTTCCTTTGAAAGGAGGTGTGCAGATTCTATTTACTTTATGGCAGTCATAGCCAAAAATCTTTTGTGAGCAGCCTTTCCAGTAGAGAAAGACAATTTCTTTCCTATATGCACAAGAAAAAAGAATTTATTATAAAATTAGAGGGATGGAAAGAGCAAAAATCCAAAGCAGCATTTTATGTAAGTACAAGATTAAATATGATACTTGTTTAAGAATGCAGAGAATAACATTTCTGTGTTTGCATTGCTGAACTTCCCCACAAATCTAAAAGATAAGTATTTTAAGTGATGGCTTTTCAAATGGTGCACTATCCTCTGGGTGATGGATGAGAACTCTGATCAGTGTTTTAGAAACTGTTGGTCCAATTATCCGGTAAATCTTCCTTCCATGGATCTCTCTTCACTTGAAATCATGTTGAGCTGTGCAGGGAAACCTGTTGCTGCTCACTGGCGGGGCAAATGTAGTTCCATCTCCAGCATCTGCATACTTTTGTCTGGCTGTGCTACTGCAAGATGGTGGATAAGTGTTTTTCTCCTGAAAAGCTAGCAGACCAGAAGGAAAATAATTTATGACTTGCGTGCATTGTGTCTTCTTACCGTATGTGGCTGTAATTTCATTATAGGATATTCTGTCCTTGCTAGGGCTGGGGGCAGCACCTTGGAGAAGGTAAGAAAAAGAGGAAGGAAAAGAGGAATGTGACTATTTGTTGAGACCCTTCTTAGCTGCTGGCTAGGAATCCCCCTGCCCAAAAGCTGAAAGTATCATACTTCCAAGGGTGGTTTGAGTTGCTGAAGGACACCACTGAAGGAAATCTTCTTGTGAAGCGCCATCTGTATGCTCAATAATTATGTGGACTTCCATATCTAAGCATAACCTTCTCTTTGGAGCAAAACAGTAAATATAGAAACTGTCTGACAAAAAACAGAGGCAGACTGACATCTTACACTGTTGGACTCCTAGAGAGCCCACTGCCAAGGGTCAGAACTGCTGGTGTGACTGTTGAATGGAAAAAGAGAAGCCAGGAAGTTTTTGTACTCCCTCTCTTTGAATATTTCCTTGCCTGTTTCTTGCCTTGTGTCCTTTATCTAAATCCAAAACCATTTTGATTGCAGTAAAGGATGTTATGGCTGGAACTGTTTTAATGGCACAGTGTGATCCAGCAAGAGCTGTCCTTTCTCTGGGTGTTTGTTCTTCCTCCCTGCAGTTTTTGTTGTGCTGCTCCCTGAAGACAGACCCAGTTCTCTTTTAACCTGTCTTTGCTCCGCTTAAGGGATGCTCAGAGGATGGCAAAAAGGAGAGGCAGCATCAGGAAGCAAGTTCTGTTAGTAATAATCTCACTATTTCCTGCATCAGTAACTGGGCTTTTATAGGAAGGGATAAGCAGGAATCCTAAACTGTTGTTGGGGAAAGTACAGTATGATTTCTCCTTGATGGTATGTACTCTCTGGGAGGAGTGGTAATACCGAGTTAGCTCATGCCGAACTAACACACCTAGGACACAGTAGATAGAACCTGTGTTAACTCTTTCATGGTCTTTCCTTTTAGGTTAAATGGAGATTTAAAATACTACTTTTTTGAAAGATAACAATGAACTGTGTCTCAGAATAACTTTGAAATAAAACCATAGACTGGTTTAGGAACTGCGGGTAACCACATTACCTAATAAGATCACTTAAACATATTTTCTTTAGTATATTTAAGATAATTAATGGTTGTGATGAATGAGGAATGTAGGAATACTTTCTGGCCAATTATATTTTGAATTATTTGAGGTAAGCAGAGTCTTCAAATCTAGTGAGATTTCTGAAAGTGAGTGAAAAGGGAAAGCAGTATTTTTTCCTACTTTGTGCAGAACACATTAAAACTACCTTTTAGTGCAGGTCTACACAGAAACCTGCTGAGGTTGTCATGCTGAGGGCTCATGCAGTTTATGTATTTCCTTTCTGTCCAGCAACAGAGAGAGCACCTGTTTTGGAAGGTGCTTTATTTATGGATATACCTATGAAGGTAAAGTCCTTTACTTAGTTTTCCAGTAGCAATAAAGTGTGCATGGTGTATCAACAGTTTCCATTTGGGCAGAACTGATGACTGGTGTCCATAATCACCTTGTATAGGGTATGTCTTGAACAGGCAGCCCTGTGTTGTATCTGATGAAACTTGCTGTGCATGAATGAAAGTTGAAGAAGGAATGCTCTCCTTATAATGTCAGCAGTCTGGTAAATTAAATCTCTTTAATTAGTGAGTTAGTATCTCTTTCCTTCTCTCAGACTTCTTTTTTTTGTGTGGTGCTATTTCATTTCCAGTCTTTATAACGAACTATATTGTCATTTAGGGCAATAAATTATTCTTTTGAAGAAATCATATGTATAATCCTGTTACCTCTGAGGAGCAGCTAAGGAGTTTGGGTTTATCTAGTTTGAAGAAAAGGGGGCTGAGGGATGCTTTCACTGCTCTCCCTAGTTGCCCAAGAAGGGGAGGTGGACACAGAGGTGCTGAGCTCTTCTCCCTGGGATCTAATGACAGGAAGCATAGGAATGGTTCAGAAGTGTTCCAGGGGAGCTTTTTAGATCGCATGTTAGCGTTTCTTCACTGAGAGGGTGGTCATACACTGGAACAGGCTTCTACAAGATGTGGTCAATGCCCCAAGCCTGTCGCTGCATAAGAGGCATTTGGACAATGCTCATAACCACAAGCTTTAGCTTTTGGTCAGCCCTGAAGTGGTCAGACAGTTGACCTACATGATTGCTGCAGGTCCCTTCAAACTGAGATAGTCTGTTCTATTACGCATTTAACCAGTAAAGCATTTAAAACATTGAGGTTGATATAAGGGACTGAAAATGTTTACAGAACTTGAGTTGTATGTAGTATTTAGTTATTCTTTCATTGCTGGTAAATAACATAACTGTTCTCAGGTAGACCTCCAGGACACTGGCAGTAGATATTGTTACTGCTGTATTTCCATCTTGTGGTGTCTTATTCCAACAGGAATAGCAGAAAGTGCCTGAGTGTAAATAGAAAATTCATTTTTCCCCCAACTGGTGTTTTAAAAGTTATTTTTTAGTGAGGATAACAGTTTGCATATTTAGATTTCAATCATTTTCTGTAAATTGCAGCTTTCTTTCATCTTTCCTCTGTGCCCTAAGTCACATTAGGGCACAGAGCTGCTCTTTGCCTGAGTGAGTATGCAGAGACCTCACCATGGCTCAGATCAGGCAAAGCTTAAGTTGAGTTACTGTGACTGATCACTGCTACTGTAAACGTCTTCAGAAAAGGTGTTAAAAGAAAGCTTTTAAAAATGAGATGAAACAAATGGAACCGTTGTATTCAAGTATATAATATCTGTATCATAAAATCTGATGGGGATGATAAGGGATGGGAAGGATGTTCCAAGTTAAGCAGCTGCTCTTTACTCTGGGATACCAGCACGAGTCTTTCATATCAATCCACATATCCTGTTTCCAGTCATGCCATTGTCTCCTTTCTCCTCCTGATTTGTACCAAACTTTCCCTTATCTTCCCACTGTCTTTTGACTCTTAGCTGTCAAATAAAAACCCATGATGAGGGAAAATTTGCCCACAGCAACAAGGCAAATGGGTTACTTTTGGGGAGTTATTTTGTTACCATCTTTTTGTTGCGTGGAAATGCATATTTTCCCAAATGTTTAAACTGAACTGTTGACAGATTAGTTTTCTGTTTGGCTTGACAAAATTGTTCATTATAACAAAATCTGTTACCTATGTTTTGTTATTCTTTTAGTAAGGACTTATTTGCTGTGCTTTGCTTAAGTGTTGCATAAATACGTGTTGGCTCTTTCATTGCTGTGTGTTTGACAGGTTTGCCCTGTTTCCTGCAGTTATAAAGGAGTTCCTCCCTTCTGCTCACTCCTCTGGGGCCCAGCAGGCAAAGGAAATGTTTCGTATTTTTGTCCAGGAGCTAGAGGAGTGATTTAACTGGATTTGAGTTCCTTCCAGGGTATGTGCTGCAGGGCAAGCATGGCAACACACGTGCATTTTTTATGAGGTGGCAGCCTGTGTTTTCTCAAACTTGTAGAGTAAGTTTAGATACACAGGGCGGCTTCAGATGTACGGAGGAAGGATTGTACTGTTCAGTAAAAACAGTACTTTGGCACATATGTGCGTTTTATGTCTCCTGTTCATTTTCTACCAAACATTAAGAACCCCCACTTCTTTAAATCTGTACAGTTTGTTAGTACAAAATCTGTCCTGTTTGCTACAGCTAAGAGAATATAGATTTTTTGGTTAAAATAAATGCTTCAGTTTTAAATGCAGCTGTGGATTTTCAGGCACACTGTCCCCAGCTTGCTAGCATGTTTTATCTACAATGGAAAAATTGGAGAGACAGCAAAATTTAGTCTGCCCATATTTACTCTGCAGTTCTTTTCAGAGAGAGATGGGATGATGGAGCATAATTTTGGAGCTTGCCTTTATACAGTATGGCTTTCCTGAGGGTTACGTTTTATATTTTTCTTGCTAGTTGTCTTCCATACTTTGTGTCAGTTATAACAGGTATTTCTATGGTTTCTCTTTAGAGAATGTTCTGGGGAATTGACTGATTTACTTGTTTGTGGATGTTGTTTGGAAAGAGAGGGGAGGGAGCTGGCTTTTGAAAAGGATGCAGTAATATGAGAGCAGCTTGGCTATCTATCCAGTTCTACTGTACTCAAGTCTTTGACAAAGAGAGTTTCTTAGTACTTTGTCTTCCTCCAGAAAGTTTTCCTAGAAATCCTGGAGAGAAAATGCATATGCAGGCATATTACAGAAATGAGAAAGTAATTGTGGCTGAATAATGGAACAGTTTATTAGTTATTAATATTGAGCATGGCCGAAGTAGTGGGAATTACAGTGGATGATTGTTTTTGCTGATAGCTGGAATTAATACAAGAAATGAAGGGCAGAGCCATGGGAATGTTGCCTTTGCAGTAGGCATGAAGGGGTGGGTAATGGGGAAGGATCTTGAAAAAAACCTGTCAGACTTCTTTTTCCATATGTAATTTCACAAAAGATGTCATGAATATTGAACTTTGGTGAAGAGATGAGCCTCAACCCCTTCAGTTTTTCCATCACACCAGTGTGTTTTGAGTTGCTGAAGGTTTGGGTTTTCTTCCCTGTCATTTGACTTGATATTCTGCAGTCTTTTTAACTTTTTCAATCTCAGTCTGAAGACATGACAGATGAGAGTGGTGGTGGTGTCTTCAAAATCAGTACAGCATTCTAAAACAGTGCAGATGTAGTGAAAATACTAATTTTTTTACACTTAAGAATAAAGAATGGATGTGTGCATGGTGTTTATATGAGTAGCATGCACTGGTATGGAAAAATGAAACTACTTGTACAGGTCCTCTAAAGAGAACAGATTCTAGAATGTTTGTCAGATTTATTATTTCTAGAGAAAGAAACTATATTGTAGGGTGTGGTAGCATTGTTGAGACTAAAATGATTTATATGGATTACTGTGTAATGGGTGGTTGTAGGTTTTTTCCAGATTTGGGGGTTTTTTTGTTGCTGCTTTGCGTTGTTACTGGCTTGGGATGTGTTCCTGTTTTTATTATCACTATCATTATTATCATTATGGTCTTGCAGTGTGATGTGTTGTGTCCTTTTTTCTACGCTTTCAGGAAAGTTCTTCTGACTACTGTGATGTGACTTAACTTCATCTTTGTATCTAATGATTTAAGAGTTAAGAAACTTGAAATCCTCTGAGAAAGGGCCTTTTTTCGTCTTTCTGCTACAATATTGGAAATCTGGTAGCATTGTTTTAACAAATAGATCAGCACTACTGAAAAGAGGCCTCCTAAGAAACAGAATCATTATGTGCCGAATGTGAGCTTGCTGGTGCTGTAACTACACATGCACTGAATATGCATTTTGATACACCACCTAATCCTTCTTAGTGACCAGACCCCTAATGCGCAATGTGTGTAATTTATGCCTGGATATGAAGACAGCATTTGGTAACTGCTATATCATATATATGCTTATGTGATAGATGTGTTTTGAACTGATGTCTTAATAGACAAGAATCTCTTCTATCGGTTAAGACCCTGGCAGAGGTTTTGCCAATCTGCACTATATAAAGCTGCAGGTTTTTTTGATGTAGTGCTTTCTGCCAGGCCTTAGAAGAGGCTTTTTTCCCCTAGAACAGTAAATCAAGAATGCTCTACATTTGAGCTCTGCCCACTCAACTGGAAGATGTTCCAGGCAGGATGCTGCAAGCTCAGTGGTTTGGTAGAGTTATGGCCAAAACCAAATGATGTTTGCTTGTTTCTTTAACTTCCACACCCCCCTTTAAAACATATCCCTGAAAGACTTCACTATTAGCTGAGTAATACTAAATTTTTAAATTTCAGTTACAAACGTCTAATTTCAGTCCACATGCACAGTGCCTGACTCATCTCATCGAAGAGGCAGAGTCAAGACACCAAACCTTTCCTCCTTGGTAACATTGCTCCTTGCTGGAACTTGTTCTTGAAGGCATTATCTTCTGAGTTGCTTTTCTGTCACTTGCATATACTAGCATTGCTTTGGGGTTTTTCATCCGTGACAAGAGCTTAAAATTAGGATCTTGCTGTGTTCCTGGTTGAGCCTATTAGACAGCTTATAAAATCAGCCCATTTACTTGTGAGAGACTGCTGAGCAGAGAAGTGCAAGAAGCATAAAGAAATTAACCCTAACAAGTGGGAAGTAAAGTATAATATAATTGTTAGTAAAACCTGAAATTGTAATTTTTTTGCTCATGTGTTTCTCTACATACTTAGTTATAAATGCCTTTTCCCAAATGATATTATTTCAACGTATCTTTGTTTTTTCATTGACTTTTTTTTTTTAGGCAGTTATTCCCACAACCTTGTGCTATTTGGATGGTTAAAAACCTTCTTGCTCTGATTTAATGCCATATTTTCGTTTCACCTGCTGCTTTACATATAATAAAAGCTAAATGAGGAAGAAGGAATTGATGAGTATTTTAATGGTATGATTGGATCCTTCCAAAAGCAGCCATGTTGAAAGTAAAATTTGAGTTTGCTAAAAAAATTATGTTTAAAAAACCCCCAAACCCAAAAAACTCATCCTGTCCCAACAACCCTAGTAGTCTGTCACAAGCACAAAAAGCCTTGTGCTCTGATTATAACTTGAATGTTTGTTTGAATACTTAAATATTACTCCAAAGACCTCAGAGGATTAAAACGGATGGTGTATGTGGATGTGTGTCATTGATCACTTAGAGGTCTGTGAAGTCTTGGAGTGTCAGGGAAGAGGTGTATTTTAATTTACTTCTGTGCAGTTTATTTCTTTGCTAAACTCTGGATTCTGGCCCATGGATTGCTTTCTTTGTAGCAATGGCAGCCCAAATGTAGAGTTTCCATTCCCCTCTCTCGTCACAGCACCATCCTTGTTCAAGGTCTTCATTCTCAGGGGCCTGTTTGGGTCCCTGGCCATGGACTGAGCTGGATGAAGTAACAAATCTGATGGAAAAACAAGTTCTCAACCCTCCCAGATGCATCAGGACTCTTGTTTTCCCAACAGCCCCATGCATTCCTGTGCTAGCTGAGTATGTGCTTGGAAAGGCACCAGAAACACTTGTAAATGAGGAAGAATGAGAGATTTTGATACCTGCTGTCTCTACTGCTCTGATGGACAGCCTATGTCCTCTGTGTTGCTTGGTAATTGTGAATATTTGTTTGGAAAAAACAAAAAAAATCTGTTGGAGTGTTCACAAAGATCTTGTCAATCTTCCCATGGGATATCTATTTTCAAGAATGGAAGTTCAGGTTTTCAGGGCAGGCAACCAATAGCAAGTGTTAGGTCTGCACACAGTCAAAAGTCAAATATAGAGCTGCCATGTTTTCTAGTGGAGCAGGATTTCACCCCTGACTTCCAGTGCTGCTAAACTTGAGCTGCCAAGAGAGAACAGGAGGTCCTGAGGAGATCACTTGAGATTACCATGAAACTTAAGGAGCTGAGCTCAGTGAGACCAAACACTGGCACAGGTTGCCCAGAGAAGTGGTGGAGTCTCCATCCTTGGAGAGATGTAAAAGCCACCTGCACACAGTCCTGAGCAGGATGTTCTAGGTGACCTTGCTTGCATAGAAGGGTTGGATGAGATACCTCCAGAGGTCCCTTCAATCTCAAACATTCTGTGATTCTGTGATACTCATGAATTTTCCCTCCCCAGCCTAGGGCCATGGTTGCACATTCATCAGGCTCACATTCTTCTGTCACATGTCATTGGCTAGCCTAAAAATTTTCACTGTTTGTAAGTATTCTGGGGATTTAGATTTATAATTGTGATTCCATATGATGTATGACTTCATATGGAAAAACCTCTTTCATTTTTCAGTTTGGTTGAAAATATGTTAATCCTTTTTGTTCCCATTATATGCTGTTATTGGGTAATAATGGCATGATTTAATTTGTGTGACGTTAATTTTTAGGAAATTTTCTTCACTGTGGAAAGCTGACATGTGGTAGTATGGTAAAGCAAAACCTGCTTTGTCCAGCATGACATTTTAGATCTGGCTGGTTCCTGTATTAGCTGATGTGTATGGAGGGATGGGAAGGGAATTCACCTTGGTTTTGAGTGGTGATGCATTGAAAAATCACTGTTGATTTATGCCATGCATTCAGATAGGTTTTTCAGCTTTCAGTATTCAGTTGAAATTTCAAGACTTTTGGGAGAGAGTGAAATAGGGTTATTTGTTTGTAAAGATTGATTCATTATGTTATTTTTTCCCTGCTTCCAGCTACTGGTCTGCTCAACTGCCAGGTGCAAGCAGCCACTGATGTCTGATAGTTAATAAGCATTTGCTGCTGATCAGCTACTGCAGGATACAGCTAGGGCCAGACACAGCAGTGACAGCATAGCCGCAGCTGATCAGAAGTCTTGGAGGTAATTGGTTTTCTCCTGGGAGGGTAACACAAATAGAGCTAGTTAGTTGCCTAATGGTAGCTGTGATTTGAGACACTGATTATCTCTGTTTACCAGTGATGACTTTCTAGTTCCAGCCTAAATGGAGCAGCAGTGGTGTGATCTGGGATCAAGTAGAGAACTTCATGGTTTAAATAATGCTGAGCAAGCTGTAGCCAATGAACTTGATCAGATGCAGTGAATACCAGACACTGGGTGGTTTCTGCTGTGCTTACCTACCAGCTTTTGTCTGACGAGAAAGGAACAGGGACACTGCTTTGCTATAGCGTTCCCTGCTTCCCATTTCACACCTTGTGTTTGCCTTAAGAAATTCCCAGGCCAGCTATCTCTGGGCTACCCAGCATGCAGATGCCCTTTCACGAAACTATAAATTCTAACCTGCCCAAAAGAGCTCTTTAAGAGATGTTCCTAGCTTAGTTAAAGTCAGTTTGACATTCTTTGAACAGAAATATTATGTGAGGTTGATGGTCTGTATTCCTGTACTTGTGCTTAGAACTTGAAATTCATCTCTGCCCATGCACACATGGTTTGTTTTCAAATGCTTCAAATGAATATTTTATTAGGTAGCTGCGGCCAATTGCTGCAGGATGGCCTTTGATGAGCTGCGTAGCCGAGTGGCGTTAGCTGTGTTGGCAGAGCCCTCTGGTGGGAACGCAGCCTGTGCCAGCAGCAGTCGGTCCTGTTGCCAGTGCCACCCACTTCTCCCAAATGCCGTCAGCCAGACCTCTCTCGGCTCTGTGGTATCCCACCAGCTGGTTGCTCGAGTGGCCAGGGGGTTCCTCTTCATCCCACAGAGCCTGTGGAGCTCACTTGACCTTTTTTTTTGTTAGCAAACCTGATGGTGTGCTGTTAAGTGCTTGTATCATTTTAGGTTTTGATTTGCAAAATACAGTGGCTCTTTGAGAGTAATAAAGTTAGCCATATACAAGAGAATATTTTCTTAATCCTAATCAGTGTAGGAGAACCATGATGAAATTCAAGAATTGCATGTATGAATTTCGACCTTGTAAATACCTATTTTTAAAAAGTACTGCTTAATAAAACTAACTGTTCTAATCAGGCATGCAGGGGGACATTTCTAAATCAAGAGCCACAGCTTTCCTTTTTCATTGGACACTAATGCTTGTGCTAATCAAAGTATTAGAGGAAACAGCTTTTGTGTGATAAAATAGCAACTTACTGAGCACGAAGGAAAAAAATGTTATTACTTCTCTAACCTAGTATGTTCAAAAGCCTGGTTAGGACTGCTAGATGCATTGCCAAACCAGAATGTGCAAAGAGGTACTTTAATCTGGTTACATCTCTAAAGTGTTGATATAACACGGGCCAATAACTCTACTGCAGGAAATCCAGCTGTTTGAGATTGTTGCACAAACAATGCAGTAGTCATAAAGAGTCTCTTTTTCTTCCTCACATGCTGGCCAGAGCTTTTCAGTTACATTGATTTGAAACACTCACAACTGTGCCCAGTATTTTATCTTCATTAAAATAAAAAAAGAGGAACATGTACTATGGCTTAGAAAAGGCTGTTGCCTGTGGTGGACAGGCCCCCCTTCTGATGAAGCTGGAGAGTGGGAGCAAGTCAAAGGCAGTCATATTTCTTTGTCACTTGATTTGCCTCATGATGAAGCTTTCCTTAACATAGACATAAATTCTTTCAAAAGCTAAATTAACCTTCCTGGCCTCTATTTGAAATAACCAGTTTCACCTTTGCTTTGAACTTACGTGCTCCATTGCTGGGGTTCAGCAACACAGAACAGTTCTGTTAGGAGACCCATCATGTGAGTGGCATGGTGGAACTCCTTGCTTCAGGTTGTTGTGAATTCCCAAAGCTGAATATCATTCAGAAAGCGATTAAACACACCTGTGAAAGGAAGAATCACCAGTATGATGAGATGTAGATATTGCCTTTGAAAATTCCATGTCTACATCCAAGGGAATGGGGCAGGAAGTGCATGGCTGTGTGTACTCACCCTCCTCCTTACCCTTGTGTGAAGGCAGGATGCTGAAATAAGGGGACTCCTTAAGGAGAGGGCTGGTTTTGTTGTGGTTCCTGTGATCCTCTGCTGTTAGCTGGAGGAGCCATGGTGGGGGGAGTACCAAGCTCTTTGCTATGGATTGGGACTCTAACCCTCCTCCTGCACCCTACCGCTGTTCTTTAAGGGATGTTTTCAGATGAACCTTCCATCTTACCTGCTGTCCAGTCTGGCATTTTCCATGGCCCTGTGGCTTTCCTCACCTGTAATGGGAGTTTCACTGGAGGCTTATTACAATTGCACATAAGAGGCAGCACAAAGGGGTTTTTTTCTTCTTTCATGACAGCTTCTGTTTCCTAATTTTCTTATAGCATTGTGGTTAGAGGCTTTAATTCTCTGGCAGATGGTATACGGTATGTTTTTCAAACCCTGTACCTTTTGGGTCTAGGACACACTCTCTTCTGTGACTTCATAAAGCTACTAAGAAGCTATTTTTCTAATTTCTGAATTAAAATTCCATTCCATTTGTATTGCACAATGTCATCATGATTCAGCTTTGTAGAATACTGTCTTACTTCTGTAGGTTATCTTGTTCCATGCTCTTCTTAAAATGCTAACATAGAGTTTTAATCCTGTGATGCAGCAACCCTTGTTAGTTATCTGTTTTAATTCAGGACTTCAAATGTAAATGTTGCTTTAACATTACTCGTGGTTCTCTCTAATCTCAGAGTCTCATAGCAAAATCTGTTGCAGAGTTCATCCTCTTTTGTCTGTGCTTTTCATTTGAAGCGTCTATTTTGTTGGAAAATGGCTGATGATATAATACCTGGATTTTTTTTTTTAATAATCCCTGCTCTTCTAAAGAACTTAGTGAAGTGTAATATTACCATTCAAATAGGCAGGTGAGAGCCTTGGAGATCGGTAATTTGTACCTTTTCAAAAGCCGCACTGCCTTGCTTTGTCTTGGAATTTATTATGCTTCCCAAGTATAATGTGACATACTGAATAGGGCAGGGGGTGGGGACATTGTCTTCAGCTGACATGCTGCTATCAGCGGGACTGTGTTTCTGGACACAAGATTTCGCAGTCATTGGTTGTCCGAAGAAAGCCTTTCCATCTGAGGATTGGACAAGAAGATGCGTCAATTTGCTGCCCGTCTCCAAGGTACTGGTGATGCTGCCTCCACAAGCTGGCTAACGTCACAGCTCCATCACCCAGCGGGGTGTGGGCTTTTTTCTCCTCTTCTGTTTTAATTCTGTATTTGCTTCCTACTGCATTTCTTAATCTGTCTTCTGCCAAATGCTAACAGCATGATATTTTGCAATCATTTAGGTGAATACAAGAAGGACGAACTCCTGGAAGCTGCTAGGTGAGTGCTGCTTAGAATATAAAACATATTTTGGGGGTGGAAGCAGGCGAGGAAAAGGGTTTTTTAAAATAGTACTGTTTTGTCATTGCCTTTCCATGAAATGCTGCAAGCAAACCACTTAATTAGCATAAATCTCTTCAGACTTTAGTCTGGTACAAATGTAAAAGCCTATTTATGTAATTGAAATCCCCCACTATGGTGGTTATAAGGTTAATATTGAGTTTTTGCTTTAAGCTGCTTAAATCCTCTTTATTGTTTTGTGACTGTTCTTTTTAGGGGCAATTTAAATATTGGAATCTTTCTTTTCTTTTGGTTTTTACTGCTACCATAGGATGTATTTTGAAAATAGGATTTATCGGAACAGAGCATAAGGGAGCCTATACAAAAGGTGTAAAGTTCAATTGTATATTGCAAAGATGCTTTTCATCCTTCCTTCTGACTGCACAAGATCATTTTATATAAACCGTTAACCCTTCTAAAAACATTCATTTCAACACATGGTTTTCAGAGGATCTACAGAATTAGAAAAAGGAAATACGAGGTTAAGGAAAGAAACTGAGGTGTTTTTGCATGATCTGTTGCAACACATTTAACTGTAAATTTAGTATTCTTTTCTGTATTTACCCTTGGTTTCGAAATGTTCAGAAGATTCTGTAGCCTTCCAGCACTCTCCCTGCCACAGTACAAATTTCAATATACTAGACTTTGCAAAATACTTGCTGAGGAGATGGATATCAAAGAGCTCTGCCCTTTTTTCCCCCTTTCCCTAATCATCTTCTCATTTACAGGAGTGGTAATGAAGAAAAGCTGATGGCTTTATTGACTCCTTTAAATGTGAACTGCCATGCAAGTGATGGGCGTAAGGTAAGTTAATACCTGCTTTATATTTCAGTTATTCAAGAAAGGCCAATTTAAGCATACTGGTAAGCATAAATGTATAAACCAAGGAGGGGGGGGAACTAGTGATGCCTTTTTACCATAAAATTAAATGCTGTTATACTTGACACTGGCAGTTGTGACAGATTAAGTCGGCAGATGTGGATTTTGTGTGTGTCTTTTAAATGTCGAACCCTGGTCTCCATGTAAAAGAAACTTTAAGATCTTTTGTAAGAAAAACAAAATGTACTGTTGCAGATGGATAAAATAATGAAGGGAAGAAAGCTATTATTTGTATTTGAACATTGTCTGGGTGAGGTGGTTGGTATTCAGCTTAGCTCCTAATACACTGCCACGTAGACTGGCACTGTATTGCTATGTTTAACACCTTCTGCATTTTCTTAAGTTTGACATTATTGTTTTGACTTTCTCTGGCAGAGATGTTTGAATGAGTTAAATTAAGAATTAGGCTGAAACTGGAGGAGGGAAGAACATACGGAGTGAGAATTAGATCCTATGATTTTTGATGTTTTAGACTTCAAGATGATAGTCTGTCTAGACTGTTGGATTTACAAATGTTGGGGGGGTTTTTTTTATTTGATTTGTTGGTTTGTTTTTTTTTTTCTTTAAACTGTGTACCAGAATGTTTTTAATATGTATCTGTTAAAGCCTTTCACCTGTAACAGTACATCTCATTTTTGGAGAGAAAAGCATGGGAGCGTTTTCTTTTATAGTTTTTTTTTATTTTTGATGGAGTGTGTTGAAGCACAGTATAAACGTCTGCCCATCCTGGAGCTGTTGTGGAACAACCCAGTTCCACTGAAGTCAGTAAAGATAGGTCAGTTTGCACTTACTTTTGATGAAAAGGTATGTTGTTACTGAATATAAAAAATTTAGCTCCATTGTACAAAAATTCATAATTTTTATACACATTTAAAAATGTTTCTCAATTGTAGTATCTACAATACATACTACGTGACAGAAAACCCAGCCAGTTTTTTGTTTATTTACATTTATCACTGATTGAAGGTTGATGCATCTTCCAGGTTTTGAAAACAATTGATTTTATGAACTGAGGACAGGCAATTGAACAAGGGCTTTATTTAATTTAGCGGTGTTGGAACTGATGAAACACTCCCCACATTTTAAGGTTAAACATATTGCCCATATTTCCTGAATTTACTTTTCTTTTTTTAAGACTTTGCTGTTCAAGTAGAAGTGTATTTAGGTATTAATAGTGCTGTGTATTATAATTAAACAGGGTGGTGTACAGCAGTGCATTACTCAGTAATTGAACCCCCATCACTGTTGATCTCAGGCCAAATGCAGAGTTAAGATTTCTGCCAGCAGGGCAAGGAATAAGCCCTTGCAGATATTTTCTTGAACACTTGTCACTTCAAAGTAAAAATTAAAAAAAACTTACAAAACTTTTAAAATTAATACTGAAAGTATTTCTGTATTATTGCAGCCTCTGAATTAGTTAGAAAATGTATGCCCAAAGCTTGGAAAGCATATTGCAGTTAAAGCTTATGAGTGTGGACACTAAAAATATGATTGGTTGGTTGTTGGTAAGTGCACTGGTTACTGAAACTCCTTTTAAGATGCCTTGCCATTGATAATAATTAGCTTTTTTTAAAATTATGTCTACCAGATACATTTTTTTTCTACTGCACATATGTACAGGCTGTGGAAGGTTTAGTAATGCTTTGTAGCAAGTGTGCTATATAACTGTTAAGTATTTAATTTGTAAAGCAAAGCTTTCAGGTCCTCTACTAGCGCAAGATCACTTGGGGTTTGATCATTTTGAGCTTTGCTGCAAATTAAGTGAGCTTTTCAGCCTACAGCACAGAATTCTTGTAAATGGAAGTCTCCACTGGTGTAGCTGCCTCTAGTTGATCTATGGTGATTTACACTAGCTGAGAATTTGTCCATTTTGAAAGTTGCCTTTTGCCTTCCTTGATGCTTTTAGTAATTATTTTTTGCAGATCCTCTGAGTATTCAAGCCTCAGACCTAGGACAGTGTAAGGCCAGAGACTTAACGCAGCTCTCAGGGCCAGGAACGCAGACTCTGCGGATTGGCCCGAGATTCTCAGCATCACGCTCACTCTGCAGTACAGCTGTACCCACAAACTCTTTCTTCAAGCTGTGCATTCCTTGATTTTCTGAGATTCCCAGCTCTATTCTGATAAGGAAACATTTAGCTGCGTGGGTGAAGAAATTGAGTTCCAGTACTGAATGGGTAATTATTTTTTCTGTATTAGCAGTGGTATTTTTTTTCCCCATACTTTGGGGTGCAACTGTATGCAGTTTACTTTTTCCCCCCCCCGGGGATTTTTTCTGTGTCCCGTGCATACTAACATGTGGTGTTCTGGATTTCTGAAACACCACATGTGCTGTGAAGTTGTGCTTTATAGAATGGGTAAAAGAGGTGGAAAACTCTGACAGTGTCTTGCTGGTTTGAAACCAGCTAAGGTTGGAAATAAAAAAGATTCATTGCATTCTGGGGGCTGCTTTTTTAGCCTTTTTGAGGAGTATTGACAGCCAGAGTCTGATTCCTACTGGACAGGATTCCATGATTCTAAACCAGTTACAGCTGGTGCTGATAACCATTGTTCCATCTGTTTATTTAGGATAGAGGTCAAGACAAATAGGAATGAAAATTGAACTTCCTTCTTCCCCTCCAAAGTCACAGTTTAGGTAGGTTATGGACACTGTAGAAATGTTCATATTACTGAAGCTTTTGAGCTGTTGTCTGAAGAGGGAATATATTCTGTGTGGCTACTCTTGCAGTTATCTTCTGGAGGGAAAAATGAAGGCGTGTGCAAAACAAAGAGCAATTTTATACATCATCTAAAGCATTTCTGCATACCAAGGGTCGTGGTAGTTTTTGGGGTTTTGATGACCAAGGAATATCAACAATAATATCTCAGAAACTAGGATTTCACTGAGCTAGATAATGATTGATTTTTGTGCAAGTACTGGCTTATGTGCTGGTGGAGTGTATATGAGGGCACAAATAATGAGCTGTATAGTAAAAAACTATGAAGTACTGTGTAAGCAAATGAGTATTACAAAAGGGTAAATTTCACAAAACCTTTTTGTTTTTTAAACTATCCTATTTGTTTACTTTTTAAAAAGCAATGCTTGAGCTGAAATATAATAGTGATTTTTTCATGGCAATTAGTCTTGCTTTGACATTGGTTTTTTTAAACAGGAGACTGAAATTTCACAGAATTGTTAGGATGCGGTGTTGTGTGTAAGGCAACATTTACATGTTGCATCACTCCTGTTCACACAGCCTAACAAAGTATTTGCTCTGTCAGAATACAACTTAGACACAATGCACGGCACCCGCATATTGCCATGGGTCTGAAATTTCCCTGCATCCTGCCTGTGAGCTCTGCTGGCCTCCTTGGTCTTTACGTTACCTGTAGAATTAATGACTTCTCGAAGACAAGCCTATGGTGTTGGTGTTAGCAGATGGTACTGTATTTCACACTGTTAATAAGTCAAGGCATCTATTTATGTGTCTATCTATGTAAAGTTATGTAGGCTTTAGAGCCCCTGTTATTTTCCCTCAAATATTTTCCTCTGGGGTTGTCTTTTTCAAGACTTAGTTATGAGTGAATTTTCAAAAAATGTTTTTTGACTATTTTAAGTCACTGGGTTTCTCCCTGTTGCTGGAAATTAAAGCTGTAGTACTTGTAATGGGAGCTGGATTTCTCACTTGTTACAACAGTCACTGCTTGTCTAAATCAGTGGCAAGAGACATGTTTAAAATCACACATATAATGGTTGCAGGTTGAGTAGAAGCTCCTAGCCCACTCATTTCCTTCAGAAAGCTGTTGTGAACACTTGAAAGCTGTTCAAGGAAGAAATTGATGTTTCCTCCATTTTAAAAATGCAGATGCATCTGAGCTGATAAGGAAGCGTTGGTTTCAGCAATTCAGATAAGAACTCTTTCCTACAAGACACTTCCTACATGACTAATCATAGCTTTCCAAAGTGGTCTGCATCCAGCTGACATGGTAGCTATTAGCAATAGGAGGTTAGATTTTTGTTTTGAAGTTGGATTTTTGGTTGTACAGAATATCCTGCTCCTGTACTGCATTATACATGCTCAGATCATGTCAGCACTAAAATACTCAGGTGTTGGTTGAATAAAACCTTTTCTTATGCAACCAACTTCTCTGGTTAGGAGGAGTTTACTCAAAAACCAGTTTGATGGTCTTCTCAAGGTCCATCTCTTGAAGTAGAGCAAATATCTAATATTTTGAGCTCTTAGGAGCATAGAACAGTGATTAAATGAAAAAATAAAATGCCTGTGTTGTACTTTGAAGTTTCTGTTGCAGCTGTGTTTTGTATTTACATTTTGTATCAACCATATAAAAACCAGAGAATACAATGGCATTACCTATGACAGCATGGTGTCAGGTATAAGTTCAACTTGAGGCAGGAATTGCTACCAGAAGGCAGCACAGAGTGCAGTTCCTCCACAGCTACCTTGTTTTCTGTCCTGCACCTTCCCTCCCTGCCTCCTTCCTTAGAAACTAGAAATGTTATTTCTGCAACAGGTGAATCAGGGATCCTGCAAACAATGCACCTCAGTTTCTCCTAGCATGGGACCATCCAGCGCTGTGGATAATGTAGTGATCCCATGAAAAAAAAAAAAGACAATTAATTAAAATGCCATTTCTATCATGCACGTGGTCCTACTTCACTTATTTGCACTTTTGTCTTCTAACTTGTAGTGCCCCTTTCTTTGTTTATTCCCAGTTTTCAGTCCTTAACAACTGCCAGTACCAGTCCTTGGTATTGTGCTTCTGCAATGCCTTTGCAGTTACGCCTTTCCAAACCAGCTGTAGACAACCCTGGATCCAAAATACCAGTAACAGGCCTTTTCATTAAACTTGTCATAGGAGACATACTTGCCTCTTGGGTTAGATTGAGGCTGTTGTTGCAGCCTGTTCTTTCCTGCCATAGGGACGTTGTTTTTTCTCGTGCATGGCATCATTCAGGTTCGTTGGCACATGGGGGTCACATGTATGAAATCCAAGTCTGAGAAGGTCTGCAATGCAGTGCTGAGTAGCAGCATCCTTGGCCTGAGGTAACCACTGCAAAAAGTCTTGAGTACAAAGTGCCCCATAGCTTTTGGTATGGGACCTGCCCGATACCAAGTAGCATTCTGTTGGATGAAATTGCGGATTCTTTCTCTTGCTTCCTCTGCTTCTTTCTCTCCATTGAGAGATCAGCATCTAAACAAAGGGCTGGCAAAGAGAAATTGAATTCTAACAGGATCAGGTGAGTTAGGTCTCCTCTTACCAGGGAGTCTCCAATATGCTGCTGGTAAGTGAATTTGCCAACTCCTCTTCCCGAACTCTGGTTGTTTGCAGCCATTTTCAAGAAAAATCCTGCAATTGGAAAGAAAATTGGTATACCTTCCAATTTCCGAGTCTGTATGGAACAATCAATTCACGTTTGCACAAGCTTTTCCTTTACAGTTATTAAGACTACAGACTTGGGCAGATTCTCTTGTAACATTCTTGGCTCTAGGAGCTGGGGGTTGAGGAAAAATGCCATGTACTGCAAGATGTGAACACATTGTGTGCTAGTGAAACTGTAAACCTTCATGATTGTGTGCATTTTTCTTGTGCTGTGGAAAAAAATCAAAACTAATATCACATAAATCCATAGGTCTGACCAATCTATAAATCTGTGTCATAGAGATTATATTCAGATGGGTGTGGAATATATTTTGGAAGAAATTATTTCACATACAATAAAAAAAGTTGCTTGATTGTTGTGAAAATCCACTTTTCTACAGACAAAAGCTGTTTATTTGAGCAAAAGACTTGTGAACAGATAGCCAGTGTAAGGCCTTCTTTGTTGTGCCCAAGGGTGTATCTGAATGTCAGTGTGGACTTTATGCATGTTTGGGGTTTTTTGTCACATGTAATATATTGCCTAGTTTCACAATTTGCATTTCATCTTTCCCAAAGTTTTATGAACTCTTCTGCTGGTATACATTGTTTGTTTGTATGGTTTGTAAATACAGTCTCTATTCTCAAGGCTTATCTACAAAAAAAAAACCCAAAACCCTAACTAGTGCAAAGGAGAGGAGCAATGGAATCATACAGATTAACAGTTAACTGTGTATTCTTGGTTCAGAATGAGTGCCTCCTCCTTCATTAATCTAATAAAATGAAAAAACTAAAAATTGTTTAATGAAATGTCATTTTATTTCAGAAAAAAGACAGCTCCACAAATCCAAAATAGTTATTTCAGAATAACTGGATAGACAAGCCCTTGCTAAATCTGCTCACTTGTTGCTTACTAGCATAAATGTTAATCTGGTTTTGATGAAGTGCTATAAACTCAGTTTTGTGGGTGGGAAATGTGCAGATTTTGGGTTCTTCATTTGTGGTCCTTCAAAGATATGCCAGGAGTTCCATGATGTGCGATTACAGCATTGTGGAACTGCAGTTATCAAAATAAGCGAAAACCACTCACCTAGCTAATGTTTGCTAGTGTAAAGCTGGCCCTGGCTGATGGCTTCTAGACACTGCAGTCTTTGTTGGCACTGGTCTTGTATGTGTTTCATGAAACACGTGTGTGTCAAGGTTATGTCTAGGGGTGAGAGTCAGTAGATTGATAAATAGAATCATAGAATGTCCTTGCTTGTATGGGACCTTAAAGATCTTCTAGTTCCAGCCTCCCTGCCATGGGCAGGGACATCTTTCACTAGACCTGGTCAAATATTTGGGTCAAATATTTTAAATAAAATCCTGCATGCAAAATTGAAGGTCTTTTCTGGATTTAGTTAATGGTGCACTGTAAAAAAAAAAAAGGTGACATTTCCAACATTACAAGATGATTACAAAACAAGTGTCACAATGTTTGTGTTGTGCCTTGGGCAGAAGCACCCAATGCCATACACATAAAAAGAACATTCAGAGATGGTCACAATGGCATTTTGCCTTTAAAACACCGTTTTACTCGGTAAAAAAAGATAGTTCCCAGGCTTCACCTGTGTTAGAAAAAGTGACAAGTTTCACACATTCTTATGCTGTGATCCTGTCTTACTTCATCTGCCAAGCATGGTCAAAGTGGGTAACACAACAATCCCTCTGCAGACTTTGTATGGTATAGATGACTTGGCTATTTTCTGTCCCTGGTGTCACTTAAAACCTTTTATATACAAGGATAATACCGTTTGAATAAAATGTAAAGCTGATCTACTTGCTTCTAAGTTTCTGTTGTGAGATTCTAAATATTTTCCCCAAAACATTTCAGTGAGTATCCCTTCACCTGTTATTTGAAGTATTGTCTGTCATGTCCACGAATAGAAATTGTGCACCAAAGGACCAGAAAGAAATTGTTAACACTGTCATCATTCTCTCTGTATTGTTCTCTAAAATTCAGGAAATCTCATTTGTTAGGTCTTAATTAATGTGCTCTTCAGGAAGCCTCAGATGTGTTGAAAGCATGGGGGTTTTTTATACCTGAACTGTTTTTCCCTTGATGATTAGCTTCACACAGGAGATGACTTCCCACGTTATGCTATTACCCATCTCTTGTCAAGAGAAAACAAGTCAAACTGGCAGATTTGGGCAGAGCTGCCATGTAATATTTTATGCACATTAACTAAAAGCTGTGTTCTGGATTTGGCTTTAACAGCTCACAGAGCATCCAGAAGCTGAGTACTGATCATATTTCTTCTACTGTGATCTCAAGAGTGGAACCCTTTCCTTCACAGAGCTTGCTGAGATTATGTTCTGAGTTGAAGTGCAGCAGCTCAATCCGTGGACTGTGTCCATTTGACTTCTGTATATGGTTGACTATATACTGACTGAATACTGTAGGTGGTATTTCTATGCTTGGTGTCACTTCCCTCTCAAAATCCCTGCATGTGAGCATAAGAAGTACTGAGAAGTAAACTGATCTGCTTTCTTGTTGCTTTTTGCTTTTGAGTATGATACTAGTGTATTTTGTGGCCTCCCTCTGTTGTGACATCATTTAGTTGTGCACTGTGTCCCATCTCTGCCACGCTGTTGTGCAATAACTTAACATCATCTTCCTTTTAAACCATTGGTGAGGATTTATTTAAAAAACCCACTGAGTACCTATTGTAACCTGTGTCATTTGGCTTACCCTCATGCGTGTGTTTGTTGACTGCTTCAGAAAACCCAAGTTTTAAATATAGAACTTCTTTTAACCATATTTGACTCTTCCTAAGCAGATTGAGTTTATTCAGGTGTTCACTAATTCTAGCTGTTACTATATTGAATCTTTTTCTTGTACAGATATCAAGATTACAGGCCTGTATGTAGTTCCCCAAAATGGGCATTAATGATTGGTTTGTAACTTCCGTGTCTTCACATACCAAGATAATCTTAAGTGAAGGTCACGTACCACTAGTAATTCACCTGTTTCATTCTCCAGTGCTCTCTTGAGTGGATCCAGTTTGGTCTTGGCAATTTGGTGATGTTCATTTTGATTATGGGGGTGATTACCTCTTCTGTGCTTAATTTAGTTTCAGATAGATCTTTGCCAAGCTTCTCCATGCTCCCAAATATGCACATGCTCACTCACCAGGATCCTGGAATAAGAGTTATTGTTTCTTCTATGATGTATGCCATGCAAAAAGTTCCTTCAGTTCTTCACAATGCCTTCTTGTCTGTAAGACCTCCGTTTCTTGCTGGAGCATCACCTTGCCCCACTGAACTGGCTGGTGCATTTTGTGCTCCTAGTGGGTTGCAAGAAGTTACGTCTGGTTTGAATTCCTTTCACCAGTTGCTACTTAAACTGTTTTTGCCTGTCTACTTGTATTTTTACCTCTAAACTACTAAAATTTGTGGTCCTTTTGTTTTTCTGCAGCTCGTAAATTAAGCTTTTTGAATGTCCTCTTAATTCTAGTAAACTCTTTTAGCTTGCTGTTGGTCATACTGGCTTCTTTCACCATATCAAGCCCTTCCCCATAGAAGGTATGCATTAGCAAAGCGTCTCCAGAATTATCTTCATTAGTAGTTTTTATGCTGTCTGTAAGGACATAATTTTTTTACCTACCAATTCTAGCTTATTTTTAAAAACTTGGTATTTTTTTCATAGCTCCGCTTTCTGAAAGTTGGTGCATCATGCTGGATTATTTTAGCAAGCATTTCCCCTGTAGATAAGTTGAATCTGAGTGTGTTATAGTTACTATTAAAGACGACTTCTACTGAAAGGTTTTGCTTCAGGTGTCGCTTGGTACCATCTCAGTAGTTGTATTTACCCTTGTGGCCTTCCTAGCCTCTTTCTCTGTAGAACAGTCACTGATAGCATCCGAACATTTCACCTCTTAGGTCACCCAAAGCCCTTGTGTTTTCTGCCCTTGCTGCCTCTCTGATTTCTCCCAGCACATCAGTTATCAGTTGCTCATACAACCCCATCATTGATTCAGAGGTTGTATGGATAATGTAGAGTGATCAATTCTAAATGAAAAGAACTGCAAATACTTATATGCAAGGAGAAATGTATTTACATAACCATTTCTGAAAGTATTGTTTAAGTTGACTGAGCAGGCAGCAGATGAAGGATAAAAGGGGAGGAAAATGCCAAAATAAGGCATTGTAATTGATGATGGATGTGTCATTGATGAACAAGAAAATTGAGGTGATTTGATTAGTCTTTTCCAACTAACATTATATGCGACTACTTATAAAAGAAACTTCTTACAGATGACATTCTTTAGAATATTAATATTCTAATAATCATTACTTTTCAATTGGAATTATAAGATGAAGTCTCTGCCTTTTTCCCTGTGTTTTGCAAGGCTGCTCTTCAAAGAAATGGTGAAGCCTATTTGACTAGATTATAAAGTCATTTAATTCTAAAATTTGCAAATTATCACTGTAAAGCAAAAAGAGTATTTTGTGTATTTAATTTTATTAATTATTTTATATTTCATGTTTTAAATAAATTCCAAAATATAAGGTATAAATATTTATTTCATACTCAGCACTGGAGCTGAAATGCAGTCAATTTGCAAGTGTTGCTCATAACATTTTATTCTGACCCCAGTTTCAATAATATGAGTGAAGTGCTGATTTGAAGCCATGTTAACAGAATGGTCAAATTAATTTATTCCCTCTTAATAATGTGAAAATACTATGAACTGAAGCCTGGAAAGTTTCTAGTTGGAAGGGGAAGGTGGAGAAGTAAAGTAAGTACATAAAGATGGAATAGGAGAAGTAGTAAAAATAGTAAGATAGGTGAGAAGAAAAGGGAAATAAAAGATTACTCGTTGACTGTAGTAGGAAAAACATTGATGTACATACAGACTGGGGAACAAGAGGCTGGAGAGCAGCGCTGCAGAAAGGGCCCTGCGGGTCCTGGTCCATGGCAAGCTGAACATGAGCCAGCAGTGCCCTGGCAGCCAGGAGGGCCAAGCGTGCCCTGGGGGGCATCAGGCACAGCATCGCCAGCCGGGCAGGGGAGGGGATTGTCCCACTCTGCTCTCCTCTGCTCTGGGGCAGCCTCCCCTCCAGTGCTGGGGGCAGGTCTGGGTGCCACAGTATAAAAATACATTAAGTTGTTAGAGAGTGTCCAGAGGAGGGCCATAAGAATGGTGAAGGGCCCTGAGGGGAAGCTGTGTGAGGAGCAGCTGAGGTCACTTGGTCTGTTCAGTCTGGAGGAGACTGAGGGGAGACCTCATTGCAGTTACAACTTCCTCATGAGGGAAGGCACTGATCTCTTCTCTGTGGTGCCCAGTGACAGGACCTGAGGGAATGGCCTGAAGCTGTGTCAGGGCAAATTTAGGTTGGATATTAGGAAGAAGTTCTTCACCTAGAGGGTGGCTGGGCACTGGAACAGGTTCCCCAGGGAAGTGGTCACAGCACCAAGGCTGACAGAGTTCAAGTGTTCAGTCAACACTCTGAGGCACATGATGTGACTCTTGGGGTGTCCTGTGCAGGGCCAGGAGCTGGACTCAATGATCCTGATGGGTCCCTTCCAACTCAGAATATTCTATGACTCTAGGAAGATTTTGACAGCAAGTGGTAAAAGAAGAGAATGCAACAGCAAAAAACCCCAGCAGTTTTGGTTCTCTGGTGATTCAGTGTGCATCTTCTTCAGATTTGCCAAAAATGGCTAAGCTGGACACAAAGATAATGTAAGTAGTTTCTGTGTAGTGTTCTGCCGTATCTTTCAAGCCAGCATAGATTTCCTTTCAGTGTTAAATAACATCAGCTGCATTCCCTTAGGAGAAGAGAGTGGATCTTTACTGTAATTTTTTCTTTATGTAGCTCAGCAAGCCACTATTCCCTCAGCTGTCAGCATCTATCACCAAAGAAACAGCGTATACTCCTCTGCTTCTCTGATAATCCATCTCAAAGTTCATCCCCCTGTGTCATTGAGTGCTGCCAGAGATGTATTCTGTGCTTCTGAATCTGGGAAAACTACAAGTGCTACTTCAGGGTGGAAGCCCCAGAATTTCTTTTTCATATTGCAGTTCCATCCCCAGCTACACCTTCATCATATGCATGTAGAAATGGAAGAGATTCTTGTAAAGACCAGTTTTCTGAAATACTATAGTTTTGTGAGGGGTGTTACTCAGCTTTTCTAACACATCCTCTGTGAAACTGTTTTGCCAAATGGCAATGAGATACATGCATATACAGAAGAGTTTCAGGGAAGGGAGGAGGTGTTGCATTTTAATTCTTGTTTAGGAAGAGGTCAAAGATTACTAGTGCCCCATTTTTGGGATCTGCTGTTTGTGAAATCCTTCAGAGATCAATGCTGTTCCTATTTAAAGATTTAAGTGTCTCTTCCAGCCCATTACCTTTTCCCCCTTAGTCTATGCTTCTAGATTTGTCTCCGAAAGTAATGGCAGCACCTTGCTATGAAGCAGTTAGGGAACTAAGCTTCCTAATTAATATCCAGGGAGCGAAGATTCCTTTTATTCCTTTGCCATACCTGCTTTTTCTTGTCAAACAGATTGATCTTTGCTTTTGGTTATTTCCAAAAACAGTTGTTGCCTTCCGTGTTACAGCATCTCTCTTCTAGCCCTTTAGCCGTTTTTGTGCCACATAGTGATGAGAAGGGATGGTGGGAGTTGTGGTTATTGCAAGCTGTCTGGGGTACAGTGACTGTGAAATAATAGAGTTTTCAGTATTTGATGGAAGAAGGAGGGGCATCAACAAAATGTCTATGCTGGACTTCCAGAGGGCAGACTTCAGCCTATCCAGGATGCTGATTTGGAGAGTACCTTAGTAAAGAGCACTTAAAGGGGTCCAGGAAGGATGGACATAGTTCAGGAAACAAATCTTGAAGGCGTAGGAGCAGACTGTCCCTGTGTGCTGAAAGATGAGCCGACAGGGAAAAGGACCAGCCTGCATGGGCAGGGAGCTTTTGCAGGAACTCGGGGATAAAAAAGAGGGTATGTCACCTTTGGAAAAGGGGGCAGGTAACTCAGGAAGGGCTTAAGAATGTTGTTAAGTCATGCAGAAAAAAAATTAAAGAGGTAAAAGTTAAGTTAGAACTTAATCTGGCCACTTCTGTAAAGGATAATAAAAGATGTTTTTATGAATACATTCATAGCAAAAGGAGGGGCAAGAAAAACCTCCATTCTTTCTTGGATGTGGGTGGGAATATAGTTACCAAAGACAAGGAGAAGGCTGAGGTACTTAGCACCTTCTTTGCCTCAGTTTTCAACAGTAAGACAGGTGGTCCTGAGGACAGCTGTCCTCCTGAGGTGGTAGACAGGGACAGGGAGCAGAATAGCCCCACTGTGATCCAGGGGGAAGCCATTGATGACCTGTTGAGCCACTTAGATGCTCACGGGACCTGATGCAATCCATTGTAGGGTGATGAGGGAGCTGGCGGAAGAGCTCCCCAAGCTGCTCTCCATCGTTTTTCATCAGTCCTGGCTCACTGGGGAGGTCCCAGATGACTGGAAGCTGGCCAACGTGATACCCATCCATTAGAAGGGCCAGAAGGAGGATCCAGGAAAATACAGGCCTGTCAGCCTGACTTCAGTGCCCAGCAAGGTTATGGAACAGATCATCTTGAGTGCGATTGTACAGTACCTACGGGATGGCCGAGGGATCAGACCCAGCTAGCATGCATTTAGGAGGGGCATGTCCTGCCTGACCAAACTGATCTTTTATGAGCAGGAGACCCACCTGGTGGCTGAGGAGAAGGCTGTGGATGTGTCTACCTGGACTTCAGCAAAGCCTTTGACACTGTCTTCCACAGCATACTCCTGGAAAAGCTGTCAGCCCTCGGCTTGGACAGTTGTGCTGTTCACTGGGTAAAAAACTGGCTGGATGGCCAGGCCCAGAGAGTGATGCTGCATCCAGTTGGCAACCAGTCACTAGTGGGGTCCCCCAAGTATCAGTGCTAGGCCCAGTCCAGTTTAGTATCTTTCTTGATGATCTGGATGAGGGGATCAAGTCTATCACAAGCAAATTTGCAGATGATACCAAGCTGGGTGCAAGTGTCGATCTGCTGGAGGATAGGAGGGCTTTGCAGAGGGACCTGGACAGGCTGGATAGATGGGCTGAATCTGACCACATGAGGTTTAACAAGGCAAAGTGTCGGGTCCTGCACTTTGGCCACAACCCCCTGCAGCACCACAGGCTGGGGACTGAGTGGACAGTGGCCAGGCAGAAAGGGACCTGAGGGTGCTGGTTGACAGCAGCTGAACATGAGCCAGTGTGTGCCCAGGTGGCTGAGAAGGCCAGTGGCGTTCTGGCCTGTATCAGCAATAGTGTGGCCAGCAGGACCAGGGGAAGTGATTCTTCCCCTGTACTCAGCACTGGTGAGGCCGCACCTTGAGTACTGTGTCCAGTTCTGGGCTCCTCAATTTAGGAAGAATGTTGAGGTACTGGAGTATGTCCAGAGAAAGGCAACAGGGCTGGTGAAGGGTCTGGAGCACAAGTCCTGTGAGGAGCAGCTGAGGGGGCTGGAGTTGTTCAGCTTGGAGAAAAGGAGGCTCAGGAGAGACCTTAGCACTCTACAACTGCCTGAAAGGAGGGTGTAGCCAGGTGAGGGTTGGTCTCTTCTCCCAGGCAACCAGTGACAGAACAAGAGGACAAAGCCTTAAGCTG
Organism: Corvus moneduloides; assembly: GCF_009650955.1. NCBI lineage: Eukaryota > Metazoa > Chordata > Aves > Passeriformes > Corvidae > Corvus > Corvus moneduloides. The sequence continues at coordinate 46,770,830 of NC_045480.1, read as the reverse complement.
CACCAGGGGAGGTTTAGATTGGACATGAGGAAGAATTTCTCCACAGAAAGAGTGATTGGTCATTGGAGTGGGCTGCCCAGGGAGCTGGTGGAGTCACCATCCCTGGAGGTGTTTAAGAAGAAACTGGATCAGTGCTATGGTCTAGTTGACAAGGTGGTGTTTGGTCATAGACTGGACTTGATCTCAAAGGTCCAATCTAGTTGATTCTGTGATTTCCTGTTCTACCTTCTTTTAACCTTGAGATGGAGGCACTCCAGTTGTTTCTTTGTCTACCCCTATACAGGATCATGCTTGTCTTCCTATCGGTCCTTCCCTACCCTAGGCATGTAGGTGATTGAAAAAGCTCTTCTCTAATAAATCTCCTGCCCCCTTATCTGTCAACACTTAGCCCAGGTTGCAGTACAGCAGGGTCACTATGTTAATGTGTGGAACTGATGCCAACCCTTGTCATGGCAGTCTTAGAGGTTCAGACATACAGTCAGAAAATTGTGTTGTCTCTCAAAGGTCAGATCTACTAGAGAAGCATTCAGTAATGAGTAGTTTGGACAGTACAGCCCCCTGAGAAGGAACAGATTTGAATACTCACTGGATATGAGGAGCTGGTCTGTCACCCAAGTAAGCCTCTTCCAAATGAGGCCTTACTCTGTCAGTGTATTTGCAGTGTATTTTTGGTCTTCTCTTTCTGTGTTTTTAACTCTTCTCTTTTCCTTGAGTTTATGAACATTCTTGCCCATTAATGCTCTGCCCTAGCACTGCTGTGCCTGTGAAATCAAGCTGCTTTTTTGTCTTTGGTGGTTTACGACTCAAAACAGTTGGTTCCCCACCACCACCACCCCCACAGCTGCCAAGAGATCATCTGATATACCAGACCTCTAAATTAAGATAGTGTGTGACTTGCAAATTCTGAATTGGTGGGCTGTTCAGTTCATTTTCCCTGTCATTAGCTGTTAGAAAGCAATATGTGAAATCTGTGACATGATGTTTTTTGAAATTTTACTATACTAAGCCTGTCCAGTTCAACCATCTTAATTAATTACTACTGGCTGTGTTCTGAAGAGGAAGCAGTTAAATTGCAGCTGGAAACAGTAGAGTGAGAAATGTCTTACTTAAGCATTTTGTAATTCTTGTCTTTAAGAATTTTGTTTCTTTGTAGGGGTGTTCGTTGTTTGCTTATTTATTATGTTTTTTTACATAAGAAAAGTAGTTTAAGCTCTTCATCCCTGTGCTTATTTATCTCTGGAGTTGCAGCTAGCTCATCTACAGTCAGCAGTCTGACATTACTTGTTTTCCTGAAGCAACATCTGTAAGTTTGTCCCTAAAGCATAATTGTCAACCATGAATTTAAATAACTCAGTACTGCTATAAAGTGACCAAGGAAGCTGCATGATTAGGGTGACAAGTCATGTGGCTGGTGAACAGACACACAGCCCCTTTCCTGCTCATGAAGAGCATAATTCTTCAGTCAGGGTTAGGGAGCTTTATTTCTGTAGTAGCAAATGTGTAAGAGCATTATAGCATGAATTTAAAATAATTATTTTGAGTTATTTGAAATACATGTTTATAGAAGGAAATATTTTTGTATATAAGTCCAGTCTTGTCACCATACAAACAAATGACAATGAGCTATTTCCCAAGAAAGCTTCCAACTTCATTTAAAATGAAGGTGTACGATGGGTGCAGTGTTTAAAACTGGAATGCAAGCTGGTATCTGAGCAGCAAAGGAAAAGCCTGATCATTTCCATAGCGGAGAAGTTTAGGACTGTGTTTGCAAGATTGTGGTGTTGTTGCAACTTGTTTTCTTACTCCATTAATCAGAATGATAAAGTGGTGACAGGAGGTATGCCACTTGCATCCGAATGTCTTCCTGATGTACCCTCATGATTAATGTGATTCATTTTAGAGATGTCTGCAAGAGAGCAGCATCAAGCACAGACTATTGTGATTGGAAGGAAAGATTCTGTTATAAATTCTAACACAGTAAAGAGAAAGTTGTTTGCTTTGCCAAGAGTCAGGACATCTTTCAAAACAGTTTTATGCAAAACTATGAAACAAAGGTCTCTTCTGCGATTAGAAGCCCCTCTGCTCTTCCCTTAATTCAAAAGAGGTAAAACACTTTTCTGAAGGGAGTTTGTATGACAAACTACAGAAGTTTTAAGATATTTTTATTGCTGTTTTCTAAGGGCAGTATGACCTGATTAGAATAAAGGTTTTGTTTCATCTGTGTTAAATGGGAGCTTGTTGCATACCTGCAATTTCCAAATCTACTAAACCTGAAGATAATTACAGACATGGTATAAAAAAGTCACAAGTATTAAAGTCTGCATGAAACATTTTTAAATCCCTCCTCCCCCCCCCCCCCCTTTTTTTTTTTTTTTTTTTTGTGTCCTTTGTCAGCAGGATGCTGTAGAGAGTTAACAGCAAGCATATGTGTGTCCTTAGGTATTTTTTTGCCAAGTTTCACTTGTTTCCCCATCTGTATAAGAGCCACCCTTACTGGTGCGTATCCCTGTGGGGACCTTCTGAGCATGAGAACAGCCATATGTCAAGGCCAGAGCTGACCCTCAAAATCAGTGTTGCCTCTTTATTGTGAGAATGCCCTTCCTGCAGACAAATTAATTTATGATAATTCTAAATCACTGTATAGTGATGTACATAAGATGTATGATGAGATGTCATTAATGTAATAAGATTATTTGTTGATTTTAATAGCCTTCAGGATGGCAAGCTGAGAATGAGAGAAACAGATTAAGATTTTTATCAGATAGCATTATGTAAAGATTTTAGCAGTAAAAAACAAGAACAGGAAATATTTGTTCTTAGAACAGTTCCTGCAGCTGTTATTAATCATGCAGATAATGCATAATATAAGATGGTTACATAACATCCTTGGTTTAAAGTTGCCCTTAAAATGTGTCATTTGAATCTGAAAATGAACCTTTCTTCTAAAGCAGTGGCAGCATTACCATCTTGAGAGCTGCTGAAGACTCTTTAGCACAAGATAGGAAGGGAAACAGATGGTGCTTGGAGCTAGGACTCCCACGTAGCCTGTGGACAGTTTGTTGAAAAGAAATTCCAGATTTTAGCAGAAGCTGCTCAGAGCCTGCAGCGCTGGAGATCCCTCAGGGCCCCTTTTGTTTGATGCAGGTGACCAGGGGATGTTCAAGGCGGCTGACCTTGAACAGGGGTCATCAAATCAGGTGTTGGTAATGAAGCAGCGCAAAAATACCTAAGGCTCACTGAGAACAGTATCAAATCTAAGATATGTATTTCTTGTATTCCCAGGCAACACATTATCAAAAAGACTGCAGGCAAAAATACCTACCTTACTATAAATAGTAGGTATATAGGTTGACAGCGATTGCCGTCTTGTGTACAGTGATGTTCCTTGAAATGCACAGTACCTGCTTTGGCTCAGTTACAGCTGCCATAAAACTTTCAAATAATATGAGCATCTTGTATGATAGTCTACTATACTTAATAAAAATGGAGTTATACTCTCTTTAATTACACTAGCAAGTAAGAGAGTGTTTGGCTTGGTAACTGTGAATGTGAGTTTTGGAAGGCAAGTTCCTCTTAAGGATTTTTGTTAGTAAGTCTTGCCAAGTTTTGCAAGATATGGGAGGAGGGGATAACTGATAGCTTTATTAAATCTGTTTTCTTAATATTAAGTAATTTGTTTGATATACCTTTCAGGTGCAGTAGGCACTGCTGTTAATGATATTTAGTTTTTACTTCCCTGATGCTATATAAATAGCATGTTAATTTTAAGAATCGCTCTCTACTGCCATGTTTTTTTGAGGGCTCATAATGTCATATAATGAGTAGTTCATGTGGCACAATATTATCTTTTAGGTACCTAGATTCTGTAATTAGCATATAAGCTTGTAACTCCAGATTAGTATTTTTGCCTATTAAATCTATACTATTAATGAGTGCTCTTTCTCATGAGAAAGGAAAGTTCTTAAAAACCATGGAGACAGGATCTTCCTGCTTTCTCCTTCCTGAAGCATATGTAAGCATAGCATTTATGAGAGCCATTTGGCCGAACTGATGAGCAACTGGGAATGCTGGCTTGTGGATACAGGGGGAGAGCCACTCCAGGTTGGCTGCTCATGCGTGTGTGTGTGTTCACTTGCCCTTGCCCATCAGTCAGGTGGTGTCTGGCCCTCTAACTCCCTGCCTCTCCAGCACTGAGTGTTTGTAGTTGCAGAGTTGAAGCATGCTGTCCAGTGGAGATCTCAGCCCCATCTCCAGGGATGGGAGCAGCAGTTGATCTTCCTTGGAGAAGCGGCCACAGCATGGCACACAGCTTTCCCTGAAGCTGCTGTGGGCTAGAAGGCCAGCGCACCAAATGTCAGGTGCCTGGCTGCAGATAAATAATTCCTGGTGTGGTGGGCAAGACAAGATACTCTGTATTTCAGTCATGGGACTGGAGTGTCTGTGTGCCCTTGCTTAAGAGGAGAAGGAAGTAGCTCACCTTTCTAAAAGACAGGGATATAAGCTGTCTAAAGATTTGGGTTGACACTGATTTGCTTCATTTAAGCCATTTGTTGTGCAACTATAAACTTGAAAAGTTTTGGGGTTTTTCTCTAATGAGATTATTTGGCAAATGCAGGTCTATTAACCCTAGAAATACAAAGGGCACAGTCCCAGCCTGAGTCATAATAGTTTTTTAATTTTAAGGAGTGAGCAAGACTCTGTGGTTATGTGTCTTTATTGAGAACATCTCTGTTAATAATGTTTCATATGAGTAAAGCATAATTTTGGAAGTCTGCCATCATTGTTTTAGAAGTGGTGTGCAGACAAGAATGGAAGTAGTTTAATTTTAGTGAAGTTAAAGGATCCTGCTGTGTTCCGAATATTTAGTGCTTGGCTCCAATTTCTCTGGAGTCTAGACCTTTGAATAGACTGACTTTTCTGTGGTCCATTTCAAATTAATTTCAGGTTTTCTGAGTTACTAATTCAATTGATAAAACTGGATTTGGTAACCAAACCAAGGCATCTGTCAGAATAAATGGTACTGAAGTATTCTGCTAATGTCAGTAGCAGCATCATCCTTACCCACACTTTCATTAGTGTTTATGATATGCAGAAGACAGTTATTTTATAATAGGGGCAGATATAAAAAGAATATAATGCCTTCTGGATCAGTCTAAATTGTTAATTCAGTAATAGAAACCTTAAACAAAGTAATAGTTCCTAATAATTTGCGTGGTCAAACACTTAAAAGGTTGGACATGTTTGTTGTTACTGTATTTTGTACCTTGGAAACACTCTGGGGATCTCCATGTTAGGAATGTTACAGGTCCTTATTTTGAGTATAGATAATTCTAAAGACAAGCCTTATGGAAACTTGCATAACTGCTTCCCTAAATTTAATGAGTTACCCAGGTGTATTTCTGAGCGACGTCCTGTGCTGTCATTTCTGATAGTAAAAGCTGTGTCCTCAGTATGATACACAGGACACTTGGTAGTTGCCAAAGTGATTACTCTTTCTGAAATAAAGTTGCAAAGTGTTGAGATTTCAGTGAAATACAATGCAGACTACTCCCAAGTTATGGACGTATTAAATATGTGTTCCTGGAAATACATACTGTATATGGATATATAGTGCTTGCTGCTGTTTATCATGGATGAGACCATTTGTTGTTATTTTTTTGGTTTTTAACTTCTTGATAATAGTGAAATGTGACATCTCCCCGTGTAATACTGTATAATGATGTTTCAAGACAGTAAATCTGTACGTGGCATAATATTGTGAGATATGTAAGTTTTCCCATGTTTGAAGCTGCTTTATGTGTGGGGTTTTACTGTAAGAAAATTGTATCATTTGGTTGCATGCCGCAAAATAAATTGCAACAAAGATTGCTTTAAAGTCCTTTGCTTCTCAGCTTTGGGAAGGAGGAAACAGCATCATCCATTTGTGTAAGAAAGCAGTTCCTTCAGGCTGAGACAGCGCACAAAATTTGTTTCGTAATAAAAAGCTTTTAAAAATAAACTAAAAGGGGAATTACTGTTGTCAACTCAAAAGCTTTCAGTTAAAATTCATATGAGTTAGCCATGGAGAAAGGTGTTATTATTCTGTTATTATGCAGTAAGGTGCATTACTGCTGAAGACCTGTATTTTTCAGGAAACTGCAATCTGCATACAATTTGCTCTTTGTTTTACCACAGCACAGTACAGAACACATATGGATACTTTCTTGGTGCAGAGACGGTGATGATGACAACAGCGATGATGATTTTTAAAATGAGCTTTAAATTAAGAGGCTGTTATTGCCTTAGGGGTGTCTGTATTCTTGCCCACGTTAAGGTTTGACAACAGGAGGGGCCTGCATGTGCTGTGTATTTGTTAATTTGGCTAATCACAGAAGGGTACTGTAACTTATCTTGATGCAATGTGTAAGAGAAACTAAAGTGTTTCAATGGCAGGAAGTGCAGGACTTAAAATTGATGTGGCTCCCATTCTTTATCTTCTTTTGTTTTGCAGTCCACTCCTTTACACCTAGCAGCTGGCTACAACAGAGTTCGGATAGTCCAGCTTCTGCTTCAGCATGGTGCAGATGTACATGCAAAGGACAAAGGGTATGTAAAATTAATTGATTTAGTACCTGTTTGCAGCAGTGGTTTTGTATTAGTCAAGATAACGAATTATTTCTTTGGTTCATGTTGCAGCATAATCTCAAACAGTTGTCTAAGAACGCGATACTTGCTTCCAAAATCTGAGTGTGCTTCAGATTAGTTGTGATTGTACTTGTTTCAAATCTTCTTTTACACCTTTAAATTTTTTTCCAAACTCTGTTCTTTACTTCCGTTCACCGACTACCCTTTGAAATTATGGACTAACAGCATTACTTTTGGAAAGGGGATGGGGAGAAGATACAAGGGCTTAGTGAAAGATGTGCATTGAAAAACCTATCTGTGGTCTCATTATCCTATTTCACATATATGAATGCAATTCCACGTACCATCAGTAATGCTCATGTGCTCACAGCTAGTGGTCCTTGTACATCTATTTCCATTGAAGCTGACAGCAAAAATCAAGATACAGTAGAGGCTAAACTACTCTATTTTTGCATTAAAGATGGTAATTATGTAAGATATCAGAAAAGTGCACAGCAGTCACAAGTCTGAAATGATACATGCTGTGCGTTGTTCTCAGCCATACATTTCTGATCTCTAAGATGATGATTTTCATGCTGGCTGGATAGGAAGGCTTAGTCCTAACATTGTAGAAATTGGGCCCCTAGTTAAAGGCATACGTTTTGTATTCAGAGTCCATAGAAGTAAGATATGTGTGTGTTTTGTCTCCAGCAGCAAATTTGAGGCTCTTCCTGTATTTTTATTTTCTGCTGAGTCCAGCCTGGTGTTAAAAGAGATTTTTAAATTAACTTCTTAGCATCTTTTCTTTTTTTCCTTTCTCTCCAAAACAGTCCTAAGTGTACTTAAACTCTTAAAGTTTGACTAATTGTAGCTCTTTCATCTGTCCATTTACCCCAATGGCTTTTTTAAACAGTATTGTTCTGAAATGCATAATGACATGCAAGTCAAAAAATGAAAAATACACCCAAAACCCCCCTCCAAAAGCCCCCCAAAACCAAACACACCACAAAAAAACCCCCACCTAAACAGAAAACACAACGAAATACTTCCCCCCCACCCAAAAACCCATAAAAAATAAACCATGAAAATCCTACAATAAAGCTCCATATAATACCTATTTAGGTAGATCCAGCATTATTAAGCATGTTGAAGGTATTTTACACCTTTCCAAAATTTCAGCATCAGTTGGTAGAAAATTCCAATGTAGATGCTGTAATGAAGTTTGAACCATTTGCTAGGAGTGTGTGAAAAGTAGTTCAGTTGAACTTGAACTGGGGGCTGGAGCAGGAGGGGAAGGAAAGCAAACAAAGAAAGGAAAACCTTTCAATACATACTCTGTACTGAACTTTAAAACAACTCAAACATATTTAGAAACATCTAACATCCTAGTAAGCTCCCACTTTTTTTTAGTGGCATCACACATTTAGAATCAGTGTGGTGTTTTGTTTTACCTCGCTGTTTCTTATTTATACATAACTTATAAGTAAATAGGCTATAAATAACTGTCACTTTTCATTTAAGGAGCTAAATTAGGCTACATTGATTTTATAGAACTCTTATGTTTTCTTCAATAGAGTCAATTTAGAGAAAGTGCTTAGGAACTGTGTTGTGTTTTCAAAATGGTCACCACTTCTAGTTACTCCCAAAGAGAAGCCCAGCTGAGGAAGCAGCTCTTTCTCCAGTGGTCTTTCCTTTCCCCTACGGCTGTTGTGCTGCAGGAGGGAATGGGAGGGGATGCTGCAGAAATGGCCAGGTGCATTGCTGCAGCAGTTGTCTTTGCTGACAGGCCTTGAAGCCCTCAGTCCTCTGAGACGACCATCATTTTGGAAGGGGGCAGTCTTTTTGAGTGCTCTGTGGAATGGATGGTCTCTCTCTGTCTCACACATGCACCTATAAGTTGTAATTAAGAAAAGTAATGATGGAAAAAACAGTCTGAAAAATGTCTCCCAAACAAATTTCCTGTGACAAGTGTGTTGCTGCTTCTGGGAGCATCCACCTTAAAATTAAGTTGACTTAATTGCTGTCTACTACTTGCTGTCCTAATTCTCTGGAGTTGATTTTGCAGTCCTGGGAATTACCCCCTATATTTTTCATAGGTGTTGGGGGGTTAATTATGGTTTTCACGTATTATGTGTACTGATTTGTTGAGCCATAACTAGCCTGTCTTGCTTGGTTTGAATTGAACTCCTTTTGTCCTCTGCTGTAATTGCCCATCTTGCATCTCCTTTCCAGTGCATGACTTTTATTACATCTTGTGCTTATGACTAAATCCCTGCTATTTACTTTGCTTGTGTCATTTTTAAGTATGGCCTGCAGTAATATAGCTCTACGAAAATTACAGGGGCTCTCTTACAAGTATCTTGAACAGTTAAATAGGTTGTACTGTAAAAAATGGAGGAAAATCAGGTCATTTCACAGTCTAGAGCAGCAATCTGAGTCTGCTTTCTATGGATATTTGTACATCTTCATAAAATACCCAGGAGTTACTTTAGTGTTATCTGGGGAGTTTTGCCTTTCACACAGGATTTTAAACAGGCGTTCCTATTTAGGCAGAAGCAGAACACTGTTGCGGAAATTGAATGTGGAATGGGACTTCTCCCCCTCCTTATAGCTTCAAGAAAGATCACGTCAAAACCAGTTAATGGTAGTCCTAATGGTACATTAAATATCTGTGGCCTGTTAAGGCAAAAAAAAAACCCACAACAAAAAAACCCTTCAAAATCCAGGCAACAAAACCCCACGTTTTGATGCCACTCTTAAGTAATGTGTTGTTTGGGGAAGTGAGATTTTCCCATTAGTTTGTAAATCCTAATTTTTAACTATTTAACTATTTAAATATTTTAACTTTAATTTGATCTTTTCATCTCAGTAGGGAGAAAATCGTTCCTCCTTTAAAAATGCTACTTTAAAAAGATTTGTCATTTGCCTTCTTCTTCCATGCAGTGGTCTTGTGCCTCTTCATAATGCATGTTCTTATGGACACTATGAGGTTACAGAGCTGCTGCTTAAGGTAAGCAAAAGGATGGGAAGTAATTACTGTTGATTTACATGTGTTAGATGAGGTATGAACTGTTTATATCAGAGTTGAAAAGTAAGATTTTTTTTTTTTTCCTACTAGTAACAGGTTTTAAGCATCATGTTGTAATTTCAGAAGCCTGCAACTTTAGGTCTTTGTTGAAACAGTATATGTATTTTTTCCTTACCTAATTTCTTTGGACTGATAGAGTTTAATTTGAATCTTTCTGTTCAAAAATTAGCTTGCACAGAAATTCCAGATTTTTTTTTGAGGATTCAACAGTATTTTTGTGTATACTGGTATTTTTAATTAAATTTTTTTGTGTATGTATTCATGAGTGATTTGAACCAATTTTTGTAATAAAATGAAAGTTTGGGAGCTTTTTAGTGGTTGAAGATGATTTCTTACTAATCCAGTGTTTTTTTTTGCTTTGCTAGCATGGTGCCTGTGTGAATGCTATGGACCTCTGGCAGTTCACCCCGTTGCACGAGGCTGCTTCCAAGAACCGTGTGGAGGTCTGCTCCCTCCTGCTGAGCCACGGCGCCGATCCCACCTTGGTCAACTGCCACGGCAAGAGTGCGGTTGACATGGCTCCAACGCCTGAGCTCCGGGAGAGACTGACCTGTAAGTGTTTCCAGACTGAAAGCACTTGGTGGTGGGTGTGAAGGGATGCTTTCCTTCCAGGCCACCTTCCTCGAGCTTCAGAAGTGGATGCAAAGCAGCAGAGTAGCTGCAGCTGTGCTGCACGCTTTGAAGTGCGCAGGTACCTCTGATACATCGTTTGTGATATTGCCTGGTTTTCTGAAGTTTAAAATTATTAAGGCACTGCTGAATCCACGACTTCGGGGTTCCTTTATGTTTAAAGTTCAGTCACACAGGAGCCTCTATACTGAGGCTCTGTATTGCATTTAGACACTTACAGAAGGTAGGTAGCTTCAGTGTGCAACCTTGGAGATGGAAATTCCATCACCTTCTTTTGTAGTCTTTGCAATCCTTATGCTGTTTACAAACCAGTATTTCAACTCTAATTTTAGTTTGTATGCGTTTGCTTTCCCTCTTTCAGGGATTTGTTTCCTCACTCTTACAAAACATAAAAGATAATTAAATGAGACATATATGGAAACAGAGCATTGTGATGTTACAGAAAAGTTCTTGAGAATTAGATTCTCAATTATAAATAAGTTTTTGGTTTTGTCTCTCATCTTTCCAGTACAGCAGAAGCCCCCAGACACTAGTAATGTGGTCGTGCACTACTCACAATCACAGCTAGTCAGGTTTTAGTCTGTCAGTATCCTTTGCAGGGGAAGATGGTGAGATCATGTGCAGCAGAAAACTTTGGTCTAGGAGAAAAGAGGAGGGCATTAGTATCTTTTAGGTACTTCTCTACTCTGAGTTCTGGGCTAAAGCTTCTGGCTCTGAGGAAGGTTAATTTAGCATTTATTTAAATTAACAAGCAAAAAAAAAATCAATTTAAACTTTGGTTTATTTCTGTATTTAGAGTTCCTCAACAGCAATGAGGGAAGATTCATGTCCGTTACTATCCACTGAAATTTGTAAACAAATGTAAGCGTTATGTCAAATTTGACAGGATCTTGACAGGATAGCTTGTATTTGCATCCCAAAATATCATGGTTTTTATGTTCTTGAGTTGTTTGGTCTTATTCTTTGGGAATAAAGCTACATTATATTTGTTATGTCAAGATTTATTTGCACTTGTGCTTTGAGTAATGCTTTGCTTTACAAAGAAATTTAAACCAGACATTAAAACAAAGGTGGGAGAAGAAATCTTAGGATTTCAAGCTTGCTTATGAAAGAAAAATATTTATGTTTTTATTGAAACTGAGGTGTTTTTTTCTAGTTTCCAGGGTCAGATGTAATTTTTGCTAACCTACCTTTCGTCTGTACATTTTAAGAGAAGCACTTCTTCAAATTCAAAGTTACTTAAAACTAAAATGGACTCGTTGCTGAGCTAAACAAGATCTGGAAGTAACAAAATTAGCTATCTGTACTTGGAAAGATACACCTGCTGTGAAAACTTGTTTCATTTTTGTAGCAGACTGTCTTCAAATGCTTAGCTAGTTAGCTTTCTTTAAGACCCATAGTTTAATATTTTATATTTAAATTTTATATAGGTATTATTGTTGTTTTTGTTATTATTGTTATTATTTATAATTTTTAGAAATTATATATATACTTAGGCTTTACGGTGAATTGTTTGTCATGCAAATACAATAAGGTCTTTGACAAGCAACTGTAATGCTTTGTTTTCTTAAGAATATCTCATAGCATTGTGCTCATTTGGACACAGGTGTTTGGACACAGGTGTGGGCAATGTAGAGATCACATATGCATTTAATGTCAAGTGGGTGGACAATAAAAGAGGGAAAAGCTATAAGGATTTAACTCAAGGAATCACTTCCCCTCCTGTTTAGCATGTCCCTTTGGTTTCAGCAAAGCATCTTGTGTTCTGTGTCCCAGGTCAGCTGCCGTGCAATGACATGCAGAAGCACTCCTCTTTCCTCTAAACTGAGTATAGCTGTCTTTCTGCAATAACATTTGTAAATGTGACATCTTGCTGAATATTAAATGTGTCTTTTTCCTCTAACAGATGAATTCAAAGGACACTCTCTACTGCAAGCAGCCAGAGAGGCAGACCTAGCCAAAGTGAAAAAGACACTTGCTTTGGAGATCATTAATTTTAAACAGCCACAGTCGCATGAGACTGCACTGGTGAGATTATACAGTCAATCCATTTGTTTCATGATAAATGTGCTGCTAGCCTGGAGTCAACGAGTTTTATTTCTACACTATGAAAATACATTCATCATCTGAGATTGAGGATTTGCCATTGAACACTTTCTGTACTAAAATAAAATCACCATTATAGAAAAAACACCATATAATTTATTTTATCACTTTTTTCCTTCCTTCTGGTAAATTACAGAAGCTCTTCAGCCACTCTTCACCTTTTCATTTTTCACTTCCCCTGCATTTTTTCCCATAAACCTCTTTTTTTGTTAGTTGGTTGCTGTGGTTTTTATGGGGTTAAATTTTATTTCTGTAGCCCAGTTTCCTTGCTGTTTTATGTGAACAAACTTGGATTACAAATTTTCTTCATAGGATACATAAAATTGTGGTGAAAATAGGTGTATATCACAGAGTCTTACAGGTTTGGAATAGTACTGACAATACCATGTTAGCTATAGAAACAGGGTTTTATTGAGATTTTCGTGGCATTATCCTGCTCTTATTTCGTTGTTTGAAGAAGCAGTGGAAGCAAAGAACACAGCCAGAATCCCAGATGTAGTGAAGACTTTGAAGCTGAGACTGATGGTATTATTAAAACCACCATAGTTATGATACTTTTTTCCAATGGAACATTTTCTTCCCAGTGGTAGGTCTCAGCTGCAGGCATGCAACTGCATATTTAGAGTTAGGAACATTGTGATTGTGATCAGAACACTGCATGTTGGGTACCAAGCATCTATATGCTCTGTTTCCTCTGTGGAGGACTCAGCATCCTAGGCTGAAGTTAGAAGCAAGATAGAGAAGAGAGGTTTATAGGCTGAATGTGAAGACCGTTTGAAATTTGGGATGATGTTATCCTTTTCTTTCTGAGTATATCAGCTGCTGCTATGTGGCGTCTCTTCAGCTGTGTAATGATCAGTTCATAGTCCTGTGATATTCTTTGCTCTTTTCCGCCTGCTGATTCTGCAGAGACAGCTGGACCAAATGGGATATTTTAGCGCTATTAATGTATTTGGTTCACTGTTCACTAAGTGCTTGACTGTGATTTTTCAATTTTTGGCTGCCATACGTGAGATTTTCAAATCGTCTCCAGTCCAAGTGGAAGGACTTAGCTTCCAGGATGGGAGTTATGTGTAATCCGACTGATCCATTCCTGCCCTAAGCTTGATAACATTTACCATGGGCCACTGGGTCTCTGCTTTATTAGCCAAAAGGCCAAAGCAAGCACCTGACATAGTGCTTTTTTAGTGTTGCTTTGAGGTTTGGCGATACTTCAGCATTTGTGTGTTTTAGAGCTTGTTTATCATACTGGCAGGAAATACAGACAGGATATTATCTGCAAAGCCTTAAAAATGCTGCCATTCTTCAGAGCAAAAGTCGATCTTAATATTTACTTACAACCCTTGCCTTTGCAAAATTTGGATGTGCCCTGCTGACTAACAGCAGAGTGGAAGCTTGAGTGAAAGTTACTTCATAATGAAGGCTGAAACTGGGCAAAAGATGGTATTTGTACTAGTGCTACCTATTAGCCTTGGGTTTGGGGTATGTAATTGTAAAGGCTATTGTTTTGCTATTGGAAAGTTAGAGAACTCTTCCAGGAGACTATCTACCTTTTATGGGTTACTGGTTTAAAATGTGGGTAAACATATAAACAGAAGTATCCGAAAGTTTCTCCTATTTCTCATAGTGTGCTATCTTGAGATATCCGAACTTGAAATAAGCATTTCTGGACTGATTCTAAAGCTGGGTATTCAATCTTATCTGGAACCATGCTGGTAATTCCAGGCTTCAGGAATGCATCGAAAGGGCCACTGTTGAGAAACCAGCAGATGCCAGCCACATTTAGGAGAATAGTTACGCTTAAAAAGGGGCTGTGTGGTCCCACAAGGGCAGGCATGAGCATTGAGAAGCCCCGTGTGAAGGGTGTATCTTTCTCCTAGCATGGGAAAAAAGATACTCTGAGAGAAATGTACTGCCCGTTTGCTGATTACATGATCTGTAGTTGGGTGCATGACACAAATGCCCATTAACAAGGTCAGTACACACTGGAACAGAAGAAGGAACAAAGCGATATTCAACTCCTGTCAATCTGACAGTTGCAGCAGAATTCTTACAGACCCCTTTGGAGACCCTCTTTAAAAAGTTAGGCACTTTCAAACTCTTTGTCTTACCCTCCTTCATGCATTGTGTCAGCTTTGTCCTGATAGCTGGTTAGTGTAGTTGGGACCATACTGCTTTTTTCCTAAGTGACAAATAGCTTTAAAATGAAAGTTGTTTTTGTGAGTAGAATAATTTAGCATTGATCACTAACCTGTATTTTGTGTTCAGTATGATGAATTGTTTGTAAATTTTGTGGTCTGATTTTAGCAGAATAATTAAGAGATGAAGTAATGTGTCTTTAAAGTCCTTTATCATCTGTGTAGTTGAAATATGCTTTATATTTACTTTTTTTGCAGCACTGTGCTGTGGCTGCTGTGCATCCGAAGAGGAAGCAAGTTACAGAACTATTGCTCAGGAAAGGAGCAAATGTAAATGAGAAAAACAAAGAGTAGGTTTCTGAAATTTTTAAATTTTCCAAAAGCCTCTGTCATACTAGGAATGTAAAACTAATGCATCACTTTTTCCCCCCCCCCCTAGTTTCATGACACCGTTACATGTTGCAGCTGAAAAAGCTCATAATGATGTCATGGAAGTTCTGCATAAACATGGAGCAAAGGTAAATATACTTACATGTATTTTATTTAATACAAAAGGCAAGAAGAATGCCTTTATGTACCATGGAAGTTTTTATGATAGTTATTGTTTTTCATTCTGTATGCCTTTTGCTGCTTGTGTTAACACTGAAGTGTGTTTTATCTGAAATAAGTACAGGATCTTCAAGAACCCCATTTGAAAGCTGCTTCTCTCCGAGTAACTAAATACAGGCTTTAGGAGTCCAGCTTACTCATTTTTAATGAATATTGATACTAATTTCTAATAAATGCGGTTATCTAGGTGCTTTGTGTTGCTTTATCTTGTTGGCTTGAAAAAAATGGCTGAGGGTACTGACACTGAGTTTAGTATTCAAATGCTGAGTATTCCTTAGCCCTTGCTTGCTTCTTAATCTCTTGGTCAGATTGTTCTGCCATGCCCTTTATCTATTGATAGGTGCTGACCTAAGTAATTTGTGAGCTTGTGGTGAAGCTTGCTTAGAAACACATTGTTCAGCAAGTTATTAAAGGCAGAGGAAGGTATAACTAACTTTATTTAGAATGTGGTTTAACTATCTTTCAGAAGTGTTTCTGAATGATCTTTCTACAAGTTTTAGCAGCAAACTTAACATTCATGGTAGCGATATACATTGCTACTTAATTTTCTCAGAAACTCTTCTTGATGGATACTTTCTTTACATTGGCTAAAATATTAAAGATCTCCTTATTTTTGCATTGAGTGGGGCTCAGATTACTCTTTTTGAGTCTTCCTCTTCGTTCAGGGAGCTAGAAATGAAGAAAGCATTGTTACCTGTTATATTATGTTATTGCCTGTAATAACGATCAAGTGTCACTCTTGCCATGATAGGAGGTATGAGCAATGTAGTTGTATGCATAGTTAAGTGTTTTTAGTTTGAAACTATTAATTTTAATTTATGAGCCTGTATGAGAGCTTACTGCCAGATTTCTGATTCACTTCCACAGTACTTTAATGGCATAATAAAATAGCTTAACAACAATACCACGGCGGAGTTTATCGTATTTGAGAGTCCTCCTGCAGTGGTGACTACCAGGTTTTTTCCAAGGGGGAAAGCAGGGCCAAAGGTCTTGGTTATAGTCATTAAAAATATTCATTATTATTTTCCCAGATTCACTCTTAGTAGCATACCTATGCACTGAAAGTAAAAAAAAATTCATTTTGTCATAGGAGTAGATACCTCATAACTTTTATGGATCTACTTTTGCACAGGAATTCAGTACTGATGGTATTTGGTTAGGCACTGAACAGGACATGCTGGAGTTTCAAATGCACTGATACCAAAGCACTGCCTGCTTTGAAATACAAGGAGTGTCTGTGTGCTGCTGCTGTACTCTCGGTATTTAAATTAGAGCTCCCTTGAAAATCTAGCTCATTTGTGGTCAAGTAAAGAGTAAGCTCAAAGATGACATCCTTACTAGAATGGACCCATTTTGTTTTTGTCAGTAGCATGTTCTGATGATAGCTTGTAACTCTTTTACATCCTGAAGCAGGGGTTCCTAAATCATAATCCATGAGTCACTTGTGGGCTAATGGTGGTAAGTGGTCCACAGTTATCTACAGAACGACGCTGAGTGGTGTGTTCTGTTGTTTATTCCATCGGCAGTATGTAAATAGACGTACATAGTGATCACTAAACCTCATTCTTCATTCATATCCCATATCCTATGTTATTCTGAGGATAGGCCATTCACATTTATGATCTAGCAAAGCACTTAAGTGCATGGCAGGAGACCAATCAAAGTTAATATTAAGTACACATTTCCATACTGCAGTGGATCAGTGTCCAAAGTTTCTTAGCTGTAAAACAGTAAATAATGCAACCATAATTTTTAATGAGAGGTAGATCACTAAGGCTTTATGAGGCACTTTGAAGTTCCCAGATGGGATATGCTCAAGAGTATTAATTAGTTAACTAGGCATATTAAATCACTCTAAAATGTTTGTCTTGCTTATATGTTATCATTTGACCTCTTGCTCATGCTTTGACTGTAGGCATTCGGTTCATCAGATACTCTTGACATTGGTATCTCTTTGTTTTTGATTGTTGTGACATGGCAGCTTTCATTCCTGAAGCGTGATACAGGTTTTGATGTTTTTCTTTTGTTGTATTTTTGGAAGTTTTTCCATCGTGTTTTCTCTTTTTGTATCTTGAATTTTAGTTCCTGTGTAAGATGTAATCAGATATACTAAGCTCTTTGATTGTGTCTGGTTCTATTCTTTACAAGAGAGGGTTCTTGTGAGCTGGCGAATCTAGTCCCCCTTCAATAGCAGCCTCACAGTGAAGATCTGTTTGTTCTTTGAGCTGCACCCTCCTGCTTTTTAAATACCTCTCTTCTTATTTGATGCTTCCTTCACCACCTTCGCTGAGGTATTGGCAGTGAACAAACTGATTCTTCTTAGCCTTTGTTTTGGTAGGCTAAAAGCCTCAAATACGTGATCTTCCTTCATAAGGGAACGTTGCCTTTTCCCATTCATCCTTATAATCCCTTCTCTTTACTAGCACCAGAGGAAATCTTGGAGTTCAGGCAACAAGAATAGAATTCATTCCCCCACTGCCTTCCATGATGGTACTTCCTCTGTTGTGAGTTCCTGACTGATGCATACTGGGATCATATTTACCTTTTTAATAGATATGAGACAGTAGTACTCAGATCCTTCCTGTAATCTTGCAGTGCTCAGAGAATCTTGATTTTGCTAACATTTTGTATTTGTGCCCTTCAGCACAATTCTCCTGTGCCGAGATCATTAATGCAAATAGTAAAACAAAATTATCCCGCAACCAGCCACCAAGCAGCCTTCCCCTTTTCAAAATGTTCAATTCTTCAACCAATCTCTATTTTTTCAAAAGAAAATAAAATAAAAACTTCCCACTCTGATCTCGTATAAAATGCTCACTGAAGTGTGTATGGATGACACCTACCATGTAGGGTTTTTTTCACTTTGCAGCCATTTCTTCTGTCAAAGGAGAGGTACTGTTAAAGTCAGCTTTAATCTCCCTTCTGGAAACCACGAGTGATTACTGAGAGAGTAGCAATTTGAAAAAGATGCATAATTAGGGCTTCAAAGAAAGTAGAACTTTCTTCTTCTGAAATTCCATTACAAAAGGCAGACAACTGATCCACAAAATAACCAGCAACAATAGCATTAGGAGACAAGGTCATATAAAGTTCTGTAGGTTGAAAATAATTTGTGATTGTTTTAGCATTTTATAGGAAATTCTTCTGTTTTCATCAGGAGCAGCTGTGTCAGACAGCAAAAGTGAGCTACAGTGAAGTATGTATGTGTAGCAATTTCTTGTTCTATGAAAAGGCTAGGGAATTTGGGATGAACAAGAGATGGTTTGTGGTCTTGGAGCTGGATTCAGTTATCCATAATGTTATCACTGTGTAAATTTGCTACTTGAAGTATGTTAGATGATAATGAACAGTGAAGGACTGCTTGAATAACATGTGCTTGATTGAGACTTATTTTACAGAAAGAACATCTGAGAACGTCAATCTCTCCTCTGTGGTGCCCAGTGACAGGACTCAGGGGAATGGCCTGAAGCTGTGTCAGGGGAGGTTTAGGTTGGATATCAGGAAGAGGTTTTTCACCTGGAGAGTGGCTGGGCATTGGAATAGGCTCCCTGGGAAGTGGTCACAGCTCCAAGCCTGACAGTTCAAGAAGCTCTTGGACAACACTCTGAGGCACGTGGTGTGACTCTTGGGGTGTCCTGTGCAGACAGGACCCATCAATGATCCTGATGGGTCCCTTCCAACTCAGGATATTCTGTGATTTGTATTGGCAAGAATTAACCTATTGGCAAGCAATTAACCATAGATTGCTTATTTTGATGTGTCTTGCTGGCCCTTACTGATAGCACAGACTAGGTTCTTAATCTGAACTATGAAGAAGTCCTTGTGCACATCAGTTGCACATCAATGTGTTATGTCTAAGCAACACACATTCCATGGAAGGTGTTTTCATTAGCTTGGTACTTGAGTTTGCAGAAGTTGACTGTCAATTTAAGGAACAGGTGAGAAACCTGGGATTTCTTAGAATTTTCTTCAAGAATGTTGATCATAAATATTTGTGGTTTTAAATGCCAGTTTTTCCTTGTTTGCCTGCCTTACAGTGTGAGACAGCATTTCACACCACTCCTTATTTGATGTTGAATATTCTCAAAGTACCGTATGAAAAATAAAAGCAGAGCATCTTCAAGGAATCCTCAAACATAAACAATTTTTATTAGACCCATGATCAAATCTTCAAATGCCATGATTTTATCTTTGAAGATGATCAAAATCTTTAGTATAAAAAATAATTCAAAGGTGATGAACTAGTGAAAAAGTGAGTTTCATCCTGGTTTTTTGTATTTCTAGATCGTTGAATATTTCATATGACTAAGTTCTTGTCCGATTTTACAGGCACATGGGAAATTAGTGTGTTCAGAAAGACATTCAGCTTTTTAGCAGTGCAGAAGTAAAGGACTAGAGTATTTTCTGAACTGGAAGGATTGTTGGAAAGAAAGACCTGCAAGCGTGCAAGTTCACTGGTATCTTGGGCAAATGCAGAGATGTCATGAATGCTCTTTAATTGTGATATGCCTCTAAAGAATACTGTTGAAGCTATTCTTCTGCAAGAGAAAATGAACCTTGGTAAGGTCATGTCAGAGAGATAGTGTCCCTCTTTTGATGGTAGCAGAAACTACTTCATTCTGCTCTGCTGGGAGGATCTTGCTTTATGCATCTTTGCATAATAGAGTTATTTCCGTGCATTAGAGTAGCATGTTGGCAGCCTTTCATGATCATGGATTTGCAAATGTTCACCATCTATCTAGACCCACCCAACAAGCTAAAATGTTTTTGAATAACCTTGTTGTGTAACACATTCACTTCCAACGTTTCAGGCAGAGGTATGATTTTCTCAGGAAACTGTCAGAATTGAAAAATTAAATTACCTTTCAGAAATGCAGCAGATTTTAGACTATGAGGGTTAACAACATAACGAACTGTGTGATCTGTTGGGATTGAGTGGTTCAACTTTTCTCACTGCTTAGACATCCAAACATCCTGACCTTAATTGTAAGCTTTTATGCAGAAGAGGTAATTGTGTAACATCTGACTGGATCCTATAGGAGCTTTCAGAGTGAAACTGGCCCTTTTTTCTCTGTTTTTTTCAGCTGACTGAGCTTGAAATTGTCACCAGTGCTTCTTCACTCCTATCCTGTTTCTTGTTTGGCAACAAGACACAAGACATACTGCAAGCTTGTCTTCAGAATTAATGCAGGAGAGCAGTTAGAACACTTGCATTGCAGGGCAGGATACTGTGATACAGGACTGCTGGCAGAGCACAAGTTTCACATGTGGTTTTTAGAATGTACATATTTTAGAAAGATGTCACAGAGAAAATCGCAGTGCTTGGAAGCTGTTGCTTTTTGTGCTGCTGTTCGTATTGTCAAGGAGTAGGAGGATATATAGGGCATTTGATCTTGATAGAAAGCCAGTATGATTATGAAGTCTTGCAAAAAATGCTTCCTGAACAGATCTGAGCTGTTGAGCTGTTGAGCTGCCACAAGTGCCAGGCAGCCAAAGGGAGCATTGCTGTAACTGTGTACACTGCTCCAAGGGAGCAGCAGTGAGGGAAGGGGAAATCTCAGTAGTGTCTGATGATACGTGACCGTTTCCGTTTCTCTGCTGTGTCTGTTCAGGATGGGGAAAAGGCAATTAAAGGAGACAGAAGAAAGAAAAGAAGGAAGTCTGCATTGGGAAGTACTGTATAGGAGAGTATCTTTCTCTGAAAACCCTTATTTAAAAACTCTTTTCAGTTGATAACTATATTCTGCTTTTACGTTGCATTTTGAGCAATGTAAATTGGAATGACTGCTTTCATGCTAAAAGGTGAAGAAATTGGATCCAGAGCCAGTGTGCTGTGGAATAAAAGCTGTCAAACCTGTTGTTTTTAACTCCTTGCAGAAAGCTTGGCTGTAAGATAGTTCAGAGCTACAGGCTTCTAATTTCAGACTGCTTATCAAGCAGTCCAAATTTATATTTATCTTTTTTTAATAAGTGCAGCTGGAACAACCTGGCTACTCAGTGCACAAGTAAGGCAGTACACCTTGCATATTTCACATTTTGTCAAACAGAGTTTAGACTTTAGCTTTGAATTTGAAAGGGCACTTGTTTTTGGACTTGATACTGAACATTGTTTAACCCAGGCATATGTCTCAACCAGGTCTGATTTTTGTAAGACTTTAATCTCAGTTTTGTATTTCCATTTGTAGTGCTTAAGTTGATTTTCATTTGGAAGTAAGTCCTCTTGCTTTAATCCTTAGTGGAGTACATTCTTTGGTTGGTTTTCGAGAAGTGGTGCATTATTGGTGAGAGAAGATCTGCCCCAAAGTGAACATACTCCCACTGAAATTGCCCTGCAAAGCCTAGTGCTGCTCCTGAAAGAAAGAGCAGCTGCTTTTGGTGATGCATCCCTCTGTCAGCTGCAGCCCTTTTTGTCTCAGAAGAAAGCAGGTCATTCTTCAAATGGCTGATGTTCTTCTGCCAGAAGAATTGATTGTTGGGAAAGATAATGATTTAGAGGTGAAAGGAGACCTGGATAAGACATGTGAGATGATGGCTCTGATGACTCTGACAGTGTTCTTTTCAAATGAATATTAACATTTTTTCCAGAGACATAGTCAGTATCGAATTGTGCACAATGAATGCCTTGCTACTATTGCTTCTACAGTTTGTTCAGTACAGGTGTGTTTGACACAGCAATTTAGTAGTAAAGAATACATTACTTATGGTTTTCTTTTTTGGATAAATGGAGTGTTATCAGCTACTTTCAGAATCCACCAATTTAGTTTTATTCTGCCTTTACCGTTGCTAAACGTGTGTAACCTCAGAGTTCTGCTTACCTCTGTGGCGTTACCAGTGGTGAAAGGTATCCAGTGTGCTGAAACAGATGAGGATCATCATCTGAACAAAATGGTGGACTTGGGACATTCAGCATCTCGTTAATATTTATGATAGCAGGAAGTTTTTTATTTGAAACAAAACTTTTAGGGCAATCCTATTAGAGTGGCATGGGCTGAACACAGAAGAAAGCAGGCCTATTTTCCTGTCCATCTTGCTGCAAGAGAGGTTTGTGATCTGAGGAATTCCTTCTTTATCAGTCTGTAAAATAATTTCAGACAATACTGAATCACACTCCTCTGTATTTATTTGGTTGTTCTTTGTTCTTTCCTGTGGCTTGATATTGTTGTATTGCAGGTTTTTTACTTATTTTTTTTACCCTATCTGGTAGTAGATCTTTGCGTAGTTAATTTCATTTAGTTATAGTTAAATTTCATAGAGTTATAGAGTATGTGTCTTACCCAAAATGTTTTTTCACTAGTTTTCATGGAAAGGTAGTAGGATTTGCATGCTTCATTTTAGGTGAGAAACAGCAAGTAAAACCTTTGTTTGCTGCCACCACAAAGATTTTGAGAAGGTAAAAAGGTGGGTTTTATACAGTAACAAAGTTTATTACGCATGCAGTTCACAGCCTGCAATCTGTAGGCTTGGCAAGAGATAACAGGTTCCGAGTTGCTTGCAGAGAATATCGAGTAGTTCTGTATTTCATAAAGTGGTAAAAAAGCTGTTGGGCATTTGCATTTAAATTTGTCATGAATCACTGCTGGGTACAGAGTATCTTCTTGAAAGGTTATTTTCATGGGGGTGTTTTTCCGCTTTTCGAAGCTCCCTATTATTCTCTTCCTTTCTTTGGTAGTGCACTGGGGGAGATACTTCTGGTTATTTAGGTGCTCTGTTAGATCTTGACAGACAGATATGTTTCCATTATGTCATACTCTTTGAAAATGATACTCCATTTTGCCTGTTTATACAGCCTTGTATTGAGAAGAATTATATCCAGGTATACTTAACATTTCTGTAAAGGCACAAAAAGCGAGGAGGAAATGTTTGTATCCAACTTCCCCCCTCCCCCCACTCCTTCATTTCCTTCAGAATTCTTAATTTGACATCTTTGTTTTGCATTAATTCTTGGTAGTGGGTAATGTTGAGTTAATTCTCCTGACAATGACAGATGGTAATTTCCTTGAAGCTGTAACATCCTTGAATTGTTTGGTAACAATTTAGATCAAGTTACCTCTTTCTCCTCCTGTGATAGTTTTGTTTTTTCTTGCACAAGGTTGGTCTTCATCAAATTTCTCAAAAGCTTGATCGCTATTTAAAGTATGGTTTTGGGGATCCTATGTTGTCTGTTATCCATGCAAACAAATAACCTGTGTTGTTAAAAGACAGGAAAACATCTATGGTAAATTATTTTTCCTTTAGAGTGTTTGCCTATTTTGTCATTTGGTTTTGTTTAATTGCAGTGCAGAAGAATTGATAGGTAAATTTGTATGCCAGAAAATTATTCTTACTGCTCTTCTTTTTTAAGGACAGGGACAGGTGCAGCCTTTTAATTACAACAGTGCTTTATTTTATGTTGCTGCTGCTTTTTCAGATGAATGCACTGGACACACTTGGTCAAACAGCATTGCACAGAGCTGCATTAGCAGGGCACTTGCAAACCTGCCGGCTGTTGCTGAGTTACGGCTCTGATCCCTCCATCATCTCTTTGCAAGGCTTCACAGCAGC
Organism: Corvus moneduloides; assembly: GCF_009650955.1. Taxonomy (NCBI): domain Eukaryota; kingdom Metazoa; phylum Chordata; class Aves; order Passeriformes; family Corvidae; genus Corvus; species Corvus moneduloides. The sequence continues at coordinate 46,747,115 of NC_045480.1, read as the reverse complement.
ACAGATGGGAAATGAAGCAGTGCAACAGATCTTAAGTGGTGGGTAAAAATAAAGGCTTTTGTATTTGAACTTCAGCTTCTCCCTTTACAGCTTTGAATCTTACTTCTTTTTCAGTGCAAGAGACTTGCAGTAGTTTTATCATCTCTCTGTCATCAAGTGCACACAACTACAGTATATATTGCGTGATACTTGTCAGAAAATAAATAAGTAGCTCTGCTCAGTTCAGGGATTTTGTGCAAATCAGGAAGAAAATAACCATCTTGTAGATTTAGAGCATGCTGCTGTACAAGGAGATTGTAGGAAGGCACACCTACGGAGTTTTGGGATTCTTTTGGTAGCAAGTTCCAGGGCTGGAACATTGCTGAGCACGTAAGAAACCTTTTTCCCTCCATCAGGCAACCTGTTAGGTACTTCATACTTTAGCAGTCACAAGCAGAGTGTTACTGGCAGAAAAACACTGATAGTTGCTAAACTGTTTGAACTTCTACTTCAAATCTCTGTGCAGCAGAGAAAGATTTTATTGTGAAAGTGCTCTGGATACTGCTTAGGTAACAATTTGTTTATGTCTTGCATTAAAAAGATGAATAGATGTTTGAAGAGGGTGCCACTATTTTTCACGTAAGTGCTTAAGGGTTTGCATCCTCTTACCCACGTTACATTTGAATTTTTGCAAGTACAGAGAAGAATAATTGCATCAGTAGCTACTACAGAGCAAGTAACTCACGTTACAGTGAGGTGTGCAGGTAGTCAAACAAAGGCTGATATCCAGATAGATGAGAAGACCCATGGTAGCTAGAAACTCCGTTTCCTCTAGTGTTTCAACAATATTACCTTAAAACAGGACAAAACTAAGAAAAAGCATTTTACAGCAGTGCAAGGAAAGACAGTTTTGAAGTGTACTCCTGAGATGTAGCTGGTTACGTGGGTACCGTTACCTGTTAAAATGTGCACATGAGTGTGTGTACGTGGATTGAGAGAGAAGAATGTTGGCAGAATAATGTCAGCTCTAGAGTCAAAATCTGACTGATTTGCTCTGACACTAAAGCTCCTTATTCAGCCATTTTGGCAATATGAACTTGAACATCACAACCCGAGCTGCATTTTTGCGAGTAACAACAGACAAAGTTCACCCCCCAGCTTTGGAAAATATGGTGAGCACAAGTTAATAGAACTTAAGTATCCTAAAGCATCTTTTTCCCTATGTAGAAAGTACACCTGTGCGCACATCCGATGTGGATTATCGGTTGTTAGAAGCGTCCAAAGCTGGAGACTTGGAAACTGTGAAGGTAGGTTTGAACAGTTCATGTGAATTTTCTACTTTGCATTGCTATGCAAGGCTTGTGGAAACCTCTGCTACATGAGTTGTGGAAGCAGTGCCCAATGGATGGTAAATCATAAAAAATGGGAAGGAGTGGATCTTTCTTTTTTTCCTTCTAGAAAGCAGTGCATTAAGATGTACTGAGGTGTGTTTCTCTTGAGTTTCTGCTTATTTATTCTGCCAGTCCTTCACACAGTCATGTCTTCAATGGACTCAGATGTACCCATAATTCTTTGAAGCAGACCCTGTGGTTCTCAGAATCACAGTTTAGTAGAAACAAGCCCTCAGGTGCATGATTCAATCAGATGGCAAGCAAACACTGTTAATAGGTAACAGACTTCATATTTTAAACCATCCTTAATCTGAAGGTGAAGGGTCAGGCCATGGAATCCCAACATCACAGGAAGGTTTGATCATTTTTTTGTTACTTGGTCTGTGGACAAAACAGCCTGCAGATATGCAGATATGCATACCACCTTGAACTTCAACATGATATATATTAGTATTCAAACAGCAGCAGTTTTGTGCACCAGCAGCTCCTTTGACTGCTAAGTTAAATATTTCTAGTTCTCTGAAGGCAATATAAGCCGGAAATGGCAATATATCTGGAGAAAGTTACATGGCCTTGAACCTGGGACTTGATGATGTAGAGGTTCACCCTTTCTAATACATTAGGAACATCTTCACACTGCTCCCATCATTTAATTCTTGTTTGTTAAAGAAGTACTTTCAGCTATAAATTTAGAGCTGCTTTTTTTTTAACTTTGCATAAGTGGAAAGAAATTTCCTAGTACTTCAAAAAATTTGTATAATATAATAAGGGGATCAAATTTTGTGTTGGGGTCTTTGGAGGTGGTAGTTTAGTTTTTTTCTTTTGGGTTTGTTTCATGTTTTGTTGTTGCTGTTTGGTTTTGTGGAGTTTTTTATTCGTTAGTTTTAGTTTTGTACTAGATTTTGGGTTCTCTTGTCTTCACAGCAACTTTGCAGCCCTCAGAATGTGAATTGCAGAGATCTGGAAGGCCGTCATTCAACACCACTGCACTTTGCTGCAGGGTATAACCGCGTATCAGTGGTGGAGTACCTCTTGCACCATGGAGCAGATGTGCATGCCAAAGATAAAGGGTACATTTCATTCCATGATATGTCCTGCTGTTCTCTATTAGTGTGAGACTTATATCCCACCTATTCATTTTGCTTCAGATTTCAGTGACCATTGTGTTTTTCTCTTGAGGATTTTTCTCTTTCCTTCTTGTTCTGCGTTGTTCCTGTGCTGTAGGGAGATTTATAGACCATTACAGCATACTTTGCTTTCTGGAAAAGCCATTATTAAGTATATACCTGGCACTGTAATACATGACACTTCTTTTCTCCTTTTTGCCCATTTTGGAGACTTTTGCTTGAAAGCAGCCTTTAACTTGTCTTAGGTGATCTAACATTAGTTTTGAATAAAATAGGGTAAAATACCAGGGTTATCTGTGGTCATTTTTCTAATTCTGTTAGCTTTTATTATTAAGTTAGTTATTTTTTCAGTTAATATTCAGTTAAATTGTATTAACCATTTACAGGTTTTTGCCTTAATTGTGAAGCAGCATGATTATGTTTGCTCTTTTACTCCAGTATATTAGTTCAGGGTGGGGGATAATTAATTTCCAATACTGGGTTTTCAGGCTTACCCTGGAAGAAATGTTTGGGTATCCTTCTGTATCTGTCAGATGTGCAGTACTTACTAATAACTGTACTTCAAACACAATATAATAGTGTTATGTCTTTCTTGAAATTTACACTCAAATATCCAGACTCAGAACAACAGTGAGTCTTGCAATTTAGTTCTTGTCTGTTATTAACATCATTGAAGTTGCTTGTGGAAGCTGTAACATTGGGGCTTTCTAAGTATTTAAAAGTCTTGTGGATGAGAACTGAAGAAGGATAATTAAGTTTTAATTTAAGTTTTAAGTTTAATTTAATAGAGAGAAATAAAGCCATGAAAACTGGAAAGACTGAAAGATAACAATAATGTCTGGTGAAAGTGGGAGTTTTATCTACTGATTGCATATAGGATTTTATTCTCTAGCTATTAATGCTTTCTCTTTGATTAGTGGCTTAGTGCCCCTGCACAATGCCTGTTCTTATGGACACTACGAAGTGGCTGAACTCTTAGTGAGGCATGGTGCTTCTGTCAACGTGGCAGACCTGTGGAAATTCACTCCTCTACATGAAGCAGCCGCAAAAGGAAAATATGAAATCTGCAAACTGCTTTTAAAAGTATGTGCTGGAGTTCTCAGATGTGTCTTTAAATGCATATATATTTATTTTTTCTGAAGACTAATTAATGCAATTAATTGCATTCAGTGAATTCTTTGTGGTATCTTTGAATCAATTTTCATCTTGCAATTTTCAGATGGTTTCTTGTGTAATATCATTGATTTAAAAAGAATCATCAGTACAAGTACAGTTTCCAGCACGTGTATTAATACTGTTAGCTGAGTCGACAGGACTCTGAAACTGGAAAAACCAGCTGAATTAGTGTAAAAATCAGAACTCCCTACCTTGTCCTATCCATCCGTTTCTGAAACAGTTACTGCATTTAAGTAAATTTTGTTAATACTTATGGAAGAGTGTGTTACAGAGTAATAACTGAGGGTGGGTCCTAAGTGCTGTTTGGTATGAGAGAAATTTAAAACTGTTATGTTAATATCAAGCTCCTGGAGGAAATGCATGTTAATATATGGTGGTATAAATATTCATTGTACTTACAGGAAGAACCTGTAAAAAGCATGAGGTAATGCAAAGATGTTTCCAGTGAGAAAAATGAGTTTGAGAAACTTCTTAACATAAAGTCAGATCCTGCCCTGGGAGGGTGAAAAGGGGTGCTAGAGTAGAATTTCTTGCCAATCCTATTTCCTCTTTCAGCCTTGCCTACTAATGTCTCTCTGAAGCACGACATTTAAAATAGGAGAAAGTCAGAATATGGATAGTCTTAAAATAATGAGGATCTTCCCCAACCACTTTTCATTTGCTGCTGCAAAGCCCCAATACTTCCCTCCTATATCATTAATTAATTTCACTTGATTACCAAAAAAGCAGTCAGAGAGAGAAGCATGATAGTTTGAACCACATCTACAGCAGAAACCAGGAGATATTAAGAGATGTCTGTGGAGTAGGCATGGTGGTGGCCTGGAAGTAACAACCTAATAGAGATGTTAGCTCAAGCTGTAGGAACACTCATAATCTCTCAAGCACAGTGTTGCATTATAGACACAGGTCTCTGGCCTTTTCTGATAATTCCACAGGAATTTAGCCATATTTTGTCTTCAGAGGATCCTGAATGGATGTATAATGGGAAATAGAAAAGTGCTGAAATTTTTTTTTTAAAAATCACTCTTGCACAAGAGCTAAATATGCCCACAGCTGTGAAGTCTCTGGGTGTCTGTGGGTATGTGCTCGCACTGCAGTTTACTCAGGGTTTCTCCTGCTGTGTCTCCTATGCCTGCTGGCAGTGCTGTCAGTTCTGCTGAGTTGTGGATGTTGAGCTTGACTCCTCCGGATGTCTGCTCCTTCTCTCCTGCTCTGCTTGAAGAAGGAAACAAAAATAAACAGGCATTTTGGAGACACTGTCTTTTTTTGTCACCTTTCTTTGAAATTACCACCTTCATTTGTTTCTATGCCTTGGAAGGGGTCTCAGAAGACACTGCCTCTTCATTCAGATATTTATTCTGGAGCATATTTGAATAGTTTCAATTCTGATGAGCTTTAAAATAAGGGATTTCAGGTCATATCTTGGAGAAGTCATTGCAGTCTAAAAAACTTTGTGCGAAGAATGCTCTCTTCCTGAGAGAACCACAGATGTGGAACTGGTTCTGTGTAATCAATACTCTGTTCCTTTCTGTCCCTTGCTCTTTATCCTTTACACCATGAACACAGTTGTGTTGCTTCCAAATACAGTTAATTCCCTCTGTTCTCCCCATCCCCATCTCATTCCCCATGGCTCACACTAGCTGTGCACCAGCTATGCCAGCACGTCCAGTGGGAAATGGCAGGGTGGGCTTGCTGGCAGGGATTGGACCACTGTGTTTGACTATTCTGAAGAAGTCAGCCAGAGAACTATGGTGCCAGCAGCTGCCTCTGCTTTATCTATCTTTGTTTTTTTCCCATTGCTGTTGAGAGGGAATAGGGAAGGAGCTGTCCTCCCACAAAACTGAATGTGGATGTGACTCACACCATATGCTCTACATAGTTGTATGTTCTCCTTCTCATCCCCTGTGCTCCAGTACTGTGTTCTTATCACTGCCTGGTCTGCATGTTTTACCAGCAAGCATCCAACTCCACTTGTCCACCAAATTTTTTTTCACTTTTTCAAAGACCTGTAAACTGCTTAAGATGGTGCTGTTATCTATTGGGAAGTATAGAGAAGAGTACTTTTCTAGTTCCCTTCTGAAACAAGTGCCTTTCCATATCAGGATGACATTTAGTAAAATTCAGAGCCTGGCTTTGCTAGCTCAGAAGGTTGTGCTCAGGAAATACCTCCTCCAGCCATTTGATTCCTGCCAGTTTTCAGGAGAAGAGGAGGACTGGCAGCAGGGTACTTGCAGTTGGCTTTCCTTTCACACTGCTGTGGCAGTAAGAAATAGCTATATGCAGGAAATGCTCCTGAACATACTTCAGTTGCAAATAGAGCAGGGACAGCTCATGGAGAGGGCTGCCGTTCTTGCCTGTGGAGTTGAGATTCACACAGCTGTCTTTCTGACTAGTGCTTTTAGGCCTCAGCCTTCTGGATTTATTTTCATGTGCCTATACAATTATTATTTCATTATGATAGGTCAGCAAAGTCCCATCTTGTTTCACAAAATAGTGACACACTTCATGCACTGCTCTGCACACGATTGTGACAGTAGCGTTCCGCTTTGCTCTTTGCAGCATGGAGCTGATCCAACAAAAAAGAATCGAGATGGGAACACTCCTCTAGATTTGGTGAAAGAAGGGGACACAGATATCCAGGACTTACTGCGAGGAGATGCTGCCTTGCTAGATGCTGCCAAGAAGGGGTGCCTGGCACGTGTGCAGAAGCTGTGTACTCAAGAAAATATCAATTGCAGAGACACCCAGGGAAGAAATTCAACACCGCTGCATCTTGCAGGTGGGTAGCACGCCAGGTTTTAAAGGCTTGCATATTTATGGTAGGTCTACAGATGTAATTTGCCAAAATCAGGATTGGTATAAGAAGAGTTTCACAGAGAATTGTCCTGTACAAAGAGTTAACTATGGCACCCGTATTTCAGGAGCTGATACAATTACTAGGGAAGAGGAACTTTTGCAGTTGAAAAATTGCCTTAGCTTTTCTGTTTAATATTTTTCTTTAGTTTAGCTCTCCTAACACTGAATTTCTTTTCCTGTGCTTTTTCTACAGCTGGTTACAACAATTTGGAAGTAGCTGAATACCTTCTTGAGCATGGTGCTGATGTTAATGCCCAGGACAAAGGAGGATTAATCCCCCTACACAATGCAGCATCCTATGGGGTAGGTGCAGGCAGTCTTGCCATGAGTAGAACAGCAGGGGACTCATTAAAATCATATCCAAAGCCAGTTACTTTGCAGCTGTTTGGCTGTGAACATAGTTCTGGTTTTGATAGCATGAAATATTTGTTGGGTTAAGTTACTGTTTTGAGTCCTGTTTGCAGTCCTATACATTCAGTAGGACACACATTCAGGTGTGCGGTAGCAGTTAAATGCTGCAGTTCAGAAAGATCACTACAATGTAGCTTTTATGTAGGCAAGCAGATGCACAGGATTGAACAGTGTTAAGTTTGGGGTGACATTTGAAACAGAAAAGACCTTAAGTTGTCTCTGAAAGACTTAGATGGAAGGAAGAGAAAAATACCATGGGATTGTGTGCAGACGATGACAGCGAAGTGGAGGTGTGTTACAGCTGGTGTTTGCTGGGAATCTATTGCTAGAGCTGAAGTGTTGAAGGACTACTGAGTTTGTAATGTGGTTGTCCTGCAGGGGGGGTGCATGCAGTGGCAGATTCAAACCATTTTGTATGAGGCAGGCCCTCCTTCCTCCATATAGGAGTAAGCATCTGTGTACCAGTTGCACAGATGCCTAATAGATTGCTTATAAGCAGTTGTTAGTTGTGGACTGGGTGAGAAAGAAATCTCTTGTAAATAATTGTACAGAGACAGTGCTTGAGAAGCTCCTAGCACTGTGCTTACAGTCAGACAGAGGATATGAAGCTCATGAAGTAATGGGTTTGATGGTCTCATGATATGCTTTGTCTGTTACTTACCTGGCCCTGGCACAAATACAGAAAAATCTGGGAGAGGTGACCATAATAGAGCCATGATTGCTTTTGTTTGAGAGCAAATGAAATAAAATGTGCAGCATTCACCTTGTTTTTTAAAAGAGCATCAGTGGAACTCAATCTACACCATTTGTATTGGTTCTTTACATCACTCTGGGATCCCAGTGTCCCAAAGAGCAAAAAGCCTCAAATCCCGATGAAAGATTAGAAATGCAACAAAGAATTCTTTTATGATACAGGGTCCTAATACCAAGCAATATTGTGTATCAGCATCTGCCATAAGCATTAATTCCCAGGATGTTGCTAAGATATAAAGTCTGTTGGAAATACTGTGTTCTTGTTCTTTGGCATGAGAAACCAAAACATACATTTTACACAAAGTCAGAGCATTTCTTATTGGCATAGAGAAGTGTCAGAGATTGATTTTAGCCAGTTACCATTTCTAAAAATCATAATGCCAAGCTAACCTGATTGCCTTGCTTTCTCTAGGAAACATTAAAAAGGCAGTGTTTGGTGCTTTTCCATCAGCTTATTTAGTTAAGAGTTGCTGTATACCTTTCCTGGCATCCCACACTTCTCTCTGAGCTGTCATCAGCCTGTTCAGATGTCTGTGATGGGAGGTAGAGAGGAGATGAGTACTGGTTTCACAAGTTCATAGCTGGCAAGTTTCACAGGCTCTGCCTTTTCCTCACAAAAGTTTCTTCAGTTCTCCCACCCAGCACTTCATGCCGTGTGTCCCTCAATAGGGCTTTCTGTGGCAGAAAAATCACAGGAACAGCAATTGCTTTAAAAGTTTGGCAGAGAGGAAAAATAAAGTTGGCAGTATTTTCACATCACACTTGTTCAGAGACCAAGCTGTTTTATGAGAGCTGCAAAGAGTCACTTAATTGCCATTGAGGGGAAAAAGGCAATCCATTGGCAAGTCTTTGTGCTTCTGCTTACAATCTCAGTGTTTCATGCTCCTACCCACTCATTTTTACTACCTGGTTTTTTTTCTTTGCTGTTTTGCACAAAAAAGATCTGCTGGTTAGAGACAGGCAAAGATTTCATTTGTCAGTTTTCTCGTATTTTTACTTGGGAGACTTCAAGGCCAGGATATTGATGGAAACATGGGGTTATAAGTTCATTACTTTTATAACCCATGTAAAACAGTTGTCCCTTGTAACACTCATGTTTTATCAATTACAGTTCTCATAAAATATGGTTGAAGATAGAACAGATCTGTTCTGCCACAGATGAGTTCAAAGTCTTGCAAGAAAGAAAGTACAACAAAGACTTTTGTGTACAGACAGGGGTGGCTCAGTAGCACACCACCATGATCTTCAGAGCTTCTAGTATTGTGCCACAAAAGTTGCAGCTCTGTAAATTTGCCAGTTCAAAGTTGTCCACAAATAATTTTTTTATTCAGGGTTAAGTATCATGTCTGCTCCTGCAGCTGGCACAAACTTCATGCTATGTACTTGGGGTGATTCGACAGAAATCTGACTCTGTGCCTGATCCCAATTCTTCATGTGCTGGTGAGTGATCTGGTAGTGCACAGACACAGATGACTGTGGAGCTGCAGTATAAATTGGTACCTGGAGAAGTGTGCTGCTCCTGTGACACAGGAGGCAGAATGAGTTACAGAGGAGAGAAACCACAAGAGTCTCTAGGCACCATTACTTCCAACATGAAAAAGGAATATATGTTTTACCAGTGGCATGTTGATTGAGATGTTCTTGTGTTTTCCAGCATGTGGATATAGCAGCACTGTTGATCAAATATAATACATGTGTAAATGCAACAGATAAATGGGCATTCACACCTTTGCATGAAGCTGCACAAAAAGGAAGGACACAGCTCTGTGCTCTGCTGTTAGCTCATGGAGCAGATCCAACTATGAAGAACCAAGAGGGTCAGACACCGCTAGACCTGGCAACAGTAAGTTCATGTTAGCCAGCCACAGGCTGCTCTGGAGGATTTGCTATGTATATTAAATTCATTTCTATGGCTCCAACGCATCAGCAGTCCTCCACTTCCATTGTGCTGAGGTGGAGAGAGAAGAGCATCTTCTGAGTGCCTGTTTGTGGCTTTTTGTCCATGGGTCCAAGCATTTTCCTTTGGCTGAGATCTTAGTGTGGCTTGTGATTTAAGATTTGCTTCTCCTTAAGGATTCACTCCTGGGATCAATCTCCGCATTCCCGGAAATAAAACTGTCTGGAATGTCTCTGATGATGGCCAGTCTGTGTGCTGTTGGTGATTATTTCTTTGAACCTAGGAGGAACATCAGATGGGCCTTCAGAGGAATGGGAACGTTTAGTGGATAATTACGCTCAGTGCCTCCATATTACCTCAGTTCCTTTTTTTTTTATTAATTCCAAAACAACATTCCAAAGAATTCATTCTACCTCCAAAGATTTGTAGGTGGCTATCAAACTTTTTCCAAAACTGGCATCTGTAAACTTTCTTGTAAGTGGTGTCTGGTTAAAAAGCCTAATAAAGTTATATGAACATGTATGCCCCACCTTAAACAATCTTGATGGAATGGATAATGCAGCCAAATTGGATGCTGTGTCTGGTTTCAGTGCAAGTATCTTTTAGGGCTATTGATTTATTTATGGAGAGGTCAAGAAATACCTTCCAGAGTAATCTGAGCTCTAGAAAACTTGCTTTGTGATGAAGGATATGAAAATTATTTGATTTCTCTGGGGGACGATAAGGATGTCTTAATCATGTTCTACAAGAACTTTTAAAGAGGAAGTTCTTGAAGATGAGGGTATTGCTTAATTTAGTCAATAAAGGCTAAATCAAATTGTTAGCTAAGTTCTCCTGAGCTCCTGTCCTTTTTTTTATCTGCTCTAACCCTATGAGATGTGATTATAGCAAAGGTGGTGGTAATCTTTCCACTGAAACCATGTTCCAGTGCACCTGAAGTTGAGCCTGACAGAAATTAAGAAGTGGCATTTCTTGGCCTAGGTTGTGAAGGATTTCTAATAAAGTTGCTGCATTTTTCTCCCTGGCTATGACCTATAAAGTCATTGTGCCAGAAAGAAATTAGATGTACCTTCTTACATACCTTTAGAAATGGGGAGAGCCTGGTTCCACCTGTGTCTTGAGTGGTGAATCAAAATGTTCTTGCAATCATGAATTCCCCTGTGACAGAAGTTGGCAGTTTTCTTTCTAATGGGGAACAGAACAATCAAATAAATCAACTTAAAATTCTTTCCAGAGATCAGTGACTTGTGATAGTAGGAGCTCATGTTGGGTGTTCTTTCTGTTTTTCAGGCTGATGATATCCGAGCTTTGCTGATAGATGCGATGCCTCCAGAAGCTTTGCCTACGTGCTTCAAGCCTCAAGCTACTGTTGTTAGTGCCTCTGTGATCTCGCCAGCATCTACACCGTCCTGCCTCTCTGCTGCCAGCAGCATAGATAACCTCACGGGCCCACTGGCAGAACTAGCCGTAGGAGGGGCATCAAATGCTGGGGATGGAGCAGCAGGAACTGACAGGAAGGAAGGAGAAGGTGCATTTGCTGTTGGACAAGTTTACATTGCCAGAAGTACAGTAGTTTAGTATCAAAATGGGCTGTGCTTTATCTGAAAAGCATTTCTGACTAGCCAGAAAATACCGTGCAGTTTGAACTGTTATCTGTATTTTAAAAGTGTCCCATGCTTGTTAACTGTTCACTGTTAACTGTTCATCTGTGTCTGCTATCAGTGATTAGGTCTGACTACAGATGCAGATCTGATTAGGTGCCCAGATGTTCATTGACTTTACAAAGAAAATCCAATGAGAATTATTTTGATGAAGGAGTACTGATTGTGATGGCTGGGGGATTTTGCTAAGGCTTTTCAAACCCTTTGATTAGTATCTGGAATCCATGCTTTAGGTCAGAATCTAAGGGGAACAGGTAGCAAAAATACACCCACCCTTCTTTTCCTTCTCTTTGCAGCATGAGCCTGTATTTGTCACAGATGGTTTGTGCTTTTAATAGTTGATTCTGAAGAGGAAACGGTGATGAGCTTTGGCACAACGGAAGTAGATTGTTTATTACAGACATAGACAAATTGATTGTAAAAAGAATCAGAGTTGGGAATTTTGAGAGAATCAGTGGTATTGCTTAATTTTTTTTTAAGTTGGTTGGTTTGGTTTTTGTTACTTCAGATGTATAGGATATAAAGACTTGTTTCTTCTCTTACAGTTTCTGGTCTTGACATGAACATTACCCAGTTCCTAAAAAGCCTGGGTCTTGAACACCTCCGAGACATCTTTGAGACAGAACAGGTAAGTGGCAAGCTTCATCTCTGTTTGTATGTTCAGAAGATAAACTAACCTAATAAACTCGAGTGACATTTTCATTGTCTAATTAAAAAAGGGAAGGAAAAACCCCACATTTCACATCTACAGAAAAACAAGTGTGTCCAAGTTTTCTTTCAGTTTTCTGCAAATGAATTGCCAGATACAATATGGTGAAGTTGCGAAACCTACGAAAATACCTTTTCTTGTTGGATTCAGGTGTCAGGTAGCTTTCACTTATACATACACTCTGACTGCCAATTTGGGTTGTATTCTGAGAGTTATTTTGGACCTTGTGAACTTTGAACATGATGACTATAATGAAGTTAGGTTGAAATGTCACCTGCATTTGTCCTTCAGCAGTCTCGATAGCCAAACAAGCCTTTCATCACCTGTAGTGCTGCATGTGATACTTTGGTTAGATGTAGGAAACTCTCCAGTTTGACTATAGGCTGAATTAAAAATCTAGCCCAGGAGTATTCATGCTACAGAATGCAGAAGCTACATTTCCTATTAGGTTAGGATCATAAGATTAACTGGGTTTTGCTGGGCTAACTTTCAAATGGCATTGAGAGATAGGGGAAAAAAACCTGCAGATTTATCAATAATTCACAATATATCAAAAGAGTACAACTAATGTAAGTTTCTCAAGCTTACGTTGTGTTTTGCGGCAGAAGTACTTGTAATGTATTTGTAGATTCCCTTTATGTACTGTTTCTTAAATTTAACATGTTGCAGTTAAATAGATCTGTTTACATGAGTGAGATGGGTGTACTGGTGGAAGTGAAAGGTGCAAGTGCAAGAGACTGGATGTGATGATTATTTTTTCCTCTGGCCTCTGCTGCTAATCTTTTACTGAGGAATCAGGAAACGAAGGTTTAAAATGTAATGTGTTGCTTACAGCTGTTTCTATAAAACACTAGGAGGTATCTCTTCAAAGGTAAAATACCATGTAATTTTTTCCCTTCTGGTATATGAAGCATAAGCTTTTTCCTTTAATTTGGAACTGTTTCTATTCAGAAGGAAACCAACCTCAAACCAACCTATACTCTTCTCAGGTTTTCGTAGTATTTTTCACACCTTCCTATTGCCTAGCTGGTCTTGTTCTGCTTTTGCTTCCTTAACTCCTAACCCGTTGTTAAAATTTTCCCCTGCTAATAAGATTTAACAATGCAAATTGGATTCAATATATTCATAATTTTGAAATAATCTAGCTCTTCTTGTAAGTTTCTTTGTAGAAAAAACAAGCTCATCTTCTTTAAGCTTATTCTTTTAAGCTGTTTTTTCCAGCACTATCTTCATGTGCACTTTTTCACATTGGCTCGTTATTGGTAAGCTTGTAGAATATTAGCCTCTGCTTGTGTAGTGAAAATAATGAATTGTACAACACTGTGAAACTTTGAATGCTTCAAAAGTACTCCCACATTTGTCCCAGCATTTCCATGCATCCCCCTTCTACCTAAGTAAAAATGTTAGTGAGAACCTTCTGTGAGAACCAGCTCCTGTTAATTGGTGTGAGAGAAGTAAAAGTTGTGCACAATTTCAGACTGTAGCAGCTGGGTATGGTCCTGTGATAGGGAGAGGTTTGCCAGAAGGTGGCAGCAAGTAGAAGTGAAGCAAAACATTAACTACCTTCATGCATTTGGTTGCACCATGAATACTTTGCTTTTCTCAAGTGATAGGTCTCCAGCCTTGAAAGTCAGGCCAGGTTTGGCAAGTGATTTCTGTGATCTTTCACCTTTCCAGATAACCCTGGATGTGTTGGCTGACATGGGGCATGAGGAGCTTAAAGAAATTGGGATCAATGCGTATGGACACCGCCACAAATTAATAAAGGGTGTGGAGAGACTTCTAGGAGGACAGCAAGGTAAATATGACACTTTCACTGGTTAGTCTAGGTGTAGCACACACAGGCTCCTGCAAGTCACCTTCTCTAAATGTAGGCATTGTCACCAGGACTTGAAAGAATCTGAACATCAGGAAAGTATATTTGCTGCAGACGTGGTGGCTGAGTGAGTTGTGATAGCTAAAGAATATATTAAGGAGATACCAGACCAAGTGATCACGTGCCTTTTCAGAGAATGGATACCCTGGAGGCAGCTTGGGAAGCTGTGCTCGTTTCTCAGGACCCTCTTCTACCCAGAGAGGAACTTTTGGATTGATTTGCCCTACGTACCTACCCACAGGCCAGTTATATCCTGAAGGGTACACTTGATGGAGTTTTAGCTGCCCCACACTTCCGAGATGTTTATGTTGAAAGAGGAAGCAATGAAGGGCAATTATATCCCACATGCATTTTTCATCTCTCTTGTAAAGCCTCTGCTGCTAATGAAAGTACTTTTATCTTTTTGAGGTTGTGCTTATGCCTTGTGTTTATTTTGCATTTCCTGCTGTACTGGGGTTGTGTAAAAAGAACAATGATGATGATGATGGATACAAATAGAGCCAGTATTGGTTTTTCCTGTTGATTTTTGCTCCTTTTCATTCCTTCTCTTTGCAGGTACCAATCCTTATTTGACTTTCCACTGTGTGAGTCAGGGGACCATTCTCCTTGACCTTGCTCCTGATGATAAGGAGTATCAATCCGTAGAAGAGGAGGTAATCCAAGTCCCTTTCTTAATGCTTCAGTGGCCATTTATTCTTCTTTCCGCTGATTAGCCTGTCAGAGCTAAAGTGTGCAATATGTGTTGAAAGTTCTAAAATAGGCTTTGGTGTATGAATGGCATAGATCTGACATGAAATTTAGGGCTCTTCATTTGTCCTTTCATATAGAGAAATGAGGGAAATTATTTTGCTATGTCCTGCCAATTTTTTAAATAAATGGTCTCTGCTCACTTAGTGTTATCCTGATTTTATTTTGTTGTGTTTTGAATTTTGTCTTGGATATTGCCTCATAGGAAGGGTTTCCACAGATTTCTGTAGATAGGTGGACCTGTGAAAATTAAAAGCTGTGTGTGAAGACCAAGGGATCAAGGTCTTGCAATTCTCTAGGCATTTTCTGTGAACCAGCTTGTTTTCTCTTGTCTCGGTGGCTTAGTTAATCTGTAACCCAGATAAACAGGTCCTGGATAATTGAGAATTGACTGTAATTTTGCCTCCCCCACACACACATGCTCTTTTATTTAAGTCAACTACAAGGACATACCATTTTGAAAGCAAAAATCATAACAGAAAAGAGACTTCCTGAAGAGCTGTGTTTGGAAGAAACTCCGTTCTACTGTGCATTTGCTATTTGTGTCGTGTTCCTACACTATAGCACAGAAGTGTTTGGAGTCTTTTAAAAAGTCTTGATAATCAAGATTGCTTCCAGCTTACCTGGGTGTATTTTTTATTAGTAACTTCATAAACTGGAGTTTGTGTAGATCTTTTTTATAAACTTTTCTGAAAGAAAGGGTCACTTTTCTGCCATAGCAAATTGGAATATTTTTTTGAACTGTTATGTAATATTGTTCCTGTAGCTATAAATACTTCTCTAAAAGACACAATGAAACAATTTCTGAGGGAATCAGAAATGCTCTGCTAATTACATAGGAGAATTTACAGTGCAGGTATTTTCCTAATACTAAGAAATGCAAACTAAACTCACTAAAATCACATTTATTATTTCTTCAGAGTGATCTTTTTGTATATTAATTGTCAAAGATTTTTTTTTCTAATAAAAATCAGGTTTTCTAGTTGTATATCATTTTGATACCATTATTCTCCTTTGTCTTATATGGATTTTTATTGCAAGATTGTGATGCCTTTTCCTGGTCTTAAAATCAAGAGTCATACACAGTTAGAAGGGGGAAAGGGATTTTACCTTGGTATTTACTTTTAAGGATCCTTAGGTGTACATGTCCAGGTCATGTGCATCCAGAGGCACCCCACCGAGTCTATCTCCCCAACATGGGGTATAACATTATAGGTTTTACTAATTAGCATATCTATCAAAGATTCCCCAATGAGAGGTTCAAGTGAGCCCCTCCCTCCCCAAGGAACCTTCCCCTGGATGGTTCTATCTTGGTTTACAGAATGTGTTCTGGAGAGGACCTTGGGGTCTGGGGCACACTGATCCCTAACTACGAAGCTTCTAAAATGTTTAGTCTCTTAGCTTGACAAACAAGTCCAAGAATGTAGGCAGTAAGTGCTAGGAATACAGAAGTTGTAAAAAGGTATAACAGGGGTATAAAAGAAAAGGCAAAAATCTTCATGGCATCAATCGGATAATTGCATCATCCAGCTTCCCTGCTGTGGAACAGCATAACGTGTTGGGTGCTTGAGAAATTAGGGTATAATGCAGTTTAAAATTGAGATGACTTTTTTTTGTACACCTTTTAATTCATTTTCCATCAAGATTGTCTGTTGTTGCCAGTGATATACTGAGACACTGCATGGATACTTTGCCTTGCTAGCAAGGTTTATGTGCTGAACTTTCAGTTTTGGTTTTTTATGTAGATGCAAAGTACAATCCGGGAGCATCGGGATGGTGGAAATGCTGGTGGGATCTTCAACAGGTACAATGTCATCAGGGTAAGTTTCAAAACCTCTCAGTTTTATGTGGTAAAGTATGTTAGTATTTATGCCAGCGGGCAGAATCAGTTTAGTGGTTTGCCCTTTTACATTTAAAGTTCTTTGTTGAAATGGTATTCAGGAACAGAGTTAATGCAAGTGCTAAAATGAATGCATGCTGTGCACAGGGAATGAGGGAGAAGTGTCTGCTTGGGCTCCTAAAGAAGAACTGATGTTGAAGACAGATGTGGTGAAGAACCTGATTGAATTTCAGAGGCCTATAACTTCTGTATTTGACCCTTGCAACACAGATTTTTTTTTTCCTCAGTGTAGTCTTTTCTTACCTTTTTAAAGGATATTAGGGGGGGTGTGAAAGGATGATCATGACTTCTGATAAGAAGTTTCTATCTCCCTGTGCAACTTCCCAGACTGACACCACCTCCTTTGCCCTTACCAACTAGAAAAATACCTTTTACAAGCCATGGCATTCCAGAAAATAGTATTGTCTTTCTGAGGGAAAGTACAGTTTCTGGTTTCTTGGAAATCAGAACAGAACTTGGTTTCTGAGCTCCAGCAAACCTGTGGTGCCTGTCTCTTTGAGAAGTAAGCCTGTGCAGAGCCTTTGCAGCTTGATCCAATAGATCATGCATCCTGAAGTAAAACTCTGCTTCCATCCTACTCCCAAACCAAAGGTGAAGTCCTTTACAGAAACCACCGGTATTAGAGCATGTGGCTGAAATGATACAGATAGATTAAACAGCACATCTCCTTTTTTTTCCCCTCAAAAGATGGTTCTTTTCATAGAAAGTAAACCTAAACTAGACAGCAAGTTTCAAAGAGCTAGACAAGATTGGTCAACAGAGCTCAAAGCAGAGGGGAAAGGAGTTCCAGACAGTTTGTAGTTCTTTGTGGTGTTGCAGGCTCTGAGAGAAGAAGCCTGAAAGTTGTCCTTAAACCTGAAAACTTAGGCTGCAGTTTCACAGTAGTTTTAACCATTTGTAAGTGTGTGCTGCAGAGCTGTTTGAGAGACTTCAGCCTTGCGTGCAGAACAACCATGGGGTTCTTTATAGCATTCATGTGTCTTGCTGTCAGTTTCACTGTCAAATTAATGTGAACTCGGTGAAACTCTATTTCATTTCAATTGCAATTCAAATACCTGTGAGAGATTGAAATGTTATGGTGACAGCGTGGTTGGATCTGTTGTTCTGCTGCAGATTCAAAAGGTAGTGAACAAGAAGTTGCGGGAGAGATTCTGTCACAGACAGAAGGAGGTCTCAGAGGAGAATCATAATCATCACAATGAGCGCATGTTGTTTCACGGTAAGGAAGTCGTGTCTCTTTGTACGTATTGGTTTTTAACAAAAAACCCCAAACCTTGCAAGGACCCACAGGCAATGTTATTGTTGCTGTGTCACCATCCTGTGCAAGTAATTGTGTTTCTGCACTAGAAATGCAGGGGGTACATTGGGGGTGTGGGGGTGGTGGAGTTACTCTGTGTAGTTGCTGCAATCCTAAAAGCTGCACTAGGTAAGAAATAGTTTTGTTATGTTTTGGTTTTTTAAGAAAAAGGAAGGTTTTTTGCTAAGCCCTATCTTAGTCATTTTCAGTAAAGCTGCTGGGATGATGTTACATTGCTGTGAGAAAGACATGGTGTCTTCTAAATGGGGGGAGCAGCACGCAATAAAAGCGTTTTACCCTGGTGCTTCAGGCAAGCATCAGGGAAAGGAATCAAAACCAGCCATGAGTTTCAGCAAGATTTCTCTAGAAATGCCTACAAATGACAATTGCCTGAAGGTCCTTCTGCCCTAGATTCTTCTGTGATTCTGTGTAGGAAATTGGTTTTGGGTATGATTGTCCTGACACCTTGCCCCACCTTAACCAGTACTGACTGTGTAGAGAAGGTGTGCATTGACAAGATAAATTGCACTGAAATGTGAGTGGGGGGAAAGCCATTTAATGAGATCTGTGAAATGAGTAAGAAATGAGTCACACGTGGGATTTTGGTATATAATGATAAATCCCACACATCACAGCATCCTGCTGGGTATCGCCCCCTTCCAGCTGACTGAGCACACTTTCTGGTATTTAATGGTCTATTTGAGGCAGATAAACTCTTCTTGACATTGAGTCTTGTATTACTATACAACTTAACAAGTATGTGTCTTTTTGTGTCACTGTTCTAGGGTCTCCTTTTATTAATGCTATCATTCACAAAGGATTTGATGAAAGGCATGCATACATTGGAGGGATGTTTGGAGCTGGAATTTACTTTGCTGAGAACTCCTCAAAAAGCAACCAATATGTGTACGGAATAGGGGGAGGAACAGGCTGTCCGACGCACAAAGACAGGTCTTGTTACATCTGCCACAGGTATGGACCCAGCAGAGTTCCCTGCACGTAATTCTGGCTGTCCTGCTTTTTATGATCCTGGCACAGGGTGACCTGCAGGGAAAGGAAGGCCACTTGAGCTTGGTCGTGGCAGGAAAAATGCAGTTTTCTGTTTGTCAGGGCTGAACAAAAATGAATATAAATGCAGCAAGTCCCACAAGAAGGTCAAAAATTACATCTAAGAGTGCAGTGAGTATAAATCAAAATGAGCTGTGGCTCAGGAAAGAGGCTTGAAACAGCAAGTTTGAAAATGAAGAGTCAGGGGAAAATAGCAATTAAACTCCAGGCACTCTCAGGACAAAACTGCAGTGCAAAGTGGTGGTCAGCAGTACCTTGTTGTACTGTGGATCAGATAATTTTGGAGGTAGTGAACAGGACTTAATCACAGCTTTGTTTCGTGCTGGAGTAGATCAATGTGTTTCTCACACTTTGACACCTGTCCAGTCCCTGCTGGTAGGAACACAGAGTTTCAGCTTCTTTCAACAGCTTTACACATATATATATATATATATATATATAAAATGAACTAGAACAGGCCTCCATGTGAGGGCTAAACAAACTGTGTGTTCTCCCTTCTGTGTGTCACAAAAGATTTTTTGTGGCAGGTTTTATACAGTCTTAGAACTGATTTCTAAAAGTGTTTCTCTAAAAAAGCCTTGAGAAATTAATTATAATTAAATAAACTCAAAAGACTGAAATAATTCTGGAAGCACTCGACTCCTAGTAAGATGTTTATATTCTCTTCATTCATTTTAGACAAATGCTCTTCTGTAGAGTGACCCTTGGAAAATCCTTTCTTCAGTTCAGCACAATGAAAATGGCTCATGCCCCTCCCGGGCACCATTCTGTTATCGGCAGGCCAAGCGTGAATGGACTTGCGTACGCCGAGTATGTTATCTACAGAGGAGAGCAGGTAGGTGGGTCAGCGAGGACTGGCTTTATGGAAGGACAGAGCTTGGAGCTGGAGCTGGGGTGTGGCTGGTTTCCAGACCAAGTGTGCTTTGATAACCCTGCTGATTGGGTGTTCAGTTTTTTTTTTCCCATTTAAACAGGGAAATAAGCAGTGAACTGTATCTAGACAGCAAATGCTATTCCTATCCACTGATCTGCTCTGATTTATACCGTGCAGAATTGCCTAATTCCCCCTATGCAGCACTGTTGGAGTCTGTTAAGAATTGTAGTTTTTCTCAGTTAACTCTCTTTCTCCCATTGCATTTTACTGGCATTACTGCAGTATCAAGGTCACATGCATTTCTGGGGCTCTGGTATATCTTGAGGATTCTGGGCTTTTTACCTGTAGCTTCCCAGCAATGACAGAGATTACCCTTAAATGGCAGCTGGAATAGCACAGAAATCTTCAAAAGTTGATTTTTAATCTGAATAACTCAGCTAGACCCTGACTCTGGAAAAGTGTTTTGCTTAATACCGTGGGTGGCTCCCAGATCACCTGATGAAACTGAATAATCACGAGTCTGTGGGCCCTGATGACAAACATCGCAGGTCCTGAGGGAGCTGGCTGATGATGTTGCCAAGCCACTCTCCATCGTACCCTGAGACCATCTCGGTTGGTTGGAGCATGCTGCTAATAATTCCAAGATCATGGGTTTGATCCCTGTATGGGCCATTCATTTAAGAGCTGGACTTGATGATCCTTGCAGGTCCCTTCCAACTCCGAATATTCTGTGGCTCTGTGATACTTGAAAAGTCATGGCAGTCAGGCAGGAACTTCAGTGACTGGAAAAAGGGAAACATAACTCGTATTTTTTAAAAGGGGAGAAAAGCAGACACAAGGGAACTACATATAGGTGAGCCTCACCTCTGTGCCTCGGAAGATCGTGGAACAGATCCTCATGGAAGGCACATGCAAGACCAGGAGGTGATTCAACACAGCCAGCACAGCTTCTGTCAGCATAGATTGTGCCTGACCAGTCAAGTGACCTTCTGTGATAGAGTGACAGTGATGGTTGACAAGGGAAGATGGACCGATGTCATCTACTTGTCATGTCCCACATGACATCCTTGTCTCCAGCTTTGAAGGGTAGACTGTTTGGAGGATAAGGAATTGGCTGGATGGACACAGGCAGAGAGTTGTGGTCAGTAGTGTCCAGGTGGAGGCTCATGATGGAGGTGTCCCTCAGGGCTCTGTCTTGGGACCATTGATCTTTAATGTCTCTCTCAGTGACACAAAGAGTGTGATGGAGTGAACTCCCAGCAAGTCTGCAGGTGACAGGAGGCTGAGTGGTGCAGTTGACACAATGGAAAGATGGGATGCCATCTAGGGGGACCTGGACATGCTTGAGAAGTGGGCCCACAAAAACTTCATGAGGTTCAACAAGGCCAAGTGCAAGATGCTGCACTTGGCAATTGCAGGGCAATCCCAGACCTGAGTACAGACTGGGAAATGAACTCATTGGGTGCAGCCCTGTGGAGAAGGATGTGGATGTCCTGATGGCAAAAAGCTGGACATGAGCCAACAGTGCGTGCTTGCAGCCCAGAGAACCAACCACATCCTGGACTGCATCAAAAGAGGAGTGGCCAGCAGGTCAAGGGGAGGTGGTTCTTCCCCTCTACTCTGCCCTCTTAAGACCCCATCAGGAATGCCGCATCCAGCTGTGGGGTCCTCAGCACAGGAAGGACAGAGAGTGGGTCCAGAAGAGGGCCACAAACATGATCAGAGGGATGAAGCACCTCTCCTATGAGGAAAGGCTGAGAGAATTGGGATTGTTCTGCCTGGAGAAGGCTGCAGGGAGACCTTATAGCAGCCTTGCAGTGTGTAAAGGGGGCTTATAAAAAAGAGGGAGAGCAACTTTTTGCACAGGCACATAGTAATAGGACATAGGGAGGAAACAGTTTATAACTAAAAGATGAGAGATTTAGATTAGATGTTAGGAAGAAATTGTTTATTCAGAAGGTAAGGAGGTCCTAGAAGAGGTTGCTGAGAGAAGCTTTGGATGCTCCATGCTGGGAAGTTTTCAAGGCCAGGCTGGATGGGGTGTTGAGCAACTCAGTCTAGTGGAAAGTGTCCTTGCCTATAGCAGGGGGCCTCAAACCAGATGATCTGTAAAGATCCCTCATGTCCAAACCATTCTGTGATTCTAAAATAAGATTATATAATAAATTTAGGTTCAAAGGAATCTTGGAGAGGTCACATAGGCCAGCCTCTTGTTCATGTTGAATCCAGGCCAGGTTGCTGAGGGCTTTGTTTGACCAGGCGAGTCTTGGAGGCCTCAGCGAATGGTGTTTCACAGCCTTCTGCAGCAGCTTGTTCCTTTGATTACTTATCCTCAGAGTAAAATAGTATTTCCTTTGTATCCAACAGAAAGCTTCCCTGTTTTAATTAATCTCATTCTCCTGCTGTGCATCACAGAAGAGAGTCTGGCTCTGTTTTCTCAGTAGCCTTCCATACATAATGCAAGATTGCTATGAGGTCCCACAAAGCCTTCTCTTTTCTGAACCAAACAAGCCCATCTCTCTCAGCCTCTTCTTCTTTATCCTGTGCTTTCTCCCCTGACTTATTGGTCCTTTGCTGAACTTGGGTTCAGCTTGTTGGCATCCTTCTTGTATTGGAGGACCTAAAATAATGCAGTTTTCTAGATGTGGTCACATGAGTACTGAATAAACAGCAGTTGCTGCTACACCTGATGATTTACCGCAGGCTGCTTGTAGCCTTTATTGCTGCTGGGACACACTATTGATTCTGCTTTAGCTTGCTGTCACCCAGGGACCGCATCACCTTTTCAGCTGAGTGGCTTCTCAACCTGCAGTGTTACAAGGAATTCATCTCAGATGCTTTTGCCCTTGCTGGATTACATGAGGCCTCTGTAGGCCCAGTTTCCTCTCATCTATCAAGGTTCCTCTGAATGGGGCTCTGACCTCTGTCAACTTTAGCTTTGTTCTGGGACTGAACTGGCTACCAGCTGTCTTCAGGAAACACTGGATGGATGGACAGATGACTGACTGGGTTATGTGCTTTGAGTGGGCCAAGTATTCTACTGCCAGTAAAGGCATTTACAGGTTACATGACAAGTTACTGACCCTTTTGAGGTCAGGCTTTATCAGTCATCTGAGATTTTTGAGTAACTTAACAGGTACTGACCAATTTGTAGGATTAACTAACAAGGGGAGTAACTCTGAATTCCTGTTGCACACAATTTCTGGCAGTGTCTGTATGGAAAAAACATCTTTCTTTCTATTAGTGCATTAACCAAGGTGTTAAGTACAAGGTGTAAGCAGTTCTACTTAGTGCTGGCTAGGTTTGAAATCCTTTTTTTTCTTGCATGCTGTGAACATAGAACTGATTCTTGTGCTGTCCTTCCTGGTCACTGTTTAGTTAAATGCAAAAACTGGAACTTGCTGAGTTACCCTTGTATAAACCAGGGGTTTTTTTCTTACTTTACTTTCAGGCATACCCAGAATATCTCATTACATACCAGATTGTGAAACCAGAAGCTCCCTCACAGACAGCAACAGCAGCAGAACAAAAGACCTAGTAGCTTCAGAGCAGTGAAGAAGGATGTGACTTCAATCTTGGACTGGATGGATACGTGTTTCAGAAAATCAGTATCACATAAAATTCTTAACAACCTGGAAATAAGCTGTATGTCTTCTATAAAGCATTGCTGTCTTGATGAATATGGTATGAGTAACTCTTGCATACTCGACTGCTACTGTTCCTCTTGAGGAAAGTTTACAAGGGACTGCCTTTTAATAACATATCTCAGGCTCCTAGTCTCTGCAGTTACCATGTATAAAATAATACTGTTTTGATCTAGACCTTGGGAACATTATTGTGCAAACGGAAGTCTTTATTGGTGCCATCTCACATGCTAAAATTTCAGACACTACTTTTCTAGTTATTTTATTTGCAGATAAATTGCATTAAGCCCATCTTTTTTTTTTCAGCATCCACCATTCATTTCCTGTTTTCAAGAGATCCTATTTATTCTCCTTTTATATTCTGAAGTTGAGCCAGAACCTTCTTGAAGATATTTTGCACAAAGTCAAGTCGACTAAAATCATTAACAATGCAATATAAATTTCATCTGAGGAGGGACTAGGTCAAGTTCTTCGATATAGGGGGTTTTTTCCACACCTCTGAGCAAACGATAACATGAGTGAGTGTAACTTTAGAGTGGAAACAAACCATGTCAGTTTGCTGCTTTGTCTGTGTGAGTTTTCTGGGGGAAGCCCTGGGAAGAGTTTGCAAGGGTAAAACCAGCTCTTGTGCTTGGAAGGACTTCATGAAACAGGTCCATGTCCTCTGCTGGCATCTCTAAAAGAACATTTTATAAGGCTCCTGTTAAGTACATGCAGCTTGTGAAATGTTCTCCAGTTACAGCAGTGTATGGTTTTGCTGGGAGAAGCAGGTGAAAAGTCAGAAGATTTCATACAGGAGGGCGTATCTAGTTCATGTCCCTCTGTAAGATGAGACCCCGTAAATGGGTTTCAGGCTGGTCAGGGAGAGTGTACTACAGCAGTTTCCTGTCACATCTTGGTGTGTGACATCACAGTTGAAGAGCTTAAGGGATTTACAAAAGTAATAATTTTTTTAAATATCAATTTTACATTTTGATGAGAACAAAATTTTAAAGTATCGTTTGGCAAGCGGATTTGTTTGCAGGTATACCAGAGTACAAAGCTAGGATTTATTCACTTAATACCCTTCTTCCCAAATTCCCAGGTTTATTTTGCTGGGTAGGAGAAAGTTGTTTTTAACCACTGCATAGCACAGCATCAGACAGTTTCAAAAGTCCCCCTCATGGTGGATATGGATTTAACAAAAGTAGAAACTGTTTCTTTTTTGTAGTGTTTTACAGTTTCAGAGAAGGTTGAAGATCAAGACCTGTTAATTTTTTTCCTAACAACCAATGCCAGGAAATGTGCTTCAGTGTTGCCCATGTAACAACTGGAGGAAAAAATGTTCCTTTGGACACAACACGCTGTGCATTTCCCTATCAACCAGCACTATCTGATGATCCAGTTCATGCATTCAGGTTTTATCCTCCTTAAAGCAAGGAAGCAACAGAATAGTGTGCTTTTATTTCATAAAAATATACGTGCTCCCCACAAGTGGGATTTTGCTAACATGTTTGGGTAAAACACACTTAAACCTGAAGACCTTTTCACTTTCAGCATTAAACACAACATTTTTGTTTTTAACATTAAGGCATTAATGTTGAAGCAAGTCATCCTCACAAGAAATTTTACCCACTGTAAAATCAGTCATTTGATGCAATATGGCTACCTGAACATCATCTGTTTGTAATATCTCTAAAGAAAACCTTAGAAATAGCAATACTCCAACAGAACTTGAACTCTGAGTTTTACTTTTCTTGAGCTGACAGTGGATATATGGTTCTCGCTTCATTCTATGACCTGATTAACTATGTAGCTTTGAAGTTCCATGCAGGCTCTAGCCTAAGTTGTCCTTTTAAACAAATTTCATTGATAAAATTGGGTGCTTGTATTTTGGCTACTTGTTTCATGGTGTTAGGATTGCAAAGATCACCACTAGGCTTTGAAGCTTTGTATTCGCCATTTAAGTTTGGGGTTTGTTTTTCATTTAGTTAATAATGCAGTGAGGGGATGTGCCTGTCTGCACTAGGGTTTCAGATAGTGGCCTGAGCGAGTGCTGCCCTCCATCCCCAGTTAGACATAGTTTTAAATGGTGAAACAGCTGTGCTACTTAGGTGAGCAAAATGGTTAATGTGGGCATGAAAGTTAAAAGCTTTACATCTTTCAAAAACAAGAACAAATCTAAAAAGTAAAACCCCACTGAGCCCACACCAGATGCTGTTCTTGCTTGTTGTTTCTATGTGCTTGTTGAACTAATGGCTAGTCTGGAATCCTTTTGCAGCCTGGAACTTCTAGAGGATAAAAATAGCCTGGAGGAGACTGAGGGGAGACCTCACTGGGGTCTTCAACGTCCTCATGAGAGGAAGTGAGGGGCAGGTACCAATATCTTCACTCCTGTGACCGGTAACAAGACTGGAGGAAACAGCATGAAGCTGAGTCAGGGGAGATTTAGGTTGGATGTAAGGAAAAGGTTTTTTACCCCAGAGGGTGGCTGGGCACTGGAACAGGCTCCCCAGGGAAGTGATCACGGCACCGAGCCTGACAGAGTTCAAGAAGTGTTTGGACAATGCTCTCAGGCACATGGTGTGACTCTTGGGGCTATCTTGTGCAGAGCCAGGAGTTGAACTAAATGATCCTGATGGGTCCCTTCCAACTCAGCATATTCTGTGATTCTACTTTCCAGTATCTTTGAACTGCCAGTGTTAATGTTTCTGATGTTCTGTGCAGAGTAAAGGTGCTGTGTGAGGAAATCATTTTGCAGTGGTTTTTGTCTCATAATGACGTGATCTCATATCCGTTTGTGGCCAGACACAGAGGAATACCCAGGCCTGATGATGCACCTGTGTGTTGTAGAAACCTGTGCAGGAGTAGCATATGTTGTCTTTGTAGCTCCTCTTACAGTTCAAAACAAAGTGAGGATCTGCCCATCAATATCAAAGTTACTCATGAAAAACCTGGTTGTGGTTTTGGTGGTAGAGCTGCATTTGGCAGGTTGTTAACGGTACAGATGCTGCTGCTTTAGCTGGGGGAGTTAACTACAATGGGACCTTAAAAATGCCATGACCCCATAACCAGGCAGTTGCTGCCTCCTGAGAAATGAAGTTTTTGACTTCCTGAGAAGAGCAGTCCCATGATATTGGGATGCTCATATGCAGCATTGGATCACCAGTGGAGGCACAGCAGGAGCTGAGAATGTAAGAATGCTCAGGGCTGGGAGACCAGGGACAGAACTTGGTGTCTGCTGGCACAAGGGACAATGTGTCTCTCAGGCCTGTTGATTTTTGTCAGTGTCCCTTCGAGGCAGCATTTTGAAACTTCTGTGTAGTTTTGTGACAGAACTTTAATAGGCAAAACAGAAAGAAAAGTCACCATCTAACAAAGGAGAGAGGGTTCTGCCCTCCATTGCTGAAACTGTTTCCATGAGGCTGATGACTTAGATACCTGGTGCAGAGTGACATTACAGTCTGAATGCTGTCAACAGAACTTTTGTTAGGATTAAAAGCAGACAGTACAGTACCTTAATAAGGTATATTTTATTTTCTCATTTTTATCTACCAGTTGTGTTTGATCCCAGCTCCACAGAGACTGTTATAAACCTCTTCTACTAGTTCCACCATGTTGCAGTCACTATTGGTTTTCTAACCTCTGTTTCGAGTGTTCACATGTGATGCAATTGAATCCCACTGCATTGTGTAGCAGGAATTTATTTTGCCTGCAGACCTGAACTTTGCTTGTTTGTTATGGGAGTACCCCAAAAGAAAATTCTACACTGTGGCAAAAAGAAAACCCTGCAAAATGTTCTGCAGTGTTGGCTCTGATGGGCAGCAGACACAGAAAAGGCATGTGGTACAGGGGAGGGAGTAGCTCCTGGACCAGGGCGCTTTCTTGTCTCTGGAAACCAGCTGTTCCTACTGTTTATTGTAGGTTAGAGGAGGTGTCTCCTCCCTGTGAATGTGTGAGGTGCTGAGGGATGCAAACATGTTGTGCCACTGTGGGGCCCGTGAGAGCTGCTTAAGCAGGTGGCAAATCTCAAAAAAGCCTCCTGCATCCCTGCAGTGACGTCAGAGTTTCTGCATAGTTCATGCACTGCCTGCAATTTCCGTATGGGGCTGTTAACAGAAATTGCCCTGAACAGGTTTTTCCAAGATGGGCAGAAGGGTCCAGCCATAAAACAGATTAGTTTGAACATTGCTAATCATTCTCAGAAGCTGAGTGTCAGGAAATGTGTGAATTTCTTTTCAGTGGGATTTCTCTGTTTCCATGCTGCTTTGCTACAGAAAGTCTAGCTCAGAAGTCTAAAGTGACGTGCATCTAATGCATGCTTCAGTTTTGTTGAGCTGAGTCTTTGTGCAGCATTGTAAGCCCAGAGAGGGAAGACCGAGGAAAGCACAGATTCAGTTCTTGCCTCATGTAGCAAGTGGCTTGTGAACCTCCACAGGCTTGAATCCATTGGTGGTGGTGGCCTGGTGCAGTCCAGAGCATGTTCTCCTGGTTTTTCAGAGTGGCAGGACACGTGTGCAGAGATGGAGAGGCAGTGTTCCCACCTGTCTGAACACAGAGTAGATGTAAAACCCAGGGGACTGGGGAACACTGTACGTGTGTTAAAATCTCTGAAGCAAGGTGAATGAGCCTGGGAATCTGTAGGGGACATGGGAAGCAGATGCATTTCCGTTACACTGACACATATGCCTGTCAAGTCACATTATCTGACTGTTTTTGATGTAACAGTCTTGCTGAACCTGTTGGTGGCAAGTTCCAGTGGTGGTCCCATTAATTACTAATTTCGATTATTAGAGTCTCTGTTATTAAGATAATTTTGACACTTTCTTAACATCTGCAGAACTTGCTTCAGCTTTGGAAATTGAAATGGGGATTTTCTGTGCTGCAGTCCCATGAGCTTGTGCTTTGTCATTCCTAATTGCTTTCTCTGGCAACCCTGATGGCAATGTAGCTGGGGGTTGAATTTCTAGACCTTTCTTTTGTGTAACTTGTTTTCATAACTAGCCCTGTATGTGTCCTCTCTTAGTTGCCAATTACCTGGAGCTGGGATATCATTTATTTATTTCTTCTTTTACCTTCTCTCTCAAAGTTGAAGACGATGGGCAGGTTCTCAGCCTACCTACATGGTGGACTTTAGGTAACATCTCTGTAACAACTGAGTTTGATCTATAAATGTGCTTGGCTAAATGTCTGATCTGCAATACTTGTAATAGTTTAAAAGTCAATAAATACATTTTTAACAGTTGCTCTGTGAAAATGGAATGTGTGCACAACCTGCTGTTCTG
The DNA here is from genome assembly GCF_009650955.1 of Corvus moneduloides. Taxonomy (NCBI): domain Eukaryota; kingdom Metazoa; phylum Chordata; class Aves; order Passeriformes; family Corvidae; genus Corvus; species Corvus moneduloides. The sequence continues at coordinate 46,718,485 of NC_045480.1, read as the reverse complement.
TCTTGGTCTTAGGACAAATTTGCTCCAGCCGAACTGTTGAAAACAGTTTTTATTTTTATTTTCTCCAAACAATGTTTTCTCCCTCCCTCAGGCAATAAATAAAAAGTTAATTTCTAGAAAAAAAAAAAAAAGAAGAACAAAACCATACATATGTACATCAGCCACACAGGCATCTTGTGTGTTGGATTGGACTGGAGAGAAGGACAGAGGTAGGGTGGGAAATAAGGCTCCAGGTGGGTTGAAGATGAGGCATTTTCAAGGCTTGGACCAAAAGCTGCAGAAATGTTGCACAGGTGAACAAGACTCAGCACAGGAAAAGGGCTGGTCATGAGGTGGGAGAAGCTTGAAAATGCTGGATGGATGACACCTCTGGGCCAGCCTGTCCTCCACCCTGCAGCTTCTCTCTTCCATTATAGCCCACCCCTGTCCCATCCTGCTGCCTTTGGAAGAAGAGCAGCAGTGGGACCGGTGGAGAGGAACCTGAACAGAGCAATCAAAAGCAGCCCAGACTGCTGCCCCCACCCCTTCTTTCTCATCCTAAAGCCACAGGAGATTGGACCTAAGTTTTGTAGAAACCAGTGATCCACAGAGGCAAGAAAAGAGGCATTTCAGACTACATGTCTCCCTCCGAACCACTTCCCAACCACACAGATTGCTCTCCCCCACTGGAATGGGCTCAGCTGGTGACTTGGCAGGTGCCTACCAGCTCCTGCCTCATCTCCCCAGCCACTGGCAGGGCTGAGGTTGAGTGCAGGCAGCCCTGTGCTATCACTCCTGCTTGCCCCAAGGCCCTGCCTGCAGTTCTGCTTGTCCAAAGTGTATCTGGCTCAGGTAAGCAGCACCCTCCACACACACAGAGATTTCTCTGCAAGGGGGAAGGCTGCTGCACAATAAAAACGGGGTATGCTCCCTTGTCAGCCTTGATGAGCTGGGGGCAGAAACATGGGGAGAAGGGGAGGTGTAATAAAACAAGACAGTAAAATAGGGATGGAAACACATGAAGACCAGGCACTTGAGGAAACCCAGTATACTATTTTTTTTTCCTCCCCAAAAGAGCCTGGACAATGTCAAGGTTTGTGGCTTTTAAAACTTCCGTGCTTTCAAAACATAACAATAAAAAGCAAACAAACCAAGATGAGGTAAGAAATCTCTCTACGAAAAAGATGTCAAGTCCAGGGTGAATGGCAGTGTCCGGCACTATTGCTTAACATCACAGGGCTCCACGCCCCCTGCATGCCTGGCACTACCTGCCCGGCTGGCCTCGGCCCTGAGCTAACAGCTGGGCGACGTGGTGATGGGGCTGTGCAGGTAGGGGAGGCTGCTGGGGGTGGCATGGACACCGACAGACACGGGGAAGCTGAAGACAAACTGCGAGGTGGGGGTGGAGGTGGCCTTGCCCCGCTCCCGCAGCGTCCCCGAGGGGCTGACGGCTTCCACTGCGTATGAAGTGGCCAACACCTGCGACTCGAACTGCAGCAGCTGCCCCATGAAGCTGAAGTTGGGGGAGATGATGCTCCGGCGCTGCTTGACAAACTCAAAGGCCTCCTCTAGCTTGACGCGCTTCTTCATCATCAGGTAAGCCAAGCAGATGGTGGCTGAGCGGGAGATGCCAGCCTGGCAGTGCACCAGGACCCGGCCACAGCACTCCTTCACTGAGTCTGGAGGGCAACAGGGGTGAGATATGAGACCCACACCCTTCCACCATGGCCCAACCCCTCACCAAACCTGCAGGTGGGGGCTGACCTCCCTCCCACCAATGGACACAACATCTCTGCACAGGCACTCACCAATGTACTCAATTGCCTCCATGAACCAGGAGCTGATGTCAGCTTTGTGGTTATCCTCCACAGGGATACACTTGTACTGGTAGTGCCCCTCGAAGTGGTTGGGGCAGTCTGAGGAGACGTTCAGCAGGGCTGTGATGCCCAGTGCATCAAGCATGTCCCGCCGGGCTGCGTGGTAGGCGCTGCCAAGGTAGAGGTAGGGAAGAATTTCCACAGGCCCACCCTGTTACAGAGAAAAACAACAGATATGGGGTTGACCAGAGGACTGCGGCAGGCAGGACACACATCCAGATGGCTTGGAAACACTGAGCTGTGCAGCAACCTGGCACCTGATCCAGGGCCCTCAGAAGAAGGAGCAGAAGCTGCCTTCCTGGGGTGCTGAACCTACTTCAAGCCCTCCCTCTCCCTCTCTTTGTCCTGTTCAGAAACAGGCAGGTGTGGGTTAAGAGGATTTGGGCTTGTCCACTCTTTGGGGCACACAAACACCCTGGTATTAGGAGGACCACCATGCTCTCCCATGAGAGGAAAGGAAGCTCCACAAGCCCCAGCTGAGGGAGAGCAGAGAGACTCCCATCGGAGCAGGTTGCAATGCTGGAAGGGCAGTCAAAATAGCTAAGCACTAGGGCTTCTAGACATACCTGGTCATGAAACGGGGTCCCACAGGAACTGCAGCCCAAATCCAGGGGCTCAGCGCTGGTGGGGGGTGACACATTGCTCAGGGACTTGGTTTTTGCACAGAATTCAGGATACTCCGAGGAGAAGCGCTCATAGCCCCCTGCAAGAAGAGAGGCACAAAGTGTTATCCCAGACTGCTTTCACAGGACTTCAGAACGGCGCAGCCAGAGATGCCCTTGGCCACTAGATGATGCTACAGCGATGGAGAGTGGCCTCCTGCCCCAGGAGGAGCAGTCCGGCTCCTGGCAGCAAGGGGGGAATCCCTGAGGCCCCACCATTCCCTTGGAGCAAGAGCACCAAGTGCAACGATCTTGGCCACCCAAAGCCTCTGGTCCAGGGTTTAGTCCCCTGCATACTGCTGGCCAAAACCCCAGACTGAGGCCAAGGTTGGTCTCTGAGACAATGAAAAGAGGATTTATTTAAATGGGAAAAGCTGCTCCAAGGCCAAAGACTGTTCTGGTCTCATCTTCCCTTGATACATCATTTTGTCACAAAACACAGGCAGGTCTCCCTTTCCCAGCTTGGCCCTCCAGCTCAGAGCTCCCGAAACAACAGATGAGGAAAGCCCTGGCTCTGGTCAGGTACAGCAAGGCTGACCCCACAGCCCAGCTGCCCTCAGAGAGGTGCAAGCTGAACATGGAGCAGCTTGTCCCTTTGACCTGCTGCCAGGGGAATAAGCACAGGGGATGTCAGGACTTCGTCATGGCAGGCAAAACAAGAGCAAACCCCACTGAGTTCCCAGGACAGGGAAACTTCAGTGTTGGCTGCCAATAAACACTTCTGGTGAGATTTCCTTCTCTCATTCAAATCAAATCAACAACTGTGACATGCTTGTAGGATGACTTTGAGCCTCAAAATCAATGAAAATCAAGTATTTTACTATCACCACAGGACTCCAGCTAGACCAAGCCCTGACTCCCAGGATGGTTCCTGAAGACTCAAACCAACTGCAGGATCTAAGCCTGCAGATTTCAGCTTACCAGAGCATGCAGCAGGACACATCTTTCTTATCCAGCTCTGAGACTGCCCTGAACAAGGCTGGAGATATCCAAGACCAATGCATGCAAGCATCTCAAGCAACCCCGGAATCCCTAGGCAGCTAGAGCTCGATACTGCCAGCATCCCAGTGTCCTCTGTGGTTTCCTCCCCCTACAAAAGGAAGGGCTCTCATACCTTAAAGCAGAACCGTGCAGATGCCTCACTGCATTTGCATTGTCCCTCCCACGCAGCCAGGACAGTTTGCAGAGGCTGCATTTCCCTGGCCTGACATCCCTTTACAGTCCTACTGCTTCGATTTGAAAGAGCATCCAAAACCAAGAGCCCGTGTTAGACAACTTCCAGAGATCTGGTCCAAAAATCCCTGGATCTACTACATCCCACTCCAGTGGTCATCACACCATGAGAGGGAAAAGCTGCCCAGGGTGATGGGCAGAAACATCTTGGAAAGAGCGTTTCTTGGAAAGGAAGGAGACCTTTCCAAATGTTTCTCTTCAATGACTCTCATCAGATTTAATGCTCGGTGAGCCAAGCACCACATCCAGCAGCTCCTGGCTGCACACGCCGACCCTGCCCGGCACAGGAGCCAGGCAGAGCAGGTGCCCATTGCCAAGCAACACCCAGCCGGGCTGTTTCACAGGGAACCTGGCAGCAGCCTGACCTGCAAAAACACATCTGGATCTTCATCGTGACCTGCACCCAACAAATGTGCATTTGGGCATGCACAGCTCTGGGTTAGTGCAGCTCTCAAGGAACAAGAGCAAGATTATTTTAGTAGCTCTGTGGTACAAAAGGAAGAAGACTGTAGTGCTGAGACTGAGTCTCTTGGAGCCTGTTCCTTAAAAAGGCTCCCATTCCAACCAACCTCCCACGAGAACCACAGGGACACCAGAAGCTCCCAGCTGACAAAGGCCACCCTTGAAGCAGAGCAGCATTTCCTGCCACATTCGTGGCTCCAGCACCACGCTGGCTCACGGTGAAGGAGCCTGCTCCTGAGCGAGCCCTTGCTGTGCAGGCACTCCCGCAGCAGCACATCGTATCTCATCCTTGGAACAGCTCCTGCTGCTTTTACTGTATCTAGTACAACTGAAGTGCTAGTTCCTCCATCTATCAAGCCTCCTAATGGATTTGCTACTCTGCATACACATCCTCACCCCTGCTGTAAGTAAACGAAGGAATAAACTGACTCTCAGGCTGTAAACAAAAAAGAAAAAGCCCCACAGAGCTCACCCAGGAACCCCAGCTGAGCATCCCCCGCCCCTAAATCATCTCAAGGCAATTCTCAGGACCAGCAGCTCCAAATGTGCACAACTTCTCATTTAATACACGGCAGAGTGGGGAAGCCCTGATCCCTGCTGTAGCCGCAAAAGGAGCAGAGAGGTATCCCCGGGTTTTCTGCCCGCTGCAAAGGGACATCGGCGTGACAGCAGGTATTTGACTCTGCACAAACACCTTCTCTGCACCGTGGGGCTGGGGATGAACTCAAACAAAGCGTGGGGGGATTTCCCCCCACACGCTCACGTCCCCCAGGTCCCAGGCAGGGGCACGGGGCCCGCTCGATGCCCCTGAGCCGGCTAAGACCGCCCGGGCACCCACGCACGGGGCTGATGGCCGCGCTGCGACCGTCCCGGGACCCCAGCTCCGGGCAGCCCAGCCCCGGTGCGCGCGGCCCCCCAGCCCTCCCGCCGGCTCCCAACTTCTGGCAGGACCGCCGGAGGCGGGAGAAGGGAGCGCCCTGCCCGAGGCGCGGCGAGGCCGGACCCGCATTGCCGAGCGGGGGCGGCTGTCCGCGGCCACGTCCCCGCCGTCATTCCCGGTGTCCCCGCCGCCCGCTCCCCCCCGCCGGTACCTGCCAGGAGCCGGATGTCGGCGCGCGCCGTGTCGCGACGGAGCGCGCGCACCACGAGCGCCACGGTGCTGTCCTCGCGCAGGGCCTCCGCGCGCGGGCTGCGCTCGTCGTACACCACGACGGCGGCGTAGAGCCCGGCCCGCAGCCGCGCCCGCACCTCGCCCTCGGCCGGCAGGATCTGCTCCAGGCTCACGGCGCCCTTGGCCCGCCGCCGCACGATCGTGTTGCAGCGCACGTTGAGCGCCCCGCGGATGTGTCCGGCGCTGTGCGCCAGGAAGGGGCGGCAGTCCAGCACCAGGCACCGCGCGGCGCCGCCGGGCCCGGCCTCGTCGCGGCACACGAGCCGGCGCAGCGCGCTGCCCTCCATCTCGCGCAGCCCCTCGGTGGCCACCATGGCGGGGGGAGCGCCCGCCGCGCCCCGCGCCCGCCGCCCGCGCCGCTCGCGCACCCCCGCGCGCGCCGCGCGCAGCCTTTACTACCCGGCGGCGGCCGGCGCGCGCCCCCGCCCCGCCCCGCCCCGCCCCGCCCATTCGCGCCGGGCCCGCATGAATGGAGGGGAGGCGGCGCGCGGGAGCGGCGACGTCACCGCCTCCATTCACAAAAAAAAAATCCGTCCGCGCCGCCGGCCGGCCGCGGGTTGTGAATGGGGGAGAGAGGCGGGCCGCGCCGCGCCTTTGTCACCGCGGGGCTGCGCGGTGTCACCCCCGCCGGGACCCCTGCGGGTCACACACGCTGCGGGGCACACGCACGTGCACACACGCGTGTGCGCGCACCGCTGGGCACACGCGCACATGCACATGCTGCAGGGCACGCGCCCACGTGCGCGCACACACACACACACACTCAGGCACACGCACACGTGGCCGGGCACACGCTGCGCACATTCCTCTTCCTTTGTCCCACTGCTACTGTTTTGTTTGGACTGCTTGCCGCGGCGGAGCGGGGGGGGGGGGGGCGGGCACTAAGCAGGGCCCGCTGTCAGCTCTGCAGGGTCCCTCTAGGTCCTTCTGACTACATATCTGCCACGGCCGCGCTTCCCCTGTCAGAAAATGACATCTCATTAGCTGCAGAGTCTTAAAAACACTACAGCATCCTGCCTGTGAAGTGACTCTGTGGAGGGGGCTCTTCGATTTAACTCCTCGCATAGAGGAACACTATTTTCGGCTAAAAGCCTTAGGAGTAAATGCACAGCCCTGAAGTGTCCCAGGAGGGTCTTCCCATAACCACTACCCAAACACCGAGCAATCATTTCACCCCAAAGTCCCCTTTGGGACTGTTTTCTAACAGAAGCAGTGCCGCAAACCACAATGCTCAGGGCATTTCCTGCACGGAGATGCCGGCCAGTCCCAGGTGAGTCTGCTTCAGAGACCTGAGGGTGTTCAGCTATCCCGATGTGGACCTGGATGTGGTGGGTGTAAGGTAGGGACCCAATGGTTATTCAAACCCATCTGCCCCGTCACTGTTTTTCACAGAGGGCAGCACTTGGACAGGCAGCTTGACTTCCCCTCCCCTGCGTGCCCGGCTGCTGTTTACTCGGGCAAGGCACGGGAACACCTTGCTGTGTGTGCCTACCTGGGAGGACTCCAGCCTACCACGCACGTTCAAGACCTACAGCTGGTGACACTCCTGCATCCCGCTGCCGCCTCTCCTCTACACTCTGCTCTCTGACCGCTGCTGGATTCTCCCCTCGGTCTGAGTCAGCCTGATCTTTGCACCTGTGGCTTTTGCGTGCTGTGCCAACCCTTCGCCAGCCAAGTGGAATCAGATGAGCTGTGGGGGAAACATAGCTGCCGTTTGTGTAATACACCCCAGTCCAGGAATGTATTAGAGCCCTTTGCCTAAGGAAGGCTAATCATCTCCCATTCCAACCTGCATCAAACATAAGGATAGCAAAACCCTATTTCTACTGAAGTAAAGCAGACTCTGGGTGGCCAGTGACACGCCAGAGACATTCTTTCCTCCTTTGGAGAATGCTGTCAGAGACAAAAACCTCAAACTGAGAATTTGATTACAAACTAATTGGAAACTATGCTCTCATACCAACAATACTTTAACTCAACTTGGATCATCAAAATGCCTTAAAAAGTTTTGCTCAAGGCCTGATGCCAAAATATGTTGTTCCCTTTGTTCCTCTAGGGCAGATGTTGGCTGCTACCATGTGATGAGCTAGCCTGCAGTCTCCAATGCCTTCTGCACTATCCAGTCTAGCTTTTACACTAAAATTGGATAACCAAGGACACAAAGTGTATGTCCTTGGATGCAGGCCTATCATCCTAATTTTTCCCTCTCTGGTCCAGCATATGACTGGGACAAACTGATCTGAGGTGGGAGAGGAATGCAATATTGTCATGGATGCAGGAAGGGGCATTTAGGCTGATGTCCCTGGATGTTTGCAAGAGCAGTGATGGAGGACATTATTTCAGGGTGGAGTGTGAAAGGATGTGTGTACATGAGCATCCGGTGGAGATTTTCAAGTGTTTCCATGTGCCTGAACCCTTTCCCCACTCTTCATCCCTTCCTGCTGTCTGTCTAGATGTGGCAGGTTCTTGGCTCTTTCTTCCTGGAAAATAAACTGCACCCAGCCAGGCTCCTGGGAATACCACTGTGTACCCACACCGGGCATTGTCGCGGCTGTGCTCCTGGCTGGTCACGTCTGGAGCTGGTGCTGTGCTGGGGATGGTGGCTCACAGACAGCTGCCAGTGGAGAAATTGAACCCAAAGGTGAGAGTGCCCAGAATGAACCAAGCCAATGCCACCCAGCCAGGATACACCACTGGAAGAGAAGAGTGATCTCCCTCACTGCAGTTAACTCAAGAGGAGATCTAATTAACTTTATTTATGGAGGTGTTAAGAAGGGAGTCACTAAAAACGCTCACAAGGCAGAAGCCACAAGGCAAAAGAAGCAGCACAATTACGTGGGGTGGAGGGGCAGGGTGTAGGGAAAGGACTGGGGAAAGGGGGTGGGGATGGGAGAAGACCACACAGCTTTATGTCCTGACTTTGTAAACCTAGAGAAGTGCGAAAGCTAATATTCCTGTCAAACAGCATCTGTATGGTGCAAACTGAAATATATCCCGCTGGAAAACAAACCACCATAAGGAAAGAGAGAGAGAGAGCAAGAGACACTCATTTCCTTTACAGCAGAGTCAAGGAATAATCTTTTATAGGGCCCTGGCCAGAAGAGGCAATTGTTGAAAGAGGCTGAAGGGAAATGAATTGTCAAAGGAGGCACATATTTGGATGATTAAATATCAATATGTACCTTGAATTAAGAAACAGGAATTTACACCTCATCTCACTGTGGCAGTGAAAACCAAATTAGAGTCAGACTGTAAATTTGCCAGCCAATAGATACCAATTTGTTTGGCTACCTAAAGGCTTTTTCTGCCCAGAGAAATGCTGAAGCATAAGTTCCCCCGGGTGGGCAATAGCTGCTGTGGGCAGCTCTAAGCTGCTGAGCTCTGTGAGCCCTCTGGGCTCCTCCAGGCTTTCTTGGCTCCTCTCCCCTGGTTCCTGGCCCCACTGTGCACTGATGGAGTCCTGGTGTGTTGTGTCACACTGCAGGTCTCAGCTGCCTGACAGATGTGCCTACCTCTGTGCCACTGGGCAGGAACACTGGCCAGGACTGTGTTATGCTGGAGTCTTCCCAGGAGCTGGACTCCCTCCATCCTCCTGGTCAGCCAGTCAGTGGCTGTATGGCTGTGGATGGACAAAGCACAGAGGTACATCCTCACTGCTCTTGGGACGTGACAGAAGTTGCAGCGTAAAGATGCTGCCACCTTTCCCTGGCAGCTCCCAGCAGTTCAAAGGGTTGAGTGGTTTGCCCTGGCATGTGCAGGAAGCCTTTGGCAGAAATGAAAGGCAGAATCAAGGTCTTAGCAACTTGTAAGTCTGCACTTACCGACAAAACCTGTCCCTCCCCGAGTGCCACAGGGGCATGGTTCCCTTCTGTCCTCATGCAGCACCTTACAGTTCTTTCCATGCAACCTCCTTTCCTCACAGCTTTCCATGCTGGGGAATGCACTCTCCTGTCCACAAAGGGAAGTGCAGCACTGAAAGAGTTAAAAGATTCATGTTAATAAATTCAAGCTGTCTTTTCCTCTAGGGCATATTTACATATTAATGGCGGGGAATTGTAATGAACCTGTCTAGGGAGGCTAAAGGGGAAATTATGCAAGGTTGGCTGAGAAGGTGGAGGAGGGGAAAATGTCCATTTTCAGTGCTTTCCAACCCCTCAGCTGCAAAAGCATGTGACCAACCTAGGCTCCAGGTTGGGACACTCCGGGAGAGAATGGAATAGCTACCTACTAGAGGGCAGGTAGCTATTCCGACCCACCTGCATCCCTTCCCTTCCACATAGCTAAGTTTCGCACTGTCCCAGATCTTATTTTAAGCCCAGGTTCACAACAGCATATTTCAGCAAGCATGTCCCAAATCATCACCCCATCCTCCAAGACATCCAGAGAAAATGCAGCTCTTGGTGAGCAGTCACAAGAGCAGCTCATCCACAACTAGTTTTCAGCAGACAATCTCTCAGGGCTTTGCAACAACACTGTGTGTGCTTGGTGCAAGAGGCAAGGGAGCCAGGGAAGGGGATTTGTCCTAGGCTGGGCTGAAGTGCCTCTCTATCCCATCCCTGCTCCTTCACACCACGCTGCTTGAACCCTGCCACAATCTTTTTTGCCTCAAGCCCCAAAGCTCTCTGCATGCCAGCCCAAAAGCCTTTGACAGCACGTGAAAAATGCCAGGAGCTTTGCCAGGTCTGCTTTCTCTGCTCACTGCTGAGGCCTCAGTGTGTAATCCCCACTCCAGCGAACTGCCCTACAGATTTTATCTCAAGAAGAAAAAATAATCTGTTGCTTTTGCCCTGCAATATCAGATAGAGCTATAAATCACTGGATAGGAGACTAATTACTGGGCCTCTGATCTGATTTAGATTGGAAGATGGAAAAAGCAGCCTTTATTCCTGAAAGCAAAGGAGCACTTCTTCAGAACAGTGATGGGTGCTCCAGGTACCTCAATAGCTACAAAGGATTTATGCCCATGCAAATGAGAACAGGGCAGGACCCACTCAGATTAGCAGGATACAAAGTGGCCTGCAGATTTTCTGCTGCAGATTTGGTTTCCCCTCTCTCTCACCCCCCTGCTTTTTGCCACCACTTCATCTCTGCTTATAAAAGCCTGCACAGCTCCAGTTACTCTGGGTGACAAACGTGAGGTCTGATCCAGCATGGTCAGTGAATGGGAGCAAGATTTTAAGAAGATCGATGGCTTTTGCTAGGGAAAGGTTGCTCTGCAACAGGCCTAAATGCTGTCTGTAGAAACAGGGAGCCTTCCAAATTCCTGTGCTGTTTCTTTTTGACCTGTGTGCTTTTGGTGGGAAGCGTGAGGAGACACCAGCTGCAGGGTTTGGAAGTCAGCTGCTGGTGGGGCTCCTGAGGACTAGATGGTAGGTAAGGGCATGCAGAACTGATGGATCACTCCCCCTCTGAAGGAGCCCAATGTTCCCACAGGTGTGGCAGACTTGCCCCTCAATATCACACCTCTGCAGCACCGCCCCAGAGACCAGCCCTGATTTGGGTCCCAGCAGGTGCAGAGCCAGCCTGGCTGTCCCCTGGGCATAGCATCTTCCAGCACCTGCTTCAGACTGGGTGGTGGCTGGCTGGATGCAGGGTGATTGCTGAATGTTTCTGCAGCCTTGGTGGGCCAGGGTAGCCCATTCTGGGAAGCTGCTTCCTGACATAAGAATCTGCGTGTGCTATCCTTAACTTTTTGTCATTTTTTTATACAAACGTGGTGCTGTGCCAGCTGTCAGGCCCCATCAGCATCCTCTGCCCAACCCCTTCCATCTCCTGCCTTCCACAAAAACCCTGAAGCTTTCCCCATTCCAGGTGTCAGGACACACATGGTCTCTGGTCATTTTATCACAACCAAGGATTATAAAGCAGATGTATATGAGGTGGATAAAACAGGCACATGGGTCCCTTAATCCCAGAATTTTAAGTGCCATGGGGATTAATCTTATATCTTTGGCTGCAGGATTTGGGGATGTAGCAGAGCCAGAGAAGTGAATCTGTGAAAGCAAGGTGATCCCCTCCTCTCAGTTTGCTGTAAGACAAACACAGTGTAGGAGATCTGCTTTGAAAACTAGATTGAAGCCAGTAAGGGATGTGGCATTTTAAACTTTAACATAGCCTGTGACATTTTGCTTTTAACGCTATATCCCCCATGGCTGTGAAGCCAGGGATCACTCCTGAAAAGCTCTCCAGCCCTGGTGCAGTATTTAATCATGGGCATAGAGATCCTAGCAGCTGCCTTCTTTGGGGACATCACTGTTTGCAAGTTGAAAGAGAAACGCCTCGCTTGAATTTCCCAGTGTTTGGTTAAGCATCCGGCCTCAGTGATAGGATTGAAGCTGAGCTTTGAATGACGTTTTTTGCTAGGAAGAAAGGGCTGGGGAAGAGACATTTCTCCCTTGGGCTTAAGATCATAAATAAGGCAGCGTTATGTAAGTGTGACTATAACCTATTTATACATAGTGTCAGACTCATGCACTCAGGCTATGAACGACAAATCTCCTACTAATTTTTATGAATGTAACAGTGCTACTTGTATGAGTTTTGAAACAGCAGTGGAAATGCAGGTTGTTCTGTGCCAGCAGTAACTGGGACACCTCTCCAAGTTACTCTGAGGGAGGGATGACTTGTGTCTGGCACTTCTTCTTGTACAGACACAGAGGGTGCAGCTGGCTTCAGGCAGCTCCCTTGTACCCATTCCTGATCCCAAGGCCCAAGTGGCAGGCACCAGGGGAATGGAAACCTGCTGCTTTTCCTGGGACAATCCCAGTCTCTTGTCTCTCAAGCAGTGGGCTGGGTGGGAGCTGGGCTCCTCAGAGGCTCTTTCAACAGGATTGTGCCCTGTTGTGAGGCGTGGAGATGCTGAGGGTTCACCCAGGTGGCAGGACATGGGAACCAAAAGTGTCGTCTGGCAAGGTCAAACCCACATAAGGAGCACCAGCTTGCACAAGGTGTTAACCAGCACCTTGCTGCAGGACCCTGTGCATGCTCTGAGTTTACAGGGCACCAAAAGTAAAAGGGTAAATTTCTGTAAGTAAAGCACATGGGTGGTTATTAAACACAGGGAGATTGCTGACCTGGAACTGTTCAGAGGCCAGAGTGTAGCTGAACTCCTTCTGGCACACACTTGTGCTGTTTCTGTGTGTCTGTCCCTGATACTGGTGTTGCTCAGTGGAAAGTTGCTGAGCAGAGGGGTTAGAACCAAAGTGCCCTCACGTAGGCCAATGCAGCCTTAGCTGTGTGCATCTAACTTGGTTGGCATGGCCTGATGCCTGCCTGGGACCAAGACAATGTCAACTGTGTATAAAAAAATCAAAGGAAGATTTATACCCAGAAATTATTCCTGAGGCACAGTCAGTCAGTCATCATAATCGTGACAAAACAAAACCCCAAATCAGCTTCAAGTTTAAAGACAGGCTTTTTCCTTCTTCACTGCCTCCCAGTCTGGGCTCTGCCTTGAGCACTGTCTCAGCACAGCAAACAATCACACTTCCCTGTCATGGCCCTGTGCCAGCAGCCATGGACCCCAGAGACCTGAGCATCACAGCCATCCACAGGAGGTTGTGGCAAGAGGAGAAAGTCTGAAATCCCTGTGGGGCTTCTTTGTGCCTCCAGTTAATCTCCCTTCTCTGCTCCACAGATGATCTCAGCTCCCGCTGCGACCTGATCACACAAATCAGGCAGGGACACGTGGCCCTGGCTTGTCATGTCCTGCTGTCCCCTGCCAGAGATGAGGCAGCCATAGGGTCAAGTGTGGATGGCCCAGGGGGTCAGAAGTGACCGCAGCTGCCGTGATTTTTTCCTAGACACCCCCAGCAGAGCCCTATGACTGATTCACCTCCTGTCTTGGTGCATCAGGCATTGACTCACACCCAAAAATACGTCAGATGATTGTGTCCGTGAAGGTCTTCATGGACTTTGCCCCAGGCGTCCCCACTGAACTTTAAACCTGGGCCCTCTTTGAGAGGTGGAACAGATGGGAGACCTTTACTGGCGATGCTCTGTGCCTCTGGAGGAAGGTGAAATAAGGCTGGACAACTCTTCCAGCCTCCTTCAATTCACTTCTCAGTGGCTTCCTGTGCCAGTGTGAGGTCTGTCTTGCTAAAAAAAAAAAAAAAGACATTATCTGAGAAAGGCCTCATCCTGCTGCCTTTGCCTTGGTAGTTCCATCAGGGACAGAGGGAAGCAGCAGAGACCTCAGGCTTTCAGGCTGCTGCCAAACATATGCTCTCAGGGCTGAAAGCAACTTTTACAGCAGTTGGCATGCAGACAGATAGGCACATGCCACAGCCTCACTGGCAAGAGTTTATGGCCTTGAAAATCTCTCTTTTTCTGCACTCTGCTTTGCCCAATGGGTTCAATAAAGGGAAAAGAAAACCCCAGCAGAATATGAAACACTCTGACACACTACTTGCCAGCCAGAGCCCATCACTGACCTGGTGGCTCTCTGAGCAGCCCTTTCAAACCAGAGGGCTTAAGACACCCCAGGAGTGTTGTCAAGCGCCAGCAGCAGAAATCCAGAAAAAAGCCACTAAAGACAGTAAGTAGTAGAACAGCAGGAAGAGCAGAAACAGTAAAACTGTGTGCTAAATAGGAGCATTTAGTACATGTCCCATCCAGTCCAATAATGTGGAGAGCATTCAAAGGATGTTCGTACTCCAGCCATAGTAAAGAGATGTAAAAAGTGCAGCTGGATCTAAGACCTGGCTGCAAGGGCAGCTAACCTGCTTCAGGCAACTTGGAAACCGCATGAACCTGAGTAAGTGAGCCAGGGCTTCCCAGGCGACTCTTCCCATCTTGTGCAATGTGCCTGGGGGACTTCCTGAGCCAGCTCTGGGATCTGTGCCCCTAATAACCCCTAATAGGTATTTCCTCCATGAATAGGCCTGGATGCTTTTTGAACTCATGCAAATGTTCAGCATCCACAGCATCCTGCAGCAAGGAGCTCCACTGCTTCATTATGCCAGAGCCACTTCCTTGGGCTTGCTTTGAACCTGCCATCCCCTTGTTTCACTGCTCGTCTCCATTTCTGTCTTGGAAGAGACGGTCATCTCAAACCCATCTCCTCTCAGCTATGGGAGCAGAAGAAATGGCATCTTACCTGCTGCCCTATTTGGGGACCTAACAGTGTTGCACTGAATTACCTAATAAGATTCAAGTGTAATTCTGCCCAACAGAATTACACTTGCAGGGCAACTCGCTTTGTCACACGAGGGGATACATTGACCTGTTTCAACTCCATCAAGACTTGCTACATAATTGTGTCAAGAACTCGTCTTTGAGGGTGACAGTGTAGGGCACCATGCTCTTCTCAGGGGATGAAAACTATTTATGGCAGAGAGGGCTCCCCAGGTTGCTGGTTATTCAAGTTCTGTCATTCTGGGCTCTGAGCTCCAGCTCAGTGAGCTCATGGCGTGTAACATGATTTGCAGAGAGGAAGTTGTGTTTTTGTAGAGTCTGGCATGACATGGGAGCCCATGTCCATTTGTGTTGGTCTGTGCTGCCAGTACACCTCACCAGGGGCTGATAAAAAAGGGAGAGGTGGTCAAACAGTCCTCTCTGAAGGCAAAGATGAATGAAAAGGTAGGCTCTAGCAAGCTTTGCATAGGAGGCACAATATAAGGGTGTGACAAGTCATGAACACAAACAAACGGGAATGTTATGTCTGAGGGTTGTTCTTGCCTGTTTTCAGCACCACTGCTGCGAGTCTTCAATACACAGCTCCAGAGACAAGGCCACCTGTTTTGCCATGACAGCTGGCAGCTAGCAGAGGCCAGTATGAATAATCTGCCTCCTCTGGAGCCAAACTTGCAAAGAAAAGCAATTTCAGCCATGTCAGATGAAAGCCACCTGCTGCCCAAGCCAAAGGCATGGCACGTGTGGGCACCACGGCACCAGGTTCTCCCAGCTTCCCACCACATCTCTCTTGTGCTGCAAGGCAGCCAGATCCTGGGACAGAGGAGGTTCCCAGTGACATCTCTTTTCACCCTTGCATTTTAGCAGGGAGAAGCTACAGTAGAGCTGCTTGCCCTGGGTAAACTTTACCTGTTTCTTTGGGGTTTTAAAAATTTTCTTTTGAAAAATGAAAGGGTTTCCCCTCTCTCTCTCTTTCAGAATCCCTGGTGTGAGCATTGCTCAGTGGTTGAAAGAGTGTGGTGAGTAATGGTACTGGGTGTGAGGAAAGATGGACAAAGGAAATGAAGTGTGGAGAAGGAAGGGGTGCAGACAGTGCGGTCCCACAGGCTCTCCAAAGGGCAGAGCAATGGTGACAAAGTGCACAAAAGAGGAAGCAAAAATAAAAATGGGGAACCGCCAGCCCTCCACTGGGCATCCTCTGGGTAAGACATGCAAGACCAAGTCCCCAGCGTGAGTTACGCAGCAATGTGTGGCCAGCTGGTGGCTAGGGGTGTCACAGCTGCCTGCTCCAGTACTGTGCCACCTCCGGAAGACTTCTTGGGGGACACCGCCCTTGCTATACCACAAACCTGAACCCCCTTTGGCTGGTGTTGATCCCACACGCCTTGTTGCAAGGGGAGAGCAGTGGTCTGTAATCACAGGGACTCCTGGGGATGGCCACCTCCTTCCCAGTATTTGTTAGGCTTCCTCATGCAGAGAAAGGACCTGGCACCCCTTCTGGGAGACACAGCCCCAGCTGCTGCCTTTTCAGCATCCTACGATCTTCTGAGCATCCTTGGGGCTCTCCTGAATAGAGGAACACCCAGCTGGTGGGCCTGGCCCAGGTCTGAATGCACTGCTTGGAGAAGTTAATCTGAACTATGCTTTCAGATGTTGCCATGAAAAGATGGCCAGACACTTTTTAAGAGAAGTAGCCTTGAGACTATCCCAATGGAAATAGGAATTTTTGTGAGGGAGGGATGGGCCCATCTGCCAGCATCAGCGATGCCATCAGGAAGCTTTGAAGATGGGAAACTGAGACAATTTTCCCAGAAGCAAGGACCTCAACAAGGTTACCACCACATTAAGGGAATCTCATTGATCAGGATTAGTGCCTGGGGTCTCCTGCTGAGGTAAAAGCCAAAGGTGCAATTGTAACCCATGGCAGTCCATGCAGCCCCCTTGCACCATGTGGTGGTTTCAGTTCCACCCAAACTCCTCCTGGGCTGACTTGTGTCATGTAAGCCAGAAGAGGAAAGGAAAATTTCCAATAGGAGGGTTTTTCAGAGTTGTCCCTTGTGTTTGTTTGGCCTTGTAAAAACTCACTTTTATCTGCAAGGAAAGTTTCTGTAAATTTGGCCACAGAACTACCTTGCAGAAAAATTTTGAGGGCCACAATGGCATCTCTCCTGCAGGTGTCCAGGGCCAAGGGAAAACCTGTCTGGCTTCCCTTCCCTGTACTTGGAGAGCAAATTGCCAGGGATATGCTTTTACTTCCTTACATGAGGGCTGGCCTCCCTCCTTCTGTGTGCTTGGAAAAATCTGCACAGATCTCAGGACAAAGCTGAGCTTTCTAATTCTCATCAAATCTGTTGTGATTATTTTCCTCTTTTCCTCCCTGTGTTTCACATGTCCCTGTCAGCTTTGCTGCCCTGTCCTTCTGTCAGGACATTTTTTATACCACTCATTCTCTTTTGCTGAATTTTCTCAGTTGAGCCTGTTGGAAGAAAAACAGCTATGCCAAAGCATTAGGGACTGTAAAGAGCTTGGAAACACCAAAACCATAAGGGCAGAGCATCCTTCTCCCCAGCAAGGTGCAAGCAGGGCATGCAGCAAGCACTGACATGCACGTGCCCGTTGTGTCAGGGTCTCATGGGGAAAGGGACTGGGATGAGCGAGTAGTTGGAATTGTACACACAACTTTTTGCCCCGCTCTTACCAAGTGCTATTTTGGGGCACATACGTGCTAAGCATCGCCGGCGCCTGTTGCATGGGGGGCAAAGGCACGCTTAGTCGGCATGGATTGGTTTTGCATTAGTCCATTTCCTTTTCCCTGACACAGGAGAAATTTGTCTTGCAGTAGTGTTGTTTCCTACCCACTTGGAAAGGAAGAAGTGGGTGGTGGCCACATCCCCTTCCCTGAAGGCCGTCCCTGGTGCAGGGGGCCCTGGGCTGTAGGAGGGGGAGCAGAGGGGCCCAATTCCTCATGGCATCCGCTCAAAGCATGTCAGACTCAGCTTTTAGTCTGCCATCACACAGCCAAGGGTCAGCCCTGTCTGCCACACACCCTCTTCATCCTCATCTGACTGTCACAGCAGCACAAATTGCTCCTCACTGCCCAGCAGTGCTGGCTGCAGACCTGCCCCCCCCCAGCATCTCTTCCTTAGTATGAAATCCCTGGCAGGCAAAATGTCCTCTTTGTCCCTTTCTCCCCCAGAAGCTATGCCATCCTGCATTGTTCATTGCTCAGTGGGAAGTTTCCTGGCATGACTGCAGGCACCAGCAGGGAGGTTGTATAGCTGCTGTGGCCACTGGCCACGAGACACAAAGTCCCAGCAGGGAAGGCCGGCCAGGCTCAAGACTGACCGCTGCTTGCTCAATGTAATGAGCAAATATTGTTAACAAGCAGCTGTAATCTCCTGGCTTTGTGGGCACTCCCCCCGCTGTTCCACACACGGAGGTGATGTCAGGGTGTCGGGGAAGACACGTCCCTCAGTGACACCCTGTGTGCTTTCTCCCCAGGATCAGCAGAGATGTTCTCCAGAGCCACACCAGCCAGCAGCTCCTTTCCACCTTCCCTTGGTCCTGCAACCTCTGGGCCAGCATGTCATGGTGAGGGGATGCATCTGTTTGAGCCCAGACACCCACCCACCCACCCAGGCCAATTGAATGCCCCTCTCACTCAAGTGTGGGGTAGGGGGGAAGGGGGCAAACCCTTCAACTCAAACAGATATTCAGCCTTGCTGGCATATTTAGGCCATAGATGCTCCCTCTGAGGGACAGTGCTCTTTAGCATTAAGGGCTGACTCCAGCATTATCATTTTGTTGACGGAAGAGATGTTAGGATTAGGGGCAGAGAAAAGAAAGGGTTGGAAACGTGCTCCATTTCCTAGAGACGGCTGCTTTTTTCTCCTCCCAAATTGCCCAGTCAACCACAAGATGAGTCACTGGTCTCCCGCATTTCCACCTGACCCACTTTTGGCTTGTCAGGGCTGACTGCAGAGCTTTTGTTTCTGGGATGCACATATGCGCAGCCATGGAACTGTGATGCTTTGGGCTTCTCCTGTGTGAAATAACATGGAAGCAAGGAAGCTTTTCAGCCCTGGGCTTCCCTTGAAGGCACAAAATTATGACCATCCCAGGCCACTATCATCCAGGCTCCGCTAGGCAGGTCCTGGGGGCCTTGCCTGAGCTCTGCAGGGAGCTTTGATTCCTAGCAGCTCTGAGCTGAGCCTCGAGGTCTGGGGCTGTGAAGCCGTTATCCCATAGTTAGGTTTCCCTCTGGGAAAAGCTGAAAGGAATAAACAGCAGATGGGACAGCTTGTTCTGCTTGCCTGCTAATGGGTTTCACTAGGCTGTTCCCAATTTCATGCTCCTGTCTGTGAAAAGGTACTACCATGAGTCAGGACACTCACACAGCCCAAAATAAAAGCACCTCAGACGTGCTCGGGTAGCTCTGTCCACCAGGTTGCTGTTTGCCCCCTCAGTGCTGTGCCTGGCATGGACCTCTCCTTTTCCAAAGCCAGGAGCAGTACTGTGTCGAACCACAGTTGAATTGGAGAGATGAGAAACACAGATTAGTGGCAGAAATCAGAAATGGCATCCCAGGCACAGGAACAGCCCTGGGCAGCAGTATAAATAGTCACATGCTCCATTTTGTGCATGGTGGTTGTCATTTTTTTCCGCCACCCAAGGGAAATTCCCAGGGGTGAAATGTCCATCCCAATTGTATTTTCCATGTCCAACTCATTGTACTTCCTCAGCCTTCACATCTTGAAGGATGTTGCAGGGGACTTGCCTTGCAACCGGATCATGTCTTGCTTTCACCTCCATTTGCTGGCCAAAGGAACGGCTTGTTCCTCTGTCCTGAACTATATTTGTGTGCCTGTCTCTCTCTGGCTCCTGGTGCAGAACCTCTGTGGCTGCTTGAAAGGGCCCCTGCCCAGCCTCTGGCACCTGCAGCCAGTCCCCGGCTTACTTGACTCTCATCAAGCTTTGTTGCAGTGTTTTAGGATCCCAGATTCAGCTGTCTCAACACTTCTAGCAAGTGGATATGGCCCTCATGGCTCAGGTGCAGGGCAGCAAAAACATCCAAACCTACCCACAGGGCATGGTGGGATCTCAGAAAAAATCCACTAAGAGGGGCAGCAAAGGGGAAGGTTGTGCTTATTTGGCTGCTAAAGGTACAAGGAATAGTCCTTCTACCTCAGGGCTACAAAAGCCCCATTTGACAGTACCTATCCCACACACGGCAACATCCAGATCATCCCAGACCCAATTTGAGCGCTGCTTGTTCTGAATGGAGGACATTTAGTGTTAGACTGACAAACCTTCCTTAGCCAGCTGCTGACAGCTGTAGGAGGTCCATGTCCATGCACTATCTGTTGTGTACCCCAAAGATGCTCACAACCCCCCTACAACAGGGCAGCCATAAAGTGGCACCTTCTTTTGGCTGTCCCCCGCCCCTGGCAAACCCTGAGAGCAATGGAGCCAGGCTGTAAAATGTGGGAGAATGAACCCACACATCTCAGCGAGCGGCTTCCCAGGCATCTGACCACAGCGAGGGCTGAGGGCTGGGTGCTGATGAAATGGCCTGTTTATGTTTTCAGTGCACATGGCACTAATTACTGGTGTCTGTGCTCTAATCCATGCTCTGCGGGCAAGCCAGGAGGTGAGGCTGGGCACACCTGCCTGGTGTGTGGGACCCAGCCCTGGCAGGGTCCGACAGGGTGGTGAGGTGCCCGTGCTCCACGTGTGCAAGGCACTGACCTCTGCGTAGGTCCTGGTCATGTCCACCATCCTGTGCAGCAAAGTCATGCTGCCCAGCATGAAACCACCCAGAGCTACCCTGAAAGTCATGCCAGGCCCCGTCTCCCAGATTCTGGAAGGATTTGGGATGCCAGGGGTTTGCCTGTGCTGGAAATGTGCTGATGAAGGCAGGGCTGTGGCTAAACCCGTGCCGGAGTTAGCTGCACCCTGGCTCCCATCAGAAGAGGTGGCTCCCTTGGCCAAGGTACACTCCTCCACAAATGCTTACAATATTTGGCACTGGCTAAGTCCCTGACTCTCTGCGCCAAGATTTTGGGTGGTGTGACAGCTATTCGTTACACCCTGGGAAAGTGTAGACTAGAGACTGCATTTGTTTGGAAATCAGGGGTTGTTTATTCAACTCTTCCCATGATCATCTCTGACAAATGAGAAGCTGTTTCATGAGGTTTTTTCTCCTCTTTTTTAAGGGGAACAACAACTTCCGACATGACATTTCTCAAATGCCAAATTTCTCAACCTAGTACCTACGACACTTGCAGCCTCATAAACTAAAAGGAATGTTCTTTTCATCCCCTTCCCTCTGCTCCCAAGATCAGCTTGTGTTAAAGTCCGATCACATCCATTCTATTAAGTTTCTTTTTGTTCCAGAGCAGGGCACACAGACTGCTGACCATGTTTCCTTCCCAGCCACAGCCTAACACCGTGCCCCATTGCTGAAGTCCACAGCTGGGAAACTCCTTCCCAGGTGACTTACAAGGATAAAACCCATTCCTTGTTTCAGGATCTGAAAGTACGTAGCAAAGCGTTTGCAGGAGGTGCAGACGTGCCCAGGGTCACTGACATACAAGCCACTGCACTCAGCCAGGTCTGGAAGCATTAATGAAACTGACCTGGATTTACACTGGCACAGCAGAACAAAATTTCGGCTTTGATTAAAAAAGAAAGAAATCAAGGAAATCCCACATAAATATTATAGGTTTCCAAGGAAGATGATGGTTTTTCACTGGTGAGACATAAAAAATTGTACTGAAAGTCAATTAAGTGAGCAAGTCGTATGGTTTTCTCCAGGCTTCAATTTGGGAATCACATCAATTCCTTAAATCTCCCTTTGGAAATGACTTTAGCTCCACTGTTAAATAACATTACTGGAATTGCAATGAGAAGAAATCAGTGGAATTCACTGATATATGGACCTGCCAGAAGAGAATGGGGTTCATCTGAAAATGTGGTCATAATTCTTCTCTTTGCATTATTTCCCTGCTTCCGGCACTTTCCTGCTTCTCTCATTGTACATTAGCAGTCCAGGCTGAAACCCCCAGCTCAGCTCAGCCCAGCCCCCTCGGCTGCAGCAGGAGTGGGGTGTCTCCACACAGACAAGTCAAAGGGACACCCAAGAGGGGGCTGAGCAAAATTTGTGCTCAAGTCAACTCCTGGGGCTCTTCTCAGTCCATAGAGCATAGTGTCGAATACCCAGCATGTCCTTAGCACAGGCTCCAGCCCCCAGACCCTGGAGTGCACCCTGCCTGCCAGTGTCTCAGCTCACGCCACTCACCCCATCCTTGGGATGATGCCTGCAACACCCAGCCATTACTCATTTTTGGCAAGTAATTTACCAGCCCCTGGTTGCTCGTAGTGCAGCGAACATCCTGTGAGTGCCAGAGGCGAGGGGGAGACCACAGGATGTGAAGTGCAGAGCTTATCAGAAATGCCCCCACAGGAAACACAGTGATGAATATAGAAACCTGATCAAACCACAGCCGGAAATGGGCTGCTGAAGGCTCGGGGAGATGCTGAGCTCTCCTGTGACCTGCCAAATAGCTGTCTGCTTCCTTCCAACAAAATTAAAGGAGGGGTAACGTTATCTGAGCAGGAAAGTTGAACACACATGGGAAGAAGGTGTCCAGCCCAGTAGTGGGTACCTGCTTTTGCTGGACCCTGCTGAATTTTAACCCTCCCTCATACACCAGCCAACTGTGCTTCTTCTTCAGCTGCTGGGTCGGATCCCCAAAGTGGGAGGCTGTGAGTACACCTCCAGGGCTGGCCCCAGCCCCAAGGTGCTGCACCCCACTCCCACCCATCTCCCACAGCCCGTGCAGCCACGTGCCTGGGGCAGGACCCACTCGTGTTTGGCAGGGATGTTTGGAGCCGGTTCTGCCCCACAGTGGGTGTCAGCTGGTGACCTTCCAAGGCCAGTGCCTCGACAGACTCCAGCAGGTGCATTGCTTATGGCTGAAACACAAAGAGTGGGACTGCCTGCAGGAATAACAGCCTCAGCTGGACGGCTGGAGGGTCCCGCTACCATGCCCCTGCTCACTGAGTCTCTGCGTGACTCCAAAAGTGGGATCTCCATCACAGCATCTTCAGTCTCAGCAGTTGCCACTGAACCAATCCATCTCATTCGCCCTGGGAGCCCTGGACTAGAAAGCAAAAGAGGAAAGAGACATCCTGGCAGTTGGGGCTCACAGGAGTCCATAACATGTCGCTTAAAATGCTCCCGCTCCCTGGGGATAGTCTGTTGGTGTTGAAATTCATTTGCACTAGCTATTTTAAGTGCTGGCCTCTTTCTCCAAAATGCCCTGGAGCTGGAAAGCTTCTTGAGTTACCTCATGCACTGCTCCTCTCTGGCTCATGCCAGTTCTTAATACTTTCTGCCTCTCCAGTAAAACAAACAGGTTTTGCCTGCAGATCCCAACTTACCCATTGCATGACACACAAACAGGTTGGCATTTGTCTTGCTTGCAGTGTTGTCTCTGCTTCAGCCATGGAGAGCCATGTAGTGAGCTCCCCCACTTATTCACCTGGGCCTGGTAATTAATCAGCTAGTAAGGGCAATGGTTAAATGGCACTCAGTACCATACACAGGCACATAATGGCACAATTAAATCTCCTGAATAGATGTCAAATTACTTCCTTAAGGTAGCTGCTAAGCTCAGGCAGTTCAGAGAGTATTTAATACCAGATGCTAATGGGCTACGCTCAAATATAAGCCTGGGTTAATTAAATCGTGCCGTATCAATCACGAACGAGTGCAGCCTAGTTGGCATTTCCAGTTTATTGTTAATATGTGACCCCCAATAGGCCCAGAATTAATCAGTACAACCAATTATTCTGCCTCTGCCAGTGACACCAGTGCTCACCGGGTCCCCTCATGGCAGGCACAGACCAAACACAGGCTGCCTGGTCAGCAGGTGCTGCTTCTCTGTCTGGGAAAAGCAGAGTGTGGGGGTGACAGAGACCTGCAGGGACTGCCCTCAGCTCAGCCACTGACACGTGGGAGGACCTAGAGCATGCTCTGGAGACAGGCACTTTTGCAGCGGGGACGGGCTGGAGGGAGCCTATCTCACCTGGGGGAGCAACAGGGGACGAGGGCGACCCAGGGAATGCAGCAGAGATGGGCGAAGTCTGTGTTCTGCCAGAGGATTTGAAGCCACGTGTCAGCAGGCCTTTCTACACGTTTATTTCCCCATCTGTAATAAAAGAAGTAAAATAGCACTTAGTTGCCTCACAGGGTGTGTAAGCTGTACTTAATTGATATGTGCGACCGATTTAAAGGTTCTGGGAACAGGGGAGAATGGAGAGGAGCTAAATGGTGCTCCTGCTCCTGCTGTGTCCTTGTGTACTGCACTCTTCAAAGGGTGAAATGTCCCATGTCACCACTTCCTTTTAGCAGTAACCCCCATTTTGAAGCCAGGTAGAGACAACCTGCCCTGTCTTGTCTTGAAACATGAGATCTCTTTGTAACCTTGACACATTGATCATCAACATGCAAGGGTCTGTCCTGACCCAGGGAGACAGGTGTGCTTTTTGAATGCAGAAAAACACTGCAAGCTAAACTGTGTTTCAAAACAATGCACCTCAAGGCACCAGAGCAGTGGGTTGGAGATGAAGCAAGAGAAAGTGGGAGGAAACCTAGGCTTACATAGTGCTGCAGCTCTCTGCTCTGCACTGCTGTCAGGAGACAGTACAAATATATCACCATTCCTGGGATGTGGCTTTTAGTTTCCTTTGCACTGCTGCATTGGTAATGTTACTCAAGAGTCATTTAAAATACAAAATAAGCACTTTTTTCTAGGTGTCACGGTATTCAGCCTGTTTCCTATCACTGTCTTAGGCTGCACTCCAAAGTGTGTTAGGACACCCTCTTTTTCCATGTGCTCCATCTCCCTGCCTCTCTGGATGATATGGAAGTTTAATTTTCCTTTGATTTTGCCTCATCCTGGCCTCCAGCAGCACCAAGACCTCCCAGCACAGGTTGTCTAAGCCACCAGAGTTGCTGGCTGCAGGCATCCCTTCACAAGGCATTCCCTGAACATGCCAGCACTGGGTCTATATGCAGCAGACCAGGCTCTGGTGTGCCTGTATGACCAGGTAAGTTGTGCACAGAGATGTGTACACAGGGACTAAACAGAGCTTTCGGGGGTCCTTGCTGCCACGGCTGTTCCTGCCCAAGGGAAAATACTTGTAGTGATAGACATCACTGGTGTGACAGTCACTGGAATAGTCTCATTGGGATGATGGCAGAGCTGCTCTTTGGGCTGGATGAAGTAACGACCATAAAAGAATCCTGTAACAAGATAATGGGGCAAATGAACCAGGATTGCATCTGCCAGCTCCTTATGCAGCATGGAGCTACACAGTGACACATGGCTCCTCACAGAGCAGCTGTGAACCTCAGAAGAAAGACAGAAGAAGACAAAAGAAAGGGAAGGTGATGAAGAAAATTAAAATCAGCTGATTCAATTTAGAGCCATGCACAGGCAGAGTCAGTCCCTGCCACAGCATTGACTCAAAGATGAATAAGTGAAGGGACAGGGCTCCTGCCAATGCTCTCTTGCACCCAGACACTCATCAGACTCAGGCAGGACACTCTTTTCACACATACGCAGGTAATTAATTCAGACCTCTGGGAAAAGTCACTGGAGAATTCCTGCTCACTTAATTAAAGACAATAAAATGCTTAGCCATGTCTAGAGGTGTGCAGGCACTGGTAAAGGCCCTGCAAGATAGAGCCCTCTCAATCCTGTGAACTGTTGGTATAGGAGTCAATTCATCTCCGATTTTATGCTTCCTTCCCTTCAAACCCTGGGGTGTGCTATCCCTCTGCACCCTAGGATGGAAAACACAGCATGGGAAGAGATCTCAAGGCAGTACCCAGAAATTAGTGACCTCCAGGCTGCTGTTGTCTCCTAGGGCAGCAACGCACAGGTAGTTCACCCTGTTGTCTCAGGAAACCAGCAAAGCTCCATCTGTGGACATGAGGGACACTGAAGGCCACCTCACATGTCAGACGCAAGGGAAAGAGACCCAGCCACTGCCAGCCAGTGACTCATCTTCCTAAGACTGCTCAGATGAATCATCTGATGCGGCTACCTGCTCCTCTGCATCAGCCACAACAGGACTTCAGCTGTCCTGCTTTGAGACACTGGCTCTTTGGTATTACCCATCTTATGGGAGACCTTTAGCAAGAATCAAGTCCAGAGTTACTAAGCGTCTAAGGAGCTACTGAAACCTGACCTTCCCCACAGGCCTTCACACCAGTGTAAGGGTGTTGAGCCCTGGGCTGGGACAGAGGGTGTGTGGTGTTAAAACAGCCTAGCTGAAGGTTTGCCTTTAGCATACCCCAGTTAAGCACCACCACTCTTGAGTGAAGGAGGGCTGTGCTGTGGATGGGAGCTAGGCTGGAGGTGTTACTCAAGTTACAAGCCACATCGACCTGCCAGGGAAGATGGGCCAGGAAGAGGTGGCTAATTTAGCATCCTTCAGACCAGAAGAAAATTCATCCACTTAACCAACACTTTGCTTTCCATGCAAGTCTTCTTTGGAAGTTTATTATTAATGCAATTAAGCTGGCTTCTCTGGCTACAGCTGGGGTATCTCTACCACCGGTCTGTGCTGCTTTGGGTCATACAACAATATAAATAACCAGAGCTGGCTGAAATTAGAAGTCTTGGTTTGCTTGAGGACAGCACTATGGCTTGCTGGGTGTTTTCAGGTAAGTCATACCCTCAGTCTTTACCTGACTTTCCCCATCTGTCCAGTAAGGGCTCCTGCTCCAGAATTGCACAGAGGCTGAGGGTTGTTCTCACATGAGGATTGTCTTTTGCCCTGCCCTTAGCAAGAAAAAATTTCCAAACACTGGTTTTAAACTTCAGTGGGAGTTAGGCAGGAGCTCAGGGGGACAGGATTCTCCTTGAGGTGCAAGGTGGGCACATCAGCCTGGCCAGGGGACACAAATAGGAAATCCCCAAACTGAATGTTTCTCTTTCTCCCTGCTATAGCTCATCCCATCTGTGACACTGTTTAGTCAGCACAGCATTCACAAACCTATTGGAAAAACAACTGAGTCATACAAAAGAGAACCTAAAATCCCTAAAACTCAAGCCCACAAAATGTAGTTATCCTTGCACAGCTGTCTCCGGCTCTGGTAAAGGGCCTTGTGTCCCTTCCAATCTGACCCATTCTGTGATTCTGTGAAAATTCAGAGCAGCTGATAGATACATAATGTAACCAGTTAGAAAACCTCACAGAAGTTTCTTGCTATTTCAAGACATTAATCATGGGAGATACCATAGACACATTCAGCAGTATGGGTCCATTCTTTCCTCTGCCACTAAGAGAAATGAAAAAATGCACGTAAATAGGGCCTGATCCTTGAAGGTGTCCCCAGAAAGCTCCAAAAAGCTCATGTGGTCAATGAATCATCTTCAGTGACATGGTAAAGCCTCCTGAATTATGCAAATGGATTAGGATTTACAACAAATTTTTTTAAAAACATTCAAGTTTATAAGACAATGAAAAGGCAGAGGAATTGTGTGGAGAGGAAGCCAGGGACATGGAGGACATCAATATATTTAATAGAGATCACCTGTGAATGCCAGGCCGATCCTTTTAACAACATTAGAAAACCACCTTTTCCAAAGAGAATGGATATTTAGGCTTGTTGAGAAACCTCCTTCTAAGACAGGTCTTTCCCTTTGCCTGATCCTACTCCTGATGAGAACAGAACAGGGCATTGCAGCAGCTCAGCTCTGCACTTGGCACACAGTGCATTGCAGTAGTGTCCAGGGGCTGCTTGTAGCTGATGGCACCAATAACATGTGAGGTTTAGTCTGCAAAAAGAGGATTAAGCCATAATCATAATCATTATCCTTATCGATGATTTCAAATCACCTACCATGTAGCTTTTCAATCTCCCATCAGCAAACCATGGATGTGACTACTCTGACTCACGTTATAGCTACAGTTAGGGAGTCTGTAAGTGCAGTGACCTACAAGGAGTCTCTGTATGGTCCCAGACACATGGATCAGGAGCAGGGCTTCCTTCACAAGGGACTGTTCT
Source organism: Corvus moneduloides (assembly GCF_009650955.1). Taxonomy (NCBI): domain Eukaryota; kingdom Metazoa; phylum Chordata; class Aves; order Passeriformes; family Corvidae; genus Corvus; species Corvus moneduloides. Next base: position 46,690,882 of record NC_045480.1, on the reverse strand, counting down.
TAATAAAATGTTCCATTGCAATTCAATTTCCTTCATGGCTCAAAGACTGCCTTTTCTAGTACCCATAAATATTCTGGTGATCCTGTCCTTGACAAGCTCATTCCACAAAGCTGATTGCTGTTACAAAAGCTGACTTAGGCAGTAAGACCACAAAAGGAAAAATTTTAGACTCAGAGCTATGCACAGTCTTAGCACTTGACTGAATCACACCCACAGTGATGTCCAGATCCAAAGCTAGCAAAACTGATCAATTGTCTTAAATTAACTTCCCCTGCCATATAAAATTTATCTTGGACGCAGCAGAGTTTCTTGCGTGTGTGCTTGTGGCTAATCTCTTAAAGGAGAGTAGGCAGGAGGAGTGCCACAGGGAGGAGCAGGCCTGGGCCTGTGCTCCTTGGCTCACATGTTGATGGGCTGGATGGTACAGGGGTCGGGAGAAGCAAATGACACTAGCTGACAGTTCCCAAAGAAGGGACGTCTTTGCACAGTGCATAGTTAGAGCATGGACACACTGAACCACAGGATATTGTGCATGCTAAAAGCTCACACAAGTTCAAAGAGCAATTAGACAAATTCATGACAGAAAAATCCATCAAGGGCTATTATTGCGAAGACAGAGCCTCTGCTTCAGGAACTCCCTCAGTCGCACACACCTGGAGGCCAGGACAGTACCCTGGGATAGTACAAAAACATTCTAGCCCCGTGCTTTTACTTCTTGCTAGAGATTTGTTTTCCAGCCCTTTAGCAGAGAGGGGATGGATGCGCTGAGTAGCGCTGCTCTCATGTCAGTGTGTGGCCGTGAGATATTGGCCTGCAAATACCACATACCTACACAGGACTTCCTGCCTGTAAAGAAAAAAGGTAGCAATATCATAAGACTACAAACAAAGTTGCACAGAAAAAAATTATTTCTTGTTTCTTTGGAGTGTATCTGTGAGCTCTACTGAAGTCCCCAGGAGCAAGATCTATGGCTAATGGGAGGAGGCAGAAAGCTATGCCATTTTGGCTGAACTGCCCCTCTGATTTGAAGGTACCACCCCTATCTCCTGTTGATTTTTTCTTCCCGGAGGCTAAAATGCACATGAATCATTAACAAGCTTGTAGAGTCCATGTGCGCTATCACAGCTTGCGTAATTAATCCGGAGCCAATGTGATTTGGAGAATTAATAAAGCTGCTGTTGCTGGGGTGGAAATTCCTGTTACCTGCAGCAGGGCTGGATTTGCTGTTCATCTGCATCTGCACATTTGCAGATGCCTGTGATCACAACAGCAGGAGTTATATACAGGGTATATTGATGGGGGGAAATATGCAGGGAGCAGAAGAGAATGGGAAGAAATGCATCATGATTCACAGTTTTAGTGGCTCTTCTTTCCAAGAAAGGGAGTTCATCATCACTCCTGTGCAGGAGATCAGGTTTGTCATGATGTGCTTGGGTATCTATGCACCACTTCTAGAGCCTGGGAAGAAATCTCCAACACTTTGGTCTTTTGCTCTTTCCAGCTATTCCAGTGGGTTTTTTTACTTAGCATCTTGTCTTAATCATCTTTATCTGAGACATCCTTGTTGAGAGGAGCCGAGAAAACTAGCCTGGATAATAGGGAGTAACTCTAATCCTAGGCAGGAGAGAAGTCCACATCCTCTCATCTTCCTCCATTGTCCATCTGTACTCTGACACACAGCAAGTAGATGAGATGCTCATGTTTTATCTGAGCTCTAGAGCTTGGTTTGATTTCAGAATATTCAGCTGTGGAAGCAAGTTGCACATGCTTCAGACACTAAGTTTTATGCAAACCCCTTTTCAATATTTGGCCTGTGATTCCTCCAATACCATTGTCCACGTGAGCTGTCTGCATTTGGCCTCCACTGAATTTAAGACACTCCTGATGTTGAATCCAAAAATCTGTCAACATCTGAGGACATCAAGACCCTGTTGGCCACCTCCTCCTGAAGGGTAATTTTGTTAATTCCTGCTTGGTAGCTGCTAAGGACAAGTCCTGGTCCTGCCAGTTATCTAGCCAGACATGAAAGCTCTCAGTCAAATGCTGAGGATCTGGGCTGGAAATGTTGAATTTGATGATACCCCTCTCTCCCCATGTGTCTCGGGCACTAGGCTAGATGTCTGTAGCTTTTATTGATCTTCTGTTTGTTCTTTCTTGAGAGTCAGCAGGCACTTGTCTGCGCAGCCAGAAAGCGTGTCTGGCACTGGCTGAGCTGCTGTCCCCCCTCCCTGGGCTCAGAGCCATGCATCCCTGCTTCTCACACTAAGGCAGCTCTTCTGCATCAAGGAGACGTTGGGTTTTCAGTGAATGAGGAAAAAAGGAGTCATATAAATACAGTCACACAGCTTCCTTTCCCAACACAGGTTTCACAGACTCCTTGGTCACCATTTGCCAGATATGGTCTGTCCAGTCAAGCGGGAAGGTCTGAGTGTACACAACCCTATGCTGTTTGAAGTGCTCTTTTTTCTTTTTTATTTTTTTATTTTTTTATTTTTTTATTTTTTTATTTTTTTATTTTTTTATTTTTTTTAAATACAATTTGGTTTCTCTTGTAGTCAGAAGTGAAACCTGAGCTTGAAGTATTGAAAAAACAGCACAGAAATTGAGATCTTACAAAAAACCAGAGCAGTGAATCTTCTATCAGTGCTAGACTTCACGCTAGTGTCTGGTAAGTGACAGAAAAACTCCACAATATGTCCTGAGGAACCTTTTTCTCACCATCAAAGGAAGAAAAAATGTTATTTGTCCTAAACAGAGATGTGGTAAAAATAGAAATCGAATCCTAGGCCATATTTAGCATTTCAATTAAATGACCTCATTTTTAACAAGCGTACCTAGATGATTCACATTTTAGAAAAATCAGGCTATATACAGAGCTGTCCAAATGGGAAAATATAGCTTGCCCAGATAGAAGAGGAAGATTAAATGCATCCTGGGTTCAGATCTTCACACCATTGACCAGATTTCAGTGGTGGTCTCTCTGCCATTCCTTGCTTCTCCTTTTTCCAATGGATGTGGACTATAATCTACCTTGTGCTATGACAGCTTCATAGCTCCTCTCCCCAAAGTTAAGAGAAAGGCGGTGAAAGGCAGCCCAGCCAGAGTTGTTAGATCTAGAAGAAAAGGGAACAGCACATGTATGAGAGGGCAGCTGAGATCAGGGCAAAAACATGAAGTAAGGCAAACACTGACAAGGTAGGAGGAAATAAATCTGCTGCAGGAGAGCAGAACAGTCCTGGATTGGGGCCTGGAGGCATGGTGGCACCTCCATCCTTGGAGACCATCTACCATCAGACCTGACCTGGCTGTGAGGGTGAGAGGGAGAGAAGGGGCAGAGAGATCCCCAGACTTCACACCTAAACCCTCTGTAATTTTACAAACCTGTGAACTGCCCACATCTACCCCAAAGGATGGGGTTGAATGCACCAGAAAATGAAACCTAGGAAGCAAGACTTTGGCCCTAAAATTATCACGGAAGTGAGCTGTGGAAACAAAATGATTGTATTAGCAGACTGGCTTGAGCATTAGTATAAGCCTATCATTCTGTCAGAATGGACAAATATTTCCTGCAGAGTTAAGAGAGCTCTACTGGCTTGCTGTTAATAGTTGTTTATTTTATTTTTCACTGTTCATAATAAACCTCTGTGCATCTGAAAATAGCTCTCTCTAATTACTGTGTGAGTACCTGTGCATTATCAGTGTGCATGGGTGTGCCTGTGTGTGCTGATGATACCTCAGGTATATGCAGAGGGCTACTCAGCTTCGTGGAAAAATGTGTATTTACTAAGAAATCTGAAATGTTTCTTAGAGTTTCACCAAATCCAAAACTGGGGTGGCACATGATTGAAAACCTTGGCAGTCACTGCCAGATCCCTGCCTTTGGGGCACATGTACAGAAGAAATCCTGCAAGGAAGGCAAGGGATAGTTGAATAGAAAAACCAGAAAATTTAGGGAAAAAAGACTTTCTGTGATTCATACCAAAATCAATTGTCAGAAAAATGATGTTTCCCCTGAACATGAAGCCTTGCTGTTCTTTTATGAAAGACTCCAGTCATATGCTCTGCCACCTCTCTCTTGAGATTTTTGTCACGAATTGCCCTCCTGGTAAGATTCAAGATCCTGGCATGCAAAATGAGACAAAGAAGATGGATATGGTGGGCTGGTGATTTCCAGCAATAAATCTTGGTGCTACATGAAAGTGTTAAGTAAAATATGGCATGTCTTCTTAATGAACAAGTTGGTTTTCATTTTGGTTAAGACATTTCAGTTCATCGAGGCACCGGGACAACAGCTGGGTTGACTTAGAAGCGACACGTGCTCAAAACCAGGATTCAGCTCAAAAGCAGTCAGAGGGTGGGATGACCCTGACAACAGACAGACAAATTTGTTGACTAAACAACAGACAAATTTGACTCAAAATTTTGCACAGGATTTAGTCAATGTAGAGAAAATCAGTGCTGGAGAAGGCAGATGGGTGAATGATCATCAGTGAGCAACAAACAGGGAGCATGGATGTTTAACTGAAGGGGGACAAGATATTTTTAAAGGGATCCTGGCTGAACCTCACACCTTTATTTTTGACTGGTTGAGTGTAGCTGAAAAAGTAGTCATGGACAGATTTGTACCTCATGAATCCCTAGGAGACTGCACCACTGACTGCCCCCACTCTGGGTAAAAAGCAAACTAAAAGAAGTCAGGACCAATTCACTTGAAGATCTTTTCCGGGTCCAGCACTGTCTTTGGATGCATCAGTGGATTTTATCTCTAGGCCCACCTTTGAGCTAGACTACCCCCTTGGTGATGCAGTATCCATTGCATAGCATTAGAAGTGCTTCTTTCTTTCCACTGCCTTTTTACAGGTGACTTAACTCTGGAGTGACCATCTATGCTGGGGTGTACAGCCACCTCTTTATTTTATCCAGGGGTGTCAGCTGCAGCGTATTTTCACCCTCTTGAGCTCTTTAAAATGAAGTCCAGGACTGGAAGGAATGATGCCTGCTGAGAAATGTGGGACCAGATGACTACATTGTTCAAAGTGGCTTTCATTGTCTTTTTTCTTGTCAGAATAAGGGGCATGAGGGTGATGTCAAAATGGATGACTTTTTCATGGGATAATTCTATCCAGCTCTGAAACACCCTTACTTCTGTCCAAGATACCTCTGGCCTTTCCGCTGTAGCATCAACATTTCCTTCCCACTGAAAATATTCAGGATTTTTTTTTTGGAATTGCACACATGGGATTGAGTGTGTGGGTCATATGTGCTGTCCTTTGGTGATGGGGCAAGTCTGACAATGCCAGGGACACTGTTTCCTGTTTAACAAATTTCTGTGTGTGCTCTAGTGTACCTGTGAAAGAAAAGACAGAAATGTGACCCTAGCTGTGGTGGTGCTGGACACCTTCCATCTCTGTAGCAGGCTGCAATGTGGGTCACAGGCTGCTTTACAAGAGCTGTCTCTTGCTCTGTCTTTTCTCTGGCTGATGTGCTTTAAGCACTACCACTGCCAGATCACGTTCTCTAGAGGAAGCAGAGAAATACCAGGTCTGTGCAGCCAGCTCAGCATTCAGGATAAGTAACAGCATCCTTGTTCTGACTAGACTCAGGCAAATGAAAAATAAAAAATAAAAATAAAAATAAAAATAAAAAAAAAATTAAATAAGTGCCATCCAAGTCTCTACGATTTGCAGGCAACACTGCTCACTGCCACTGTGCTGCTGGCAGGGCAGCACAGAACCCATAATTTAGCCCCAAAACCTTGTCTAGTAAATCAGCAAAAGTGCAGGATGCCCAGCTAATGGCTCTACAAGGACAGGGTACCTGAGAAGAAAGGATCTTTCAAAACAAAACCAGGAGTATTTGCTTAATGTGGGATAACAGGAAGGTTTATAAGTTTTGAAGGATGCAAATTGACAGAAAGAAAATCACTCCTTCACCTGCAGGAGTGGTTCTTCTGTGCCCAGCAAGAAGGCTAAACCCCAGCCTGGTGTGATGTTTCTCTTCCTTCTCACCAAACAGAAGAGGCTGAGCTGGTGTCAGTCTGTGCTGTGTGCATGTCTCGAGTCCCTGCACAGCCTGGAAGGGGCTGGCAGAGGAAACCCAGGGTCAGTTTCTTGCTCTCTCTCTCCCCCATCACAGTGCTGGAAAACCTGTCATCTTTTCAGGAAAGCCACTGAATGGAGATGAGGTGTTTGAAAGAAGAGACTGCCATGGGAACATCAAACCCACTGAGATACAGAAGCTGGCTTGTTTTTCACGTAGACAAACAGCCACATGGGAGCTGACTGATGAGTTTGTAGACATTTTGGAAATCGTCTTAGAACATGCCTACCAGTCTAGTCTGCTGAAATCCACCTGGCTGGAAGCACCCCCAAGCACTGCCCCACTTCTCATGGTGAACGGCCGCCACTGCCAGAGTACAGGTTAGAGCCATGCCCCAGCCCCAGCAATAAGGTGTTGGGGAGGCAAAGTGGAGATGAAATTTCCTCAGACCCATTCACATTCACTGCAAGATGAGTGAAGGGAAGGCCCAGCCCTATGTGAGCAGTTCCCCAACAGTACCAGCTTCCCAAATTTCATCCCTTGGGATCTACCACTGGCTGGTCCAAGCACTGCATCCTCTCCCACACAAAGATGCATAAATTATGCAAACAAGTGACACGACCCAGCTCACAGCTGGTACAGCACCTTGCTCTGGCCTGCACTTCATCGCAGAATGGGGTTGGGTCCCTTAAGCACCATTTCCCCTTTATAAGTCTGTGCTGATTTCTCCTGACCACCTTCTTGTCCTTCATGAGCCTGGAAATTATTTCCAGGATTAGCTGAGGTGACGCTGGCTGCCCTGTAGTTTGCCATATCTTCCTGAGGACAGGAGTGGCACTTGCTGTCTTCCAGTCTTGAGGAACTGCTCCCAGTTGCCATGATAGCTGATGCACTGAAGGTAGGGAAAGCAGTGGACAGGCCCTGGATGTCATGCTCAGCAGTTCCTCACCTCTTCACTGGTATTTCCTCAGCCAAATTACACCAAAAACCAGGACTGCTGAGATCTTACTCAGTTCTGACCTCTGATACAGAGGATACAGAGGATTTTCTTGCCCTGTGTGCTGCTTTCTCTGGAAAGCAGAGACCAATGTGACATGCCACTGCAAGCTCTGCTGGGATAAGGTTTGCAGCTCATTAGATCATGGGTTTGTTTTTAATTGACCCAGACACTTAAATTTAAACTAATTTTTAAGGACATCACTGGATCTGGATATAAGGGAGTGGGAGACATTGCTGCTGTAAATGATCCCACTGCTTCTCCTGGACACTTCTACGGTCTCTGTTCTGACCCATACTCCTGACTGCCCTTGTACACATGTGTGGCCCCCTCTGCAGAAATAAGAGCAGCACTTTGAACCTTTAAGGTAATTATTGGTTTAGCTTCAAAGCATATACACCCTGCCTAAAAGAAGAGTTTTGCGCTCACACCCAAAGCAAGAAAAGCCACATGGGGATCTCTGGAAGGGCTGAAGAAAAATCTCTTTAAAAACCTCAGGTTTTGAGAAGATGAATAAACATTGGAAGTCAGCTGTTTGCCATTCACTCTGGACTCTCTCTGTGTTTTCTAAGTGCTTATCAACCCCTGAGGATGGAGCAAAGGCTGACACATCTGGAGGGGTTGCTGAAATGATGAAGCTTTTACTTCTGCAGAGAATTACAAAGCTATGGCCATGGGGAAAACAACCATGGGAAGTCCAAAGAACAGAAAAAACCTCACAAAATGTGACAAGAAAGCCCCCTTCTATTTTGCATTTTTCATGAACCACAATCCTACATGTTACTGATTTTTTTTTTAATATATCCTCTCAATCCTATTATTAGGATCTAAAGTCACTGATAGACTTTACAATTCTCACTCCTCCTGTCAAACCAAGTCAAGGACCAAATCCCAGTCTGACCCCCCAGAAATCCTGGATTGGACAGACATTTTGGATCTGAAAGCAGATCCATGGGCCACAGAGCCTGGCAGGCATTGGCAGGTCTCCTCCGCATGCAGGGCAACACGTGAGGAACAACAGGGCCCTGCCAGGGCTGGGCGAGAGGGAAGGCATGTGGCAGAAACACAGTCTCCGTGACCCATGTGGGTGGATTTGGCCCCTTTCTTTGGAAATGCTATCAACAGAGGCAGACACTCCCTCTGGACGCTACAAGCCAGGCTACCAAACCACCCTCACATGTGCAACATGGCTCTCTCTGCTTCTGCCAGCCAGAGCCTCCCATGGGCCATTCGCCAAGTATGGAGGGGACAGGAAGCAAAGGTGGCATTAGGGTCTTCAGTATTGGCTCTAGTCTAGGGGGTAGCAACTTCAAAAACATGGAAAAAGAAAGATTTGGAAATACTTTTTGCTCCTTCCCCCACTGGTGGATGATCTTGAAGGGATTTTGTACCCTCCTACCAAAGAACTGGGAAGTCTTTGGGACATATCTCTGTACTACACAGCAGTGACCTGATGCACAATGTTCAGAGCAGCATCTGCCAGGATGAAGGTCCCTCAGGCCCCTCTGATCCCCCAGCTAGGATATGACCTCACCTTGGTGATATAGCCAGCAACACATGTGTTGAAAAGCCCCAGCAATTTCACCCGTGGGAGACAGCAGCGATCAGCTGGGACAGGTGAGCGCATCCTTGTGTATTTGCTTTCTTTCTGAAACTAGTCATTAGAGAGGGTGTCACTTGCTTTCAGCTGACAGCAAGCAAGGCGTTGTTACAGGAGTCTTCTTTGCATGTCAGAACTTTCTCACGGTCAGAAGTGCTCCTGGGCATGGGAAGGGTAGAGGAGGGAGTGGTGCAGCCCTCTGAATGTATGTCTCATGCACTGAGGAAACACACACAAGCCGGGAGGAACAGGAACTCTGCTGAGGTGATTGCATCAGGTCTTTCACATCAGGATCTCACCAAAGCAGGCATTTCTGTATGTCTTTCTCTCTCCTGACTTTCTTGCCTTACAGTGAGGTGGGTTTTCCTGCGGATTTTTCAAGCCCTGCTCCCTGCTTATGGAGCACCTTGTGCTTTGACTAGAACGAGCCTGCGAGGCCCCATGGTACAATGGGAGCTGGTCTGCTTCTAGGTATTTTTGACATTTCAGAGCGATGGTAGCACCTTGCAGCTGATCTGGAGAGGCAACTCCAAGGGACAAGTTACTGTACATGCAGCTCTTCCACTTAGGGGTACCACAGTTAGTCCTCCTCCAATAGCTCTTCTTGTTGCTGTGCTGTGAATCCTGAGAAGCTGTCCCTCTGTGGAGCCAACTCTTCTTTCCAAATTCTGCTGCATTGCTTCCAGGCTCTCCTCCCACCTTCCTTCAGCACAGCACACTTTTCTGGCCAGAATCCACCCAGCATCATCATTAGAAGGTTTGTTGATCCCCAGAATAACACCTGCACGTTCTTTAGCAAGCACTGAATTTAGTTCATGGCTGTTTTGCCCTATGAGTATTTTCACTGAGTCACACTCTGCTTGCTGACTCACAGAAAGCACTGAGGTGGAAAGTGGCAAGAATGGTAGGATGCAGGCTGGATAGCCTCTCTCCCAACGGGAGGTGGATGAGGCTCATCTGTTTATCTTAGAAAGACACCACACGCCTCTACACGCATGTACATGGAAGGAAGGTTTCCGACAGTTGAGATTTATAATTTTATAGGCAAACACAAAAGAGAATCTAGAGGCTGGACATGGACAATGGACAAATTCAGGCTGAAAGGAGAAAGGTACACAATATATGAAATCTCAGCAGCTGCCCTGCCATGTAATTCTAATTAAATCTTCTTCCTTCCTCGTGTTCTGGGCAAACACTACTGTTTTACCAGAGACATGGTTCCTGTGCTCTAAACCACTCCCAGAAGGGATGAGGCACTTGCAAGATTCAGGGGACACCAACCCTACAGCCCTCCATCCACACAGGCATCACAGCTCTACCAGGACTGAAGCAGAAAAACACCTCTGTTGCTCATGTACAGAACAGACTGGCAGACTTCTTGTGGGGTATATCTGTGGCACTCCAACAGGGACAGGCCAGTCTGGTGCTGCTACTGTTCCCACAGTGCTCAATCTGGGACTCTAACAATGTAGCATCTCTTGCAAGTTCCTTTCTGACAGGGTTTTGACAAGACAGGTCAGCCTCCACCAGAACGAGGGCTGGAGCCAAGACCAGATAAAGCAGGTGGAGTGATTTATCAAGCTGGAATAGCTATTTCATATTTCCTAGCTCAGACCTTTTGCATGGCTTGCAGATATTCACCGTGGGTGTGTGTTTCAAAGTCCCCTGTGCCTGCAGAATATCCATGCAGCTTTAAGAAGGTCCTTAATCAAAACATCAGAAGAAAAGCAGATGTAATTTCCCTGGCTAACAGTGTTGGACCCTGAGGCCTCTACAAAATTGTAGTGAAGTCCCTACAGCTTTTGGGATGAGTGAGGACCATGTTAGTGGCACTGAAGGGGTGACAGCGAGCTGTGAGATTTGCTGGCTGCACGTGTGTTTACCTCATTCATTCACATCTCACATGTAGGGAGCTGTGGATTCAATTAGAAAATAATACCCATTTGCAGTTGATTGCCTGAGACATCAGCTTTAATAGCAGCTGGAGAGAGTTAGACGCCTGAATTGGTTCTGAGCTGCACTTCCCAGTTATTATGCTTCTAATTATGGCAAACCTGCTATTTGTCAACAATGTTTTATCAAAGGTGGGGAGACATGACACTCATCTTTTGGGAGGTGGCTCAGACTTTCTATTAGGTATTACGCAAGATGGAGTCTGCCATATACCTGTTTGCCTTTCAAAGAAGCATCTGAACCTTTCTTTTTGTGGCAATAAGGATGTGCAGAGAGCCCGCGAGCTGTCAGTCTGGAAACTCTGTGGCATACATGTTTCTCCTCTGATATACAGGGGCTTACACATGCTCCAACATATTTTTCTCTCCATCTGGAACGAATCTGTGAGAAGATCTGTTCTAGAAGCCACTAAAGTTTTCATTCCAGTCAGGTCAGCAGACAGCTGTGAAATGGTCTAGAGCCCAGGACAGAACTTTGCTAATAGGTTATATGCATGTAATGAGAGAGCAAACAGTACTTCTTGTTCCTGCTGCAACAATTCAGCATTGGTCAGTGGATCCTGGTAGCTTGGTCTTGGGGACACCCCAAGACACAACTTCTTCTGATGGAACTTCATTCGGAAGAGCTGCACTTGTTCATTATACAAGAGTCTGATATGCTCTGCTTGGTTTGATGTAGAATGTACAGCAGGAGCTCTCAGGCTGTCTAATCCAGCCTCCTGCAGTCAGAGGCAACCACTGCAGTCATTCAGCCTTGATAGGAACACTCCATGGGCTACAGAGCAATTCCAATGCTCTTAAGCAAGCTTAAGACTGTCTACCAAACGAACCTACCCCAAAAGCAACAAAAATCCCTACTCTAGGAAGACAGCAAGATGAAGGTTTTTGCCAGTGTCCTCAGTGCATATCCACAGATGCATCATCATCCTCCATACTTAGCCGTGGTCAACCTCCAATGTTCAAGCAAGGTGTGTTTCACATCTTTCCTTCCAGCACTAGCTCTGCTGGCCTTTTTCCTGTGGCAGTCCTAATTATGGCCAGTGCCTCAGACACTGACAAAGTGTATCTCAGGACATGCAAACACAATTCCTTTTGGAGTGTCCTTGGTAGTGCATCCCTCATTAACTTCATGATGAACAAGCAGCGCACTTTTGCAGAGGGATATGAACAAGTCCATTGGTGATACGAGACTCTTTCAGAAAAAAGAGACCAAAGATCCCCGGGAACTGGAGCTTCAAAATAGCAGCAGTGCCACTCCCAAGAAAGCTCTTCCATGAAGAACAAATGCCCTACTTGTGAAAATCACAGGAACCTGTTCTGGTCAGGGCAGAGGCATAGTAAACAGCTTTCACCTTCCTGTGACCCTACTGCACATCACTGTAGCCCATGTGCAATATATTTGGGACATATAGTAATCCCACAAAGAGCAGATGACTATAAAACCAGAAAATAGCAAAAGGCATGTAGTTAAACTATAAGCTTAATTGTTAACATGTAATGAGGTCTCATGGTATTTCCTACAACATCTGAAACCCTGAGGCCTCAGGATCCTGTGGCTCTAAAAAATCTCAATACTTTACTTTAAATATCTCCAGAAGATAGATATTTCTTCCCACTTAATGAAAAAAACCCCTTGAGTTTGTTCTAAAGGCATTTGTTACCTCTTTTAGATCTGAATTTTTAGGGGATAGTAATACATAAGCCATCTTGTTCATCAGCTGGATTTATGAGACTGAGCATACTCTCTCCAGTTTCAAGGATGACTCCAAATTGGGGGAAGCAGCTGATGTTGGCAGGAATGTAGGGCTTTGATTCAGGGGGACTGCAGTGGGCTGGGATACTATGCCAGAAGGAACCTCACAAAGTTTAACCAAGGCAAGGGCAGACTCCTACACGTAGGATGAAGTGGCTTTTTGCATCAGGACAGGCTGGGGGCTGGATGCCTGGGAAGTAGCTCTGCAGAAAAGGGCCTGAGGGTCCTGACAAACAAGAAGTTGAATGTGAGTTAGCAGTGGGCTTCCACAATGATGAAGCCCAACTCCTCCCTAGGTAACATTAGCAAAACCACAGCCAGCAGACTGAGAGAAGTTATTATTCCTCTCTGCTTCACACTGATAAAGGTGCATCTGAAATGCTGTCTCAAGATTTGAGTCGAGTGCAAGGGAAGTTTGAATAAACTGGAGGAAGTCCAGCAGAGGCCACCAAGATGGTCAGGGCCTGGAGCATGTGCCATATGAGGAGAGAAGCTGAAGGGCTGAGAGACTTGTCCTTGTTAAGCATGGAGAAGAATCTGTCTTTCTTGTAATCCCCCATTCAGCAGAGACAGACAGCAGCTAGATCCCTCCCCATCACACATCTTTTCCTCCAGGCTGAGCATACCCAGCTCTCTCAGCACCTCCTTGTACATCACCTGTACATCTTCTGATATCCCAGCTGACTTCACCTGCCCTGCTTGCGAGAGCTGCCAGCACTGCAGTTTGTGAACGTCACCACAGGGCAAAGAGCTGGGGACTAGGGTACAAGGGGAAGAGGAACAAATGAAATCATCAAGGAAGGCTGATGGCAGTCTGGCACCTGGGTCCCTTTGCTTTGCAGAAGCTGAGAGCTCTGACTAAAAGAGTCAGAGAACCCACACAGCTTCCTCCAGCCCCACCACTGGTGTGCACCCACACAAGTTGCCTCTCAGAAAATGGTGAGGTTTTATTTCACTGTACTTCAGGCACATCATGAGCTATGAGCAATCATTTGGACTGGAAGGCTGTTCTGCAATCCACTGCCTACTCTGGGGGATTAGAGTACCTAATGAGTCTCCTGCCTCTTCTAATTGTTGCCCCTATACAATTACTGAAAAACCTGCCTCAGCATGACCCAATATTCTCTCCCCACACTTGCTAATTGCCACAGGTCCTTGGTATTGTGCACGTGGCTATAGCTACTGGGAAATGTTCTCTTGCTCAGGTAAAAATTGTAACACAGATATTTAAACTGGGTGGCTTTGTTTATTCATTCAGCTAGAAAAAAAATAGCTGAGGGAAGAGCCAGCTAAGCAAACAGAATCAGATGAGGTGAGACACCAATGTTTTCTTTAGGCCTATGCCATGTAGTAGGGTCTAGAAGACATATTCCTAGTGAGGGGCCCCAAAGGAAATCAGTCCTAACTAACCTATCTGTGGTCTAAGAAGTGTCCCATTTTGGCATCCTGAGCATGGACTGTCTCCAAGAGAGCAACAAAACTGTAGGTGTTAAGTTCCTCTGAACGAGCCTAAGGGATGGCTGAATGTACTTGTGGCTGAGAGCACTGGCATGACTGAGAGAAGCTGGAGTAAGTCCACAAGGTCCAGTAAAGTTACTACATTCCTGGCTTCCTCTATTAGGAATTGTTTGCCACAGCTCATTTGCGTTCTATTTTGTCTACATATCCTTCTGCCCAAATTCCTTAGACCTGGCTCTGACCAGTTGCTCCCCAAGGCTGAGAACTCAGAAGCCACCTGAGATATATCCTCTTTCAGCATCCTCAGATGTTTCTGCAGCCCTAGTGCTGAGTTAGGGGATTGAAACAGGCTTGAGGTTCTTTGGTTTATACATTTAATTTTACTGAGGACAGTGATGAGAAAGGACAAGGACAGTAAACTCTTCACCTACAACAGATATGCTGTTGGGGTGAACCAAGTCCCTGAAAAGAGAGAAGAAGTTTACAGACACCATTTCCTACAATGCCCCCTTCTCACCAATAGTTAAGTTGGCACCAAGCAGCAACCTTAGATTGCAGACCCCTGAAGCCAGACAGAATTACCCCCTCTCCTGGACCTGCATCGTGAGATTTATGTGAAACTGAATCCATCTCCTCACTCTCTCTCTCTTTTTTTTTTTTTTTTTTTGTTTTAATTTCATTCAAGCTTTCAAAGGAAAAACAAGCAGTCAACTCAGGTGTACCACCAGGTAGCAGATATGTTTGTAGTGCACCATCCTAGAATCTTGCTCAGATTCATCTGAAAATTTCCTCCTACTCCCCTAAAAATTTGGATACCAATCAGATTTGGTAGTACAAGTATGTGCAGAAGCATATATATTTCAGATACTAAGAGGAAACAACCAAAAGGTGCCTATAAGAGGAATCACTGAATCTCCATTGCACATGGATATGAATCTGCCCTCTTTCTACTTCAAACGATTGGCAACTTTTACACAACAGGCCACAAGCTCACAAAGTGCAAAGCCCACCTTGAAAAGCACGATGCAGAATACCCATTTTTGATCTGTATGAGCCATATTGAACCCTTTAGTGCATGCTGGCCACCCATGTATCTCAGCAATGACTGTTCAAATTACACCTTGAAGAGAAAGTAGAGCCAGAGAGTATGACTCCTACATTGAACAGGCTGCATCTAAACACAGTAATTAAGGTATTGTGCAACCTTTCTGGTACTTAAGTATCTGTAATAATTATGCACCAGGAAAGTAAGCCCAACACATGTTCACAGTCTTCTCCTAGCATACGGATTGTTTACTCATTTAAGTTCCCATCCGATCTTCTTGGTAGCTTAGGAAAAGCAGAAGCTGAATATGAGACCACTGACTTAATTCAAAGGCTTTTGAGAAGGAAAGGAAACTGGAAGGTAGGTTCAAGGTTCAGATATGAGCTTCTGCACTTGCACATTCCAGTGATTGCCACCTTCCACGTATACCAGCATCAACATCTCTTGCTGGTGTTTTAGTCCAAGTCTTGTGCTCTTGTTTCCCCAGTGATTGTCACACTTGCATTCTCAAATGAGAAGTCCCAGGGATCTGTCTTGCACACTCCAAGATCCTACCATGAATAAAATCTGGAAAAAATGGAAAAGTCCTGCCTTCCTATGAGAAGGCTCAGTCATGGGGAAAGGGCAGCCAAGAGGATACAGAGACTGGACTTTTACTCAAGCCCTGCTGTGGGCAAGCACAACAGCCACAAATAGCCCAAACCAGCTGCGACTGTCAACTGAAGTCTGCTCAGAGGGCTGGTCAGGGTTAGCCAAGGTTTGGCTGAATCCCTATGATTTATAGCCTGGAAGCTGACAGCTGGTACAAACAAACAAGCAAAATTTCTTCCTTATTTGAAGCCTGTGGTTATGAAGGTCCTCCCATTATCACCTCTCTCTGCTGTTTGTGATTTTGAGGTCCAAGATTTAACACAATTTTAACATGGGAACACATCCAAAAAGCTCACAAATAAAAGATTGCTTTATACTGCACCAAAATTACAGAAGGCCTCAAATGGCAAATACTCCTGAGGCCCTTATACTGATCTTTAAACATTGTTCTTTCCTTCACACACCAGCTATTTAATTTGAATTTCTTATGAATCTTTTCCATTTCTTTTTTAAGACTGTTTCAATGGGTGGATTTACGCAATGCTATACGCAGGGCAGAAGGCAAACACATGGAACACGGACTGCACTGTTTAAGTAATCAGAAAGACAAGGAATGGGGCTTGCTGAATTCCTTCTGGCCTAATTTCACCAATTTAATGCTTCTGAATTATCTACAAACCTATTTTTTCTTCAGCCCAGTATCTGCTAGATGTGTGTCTGCCAGTGGACCCTCAGTTTCATCTGAGTGCCAGTGCATTTGTTATTGAGCTGTATGATTGGTCACTGAAGTAATTCCATCATTTCTTCCAGCTCATTGCATAGTAATAAACCACAAATAAGAGCAGTTCCTGCTGAAACAACCTGAGCTTGCCCACAGACCTGAGGTTTTTCAAATAAGACAGCCTCTCCTCAGGGGATACTTGGTAAGCTATGACCAAACCCCTGCAAGCTGAACACTGAGTATTTTGAATTTCCACAGTGGTTATGCCATGAGCCTGAGCCACGAGATTATACAGAAGCAGGAGGAAACCCTTCCTGGAGAAGTGGCCTCCAAAGAGATGGTAGGGAGATGAACCCATGACATGCCTAAAAATGTGCCTGTTGTTTGGAAGGACGTGGCTTTTTCTGGGCTAATATTTTGTGTAAGTTTGGGCTTAACTGTGAAGTCTGGAGGTCAAAGGTATATTTATACTTAGTTATCTCTTCAGTCTCTTGGTTATTAAGAAGGAAGGAGAATATTTATGCTGTCTGGATTTTCATATTCTTGTCACCATTGTTACTATATATAAAATAGGATAGGAAGGATTTCATTTTGATTTTCTCTGTTCATTGCTGTTGTTTACAACATCAAGGGCAAGCTGGAGGAAAGACATTGCAATATTGCCTCAATTTGGTGAATTCAGGAACAACTCAAGGTCCCTGGGACTCTGTGATGGCTGCCACTACCCTCTTTGCTTGCTGCATGTTCCATGCTATGTGCTGTCTTGAAAGCAAGATGGATTGGCCACACAGAGAGGATGCAAAGTGTCCCAGACAAATCCAGATAAACTACCAAATTTGGGAATGCCTCATGGAGCCCAGCCCACATTCCAGAACTTGCTGAGGTGCACTCCTCTTGACTCATACCACAAAGCTGACAAACTACCCACAAAGGGCTCTGAATTCTCTCTGTAATTAATTAGCCACAGGAAAACCTCAGAGAAGGGAGAAGGGAGCAATTTAACACTGCTCTCAGAATGACACAGGATGCTGAAATGCTGAAGAGTTAGCCTGTCCCTTCTTCTCACCAACCTACCCCTTAACAAGGTGTCCCAAAGGCCATCCCTCTGAAGGGGAAGGTCCCTGCTCCAGAGCAGATGGTGATTCTGTGGTTAGTTTTCCAAGTCATGAGAATGGCTTCCTTCCAGCCTTGCAGGTTTTATACTGTAGATGACACAAACAAGCAGCATTACTCAGTGGAAAGCTTCCCACCAACTTCCACAGCAACTGGAAGAGGCCTCATCCTACTGTGGATCTTCCTGAGGTGCCACTGCTGAGATATGGTCTGTCCCTTTACTGCTTCAAACACCTTCTGATGTCTTAAGACCCAGATCTAGATAACAACATGTCTTGTGTGCAAGATTTCCTGCTTCTCCCTCCTGCCTCTATCCCATGGTTTTATTCATTATACTAGTTTGGGACATAACAGGAGAGCTTTTCTTAAACAATTCTACATACACGGGTATCTTTGATCACATCATCCTATTTGGCTGGTATTTCCCCCAAATACATCTGCTTAGAGGGTTTGAGAATAGTTTAAGTCTGCTGAATGAAGAGGAAATACTAAAAAGAGGGGAATTCCTCCTCTCCCCTTCAGCCTGTGTCTAGTGAGTGAGTCCACCTCATTCTGGGCTTTCATTTGTAACCATCTGTGACATTTAAGAAAAAGCTGAATGAACTCATCATCACAAAATGGCGTGCAGCAAAGAGCTCATAATTTCCTGGTCATTTACTTAAATTACTATAGAATAAGTGAATTAAACTAAATTACAATGGGGAGAAATGAGAAAAAGGCCTTGTTGTCTTTGATTTCAATACTCCACCTAAGTGCCAAATTTACTACTTCATTACATCTTCTGATGTGTTCAAGAAACAGGAAGGAGAGCGACATGTGTATGCTTTAATCACTTATCAAACTTTCCGCTACTTTCGGAGTGGGAAGGTTGGGAAAGAAAAGATCTATTTTCCCCTCCCAAACTTGTACTGCTAAAATGGCATTTGGTGTATGCTTCCCTCCTGCCCTAGACCATTGTCCTGTCACCCAGGTGTAAGGCTCTTCTCCTTGGGTGTGTAAGCCATCATTCAGCACGTTGTCCTGCCATGGTGAGGAAGACCAGACATCCGTCTGTCCCTTGGCTGCTCTATGAAACCAGAGCCTCTAGAAGAAAAGGCACCAGGACAGATGTGGCTGTCTGGGCTGTGAATGTAAAACTTCTAGGACATGGCTCCGGTGTGGAAATGGAGAACTGCAGCCAGCCCACTGCAGAACAGACGGCATCAGGCCTGAGAAGGCACGGTCTTCTCTTTGGATGGTTTCTCCTAGATTTCCTGTGTGCAGCCCCTCTTTGCAGCACTCTGTTTGATTCCCCTGTCTGACTGAAGCCATTCTGATTCTTCTACTGTCCTGACACGCAACAGCTGTGTGGACACCCAGCAGGTTTAATATTGGTGGATTATTGCAGACCTTTGCCAATATATTTTTCCAAGCCAGCCTAGTCTCAGCTGCCTTTCTACAGACTTCTGCAATTGTGTAGTGCAGCTTAAAGGGCCAAACTAGAAGGGCACATCTGCTTGTTGAGGGCTGCTGAGCTGATTTCTCAGAGCCCTCTTGTGGCAATGAGGGAGAGCCAAGGAAAGGCCCTTGCCTTCCTAAAAACAAGAGGATTTTGGGAGGTGCCCTGGATGGGTTTTGCCATCCTGCAATGGCACACCAAGGGCTGAACTCAGAGCTGACCTCAGCAGACACATCTTTGCTTGGCTGGAGCAGAAATGTTTACACCACAGGTTGGCTGATGCAAGACCCAAAACAGTCTTCTGTTCTGGGTATCTGCTGCTGTCCCCTTCTTGGTTTGACAGGGAAGATGTTCTAAATGATGCTGCCAATGTCTTTTCATGGCTTCAAATTAGAAAAGGTGAAGCAATCCAGTAATTTTGAATGGGTTGGGAGCTTTAAGAGGCTCATAAATTTTAACAGAAATGCGATCATCCGCTAAATATGCATTGTTTGCATGTCCAGGTTGACTTACGTGTCAGCACAGGCAACCAGGACTCAAAGTTTACTTCAGCCAGCATGTAACCTAAACTACATCCCAGATTTTCATCCAGATCCTTTCTACAGACTGAGATGTGGCGTACCATATCTCAGGTAAAAAGCAGGTCCAAGGCAGACATCAGTCCCTGGAGCTGGTACCAGAGTAATATCGTACAGTGGGACAGGTGACGTCACTGAGACCATCCAATTGCTCCTGCACCACGCCTAGGAGCCTCATAGGTCTGGTTCTCTAGGAAGGTGTTGATTCACAGCTCTTCCCCACCTCAAGACGCAGGTCTGCATCTTGCTTTTCTGCAGCTTACACTAAAGTGGCTCTGGGTTTTTTTATGGTTTATCACTGCTGTCAAAAGAGGCAAATTCTCCATTGCCAGGCAAATAAAGCAGAAAGCAGTGGCCTTAAAACACACCTTTTGCCCCAAAATGCAAAATGTCAATGTCATGGGAATTTCTGCTCTACCTCATTATTATATCTATGTAATGCCAACCAAGAAAATAATCTTTAGCACAGTGATCCAGAAAAAATCTAAGTGATAAAAAAATACCCTCACAGCTGAAGTACCACCAACCTGCCATTTCTGTACACAGAACAGTTTGATCTGTGTACAGGAAAGGTGCACACAGCACAAGCTGTTATCCCTGCACTTGGTTCTGAAGAAATCCCTCCCTGCAGGATGATCAGAATCTTCAACTGGAGCCAAAGATAAAGAGTGTTTTGTCTTGACTCAAAAAGTCCACAGGACAAAGTGTCCTTCAAACTGTATTGGTGTGGTTTTCCTGTGACTAGTTAAATATCTGTGCTGTTAAAGATGCAGGTTTGCATTTATTTTTATTGTGCAAATGATTTTTAATAGGATTCTTGTGATTTTATATTGCAGGATTGGAGATCTGGGAAGACATCCTTCGTTTATTTAGTCCAACCTCTGTAAACCAAAGAAATCCCATCATCATCTGATCTTGGGAGGAGGAAAATTTTATATTTAATGGAGATAAGAGGATAAATTTTCCAAGCAACGTATTACATTCTCCCTCCTGAAGAATAGCTTCTTTTGCCTCTTCAGAAATGCTAGAAGACAGACAACAATGCTATTGGAGAGTATCTGGGTCCTGCCTTGATTTTTACAGCAGGATCACACTGACAGCTCACATTCAGTCTGTGTTCTTCTACAACCCCCACATGTTTTTCTGAAGAACTGCTCAGAGAGTTATTTTCCATTCATATAAAGATCATAACTCACATGCTCACAAGGTTTTTAATTCTGTCCAGCTAGCATGGCATTGGGAATTCAACTTCTTCTGAAGTGCAAAGTGTTCACCTGTCTTTTATCGAATGCTATCCCACTGATTTCAGACCTTTTCTCCAGTTCAATAGATGATGCTGAATTTCACTGCTGTCAAAGTTCTTGTAATTTGGCCCCACAAATGAAATAGCATGCCACTTGCTATTTAATATGTCCAATTTATTAACAGAAATTTGAAATTGTGATTAGACTGTGACATCCCTTGAATATGGACCTCTAAAACCCTTCCAGTTTGACAGCTACCCCCAAACTACTGGTAACTGCTTTCAAAATTTTATTTTTCTACTAAAGACACATAAGGAAGGCATGTCCAGTTAGGAGTGGCTTTGGGTTTGTCTAGTTTAAAAGAGGCTGGAGGGTGACCTCACCGCTCTCTACAACTTCCTGAGGAGGGGAAGTGGAAAGGGAGGTGGTGAGCTCTTTTGCCTGGTACCCAGTGACAGGAAATGTGGGAATGGTTGAATGCTGCACCGGGGGAGGTTCTGACTGGATGTTAGGAGGCATTTCCTTACCAAGACAGCAGCCAAACAAGAGGTGGTCAATGCCCCAAGCCTGTCAGTGGTTAAGAGGCATTTGGACAATGACCTTAACAACATGCTTTAGCTCTTGGTCAGCCCTGAACTAGTCAGACAGCTGGCCCAGATCAACATTGTAGGTCCCTTCAAACTGAACTAGTCTGTTCTGCTCTATTCTATTCTATGCTATTCTCTATTTTTAACAATAGTCTAACCTGTGCTATCATTCCTGACTTGATCCTCAGTCTGTCACCTGGGGCAGCATCAAAACACCTGTCAAGGTATATCACACTTATGATGTGCCCTAATTTGAAGGGCAGCTGACATACTATAGGAGAAAGTTTGGTCAGCTTGATATAATCTCCCAAACTAGCCACATGTGTATTGGTAGCAATGAAATGTTTCCACAGAATTTTGGTTTCATGCAGCATTTGCTGTTGATGGGTTTTGATAGACTGATCTTCAGTGAATGCTTTGGTGGAAGCCTAGGTATGGATTTTGACCATGTCCATTTTATAGGTGCATTAAATGGTAGGACAGAGACGGAGAAAAACACTTTCCGCATTTGGTTGCCCACGTGACATCCACTCCTTCTTGCTCCCCACCTCAGAGGCCACCAACAAGAATGTCCCCACAGAAAGGGGTGCAGATCTCCTGTA
Organism: Corvus moneduloides; assembly: GCF_009650955.1. NCBI lineage: Eukaryota > Metazoa > Chordata > Aves > Passeriformes > Corvidae > Corvus > Corvus moneduloides. The sequence continues at coordinate 46,669,164 of NC_045480.1, read as the reverse complement.
CAACATCTGTGGCCACTGCAGGCCAGAAATGAGCACAGCTCATCCCAACGTTCTTCAAACTCACATCAAAACCCACCAAGAAAATACGCCTGAAAAAGAATGTAAGCTTGGATATTTTCCTGTGCTGCACCACTTAAAGGCAAAATGATTTTCCTTTCCCATAACAGATGGAAATAATTCCTATGGTTTCCATCTGTTAGTGAGTGATACTGCCCTGATAATGCACAAAACCACTCCAAGACAGAGGCATCAATTGCACTGAGAAGCACTTCTTAGAAAATAAAAATAAAAAATGTTTCCCATTTTTATGATATAATTAGAGCATGAGGGGAAGTGGTTTCTAGTCCTGTTCTATGAATTAGATTTTTCCATTTTCTGCTAGATTCAGAGAGGCTTGGGAAGCTGTTAGCATGCAGATAACTAAAAAGACAGTAATTCCTATTTGTTTGAATCTGATGCCTAATTCTCAGAGAAGAAGAAGGAAGAAGCTGCTTAGAGCTTTCCCAGATGCCGAGTTGCCATGGGCTGCAGGGAGACAGCTCCTTCACCATGGGCTTCCCCATGGGCTGCAGGGGAACCTCAGCTCCAGCACCTGGAACACCTCCTGCCCCTCCTTCTGCACTGACCTGGAACAGTCTGCAGGGCTGTTCCTCTCACATATCCTCACTCCTCTCTTTGCTGCTGCTCTGCAGAAGTTTTTTTCCCCATTCTTGTTATCACAGAGTCACTACCAGCACACTGATGGGCTTGACCTTGGGCGGCCATGTGTCTGCCCTGGAACCGGCTGTCATTGGCTCTGTCAGACACAGGGGAAGTTTCTGGCAGCTTCTCACAGAAACCACCTCTGTAGCCCCCTGTCACTACCAAAACCTGACCATAAAAACCAAATATGCTCTTTGTGGAGTTACTGGTACCTTTTTGCCTTGAAAAGATACAAAATATTTTTCCAGTAATTTGTTCTCAGTGTTTCCAAAGTGGGGACTTAGTGAGAAGGCATTTATAAGACAGTTGAGCTCTGAGTGATCAAAGGTGGGCTGCACGACCTCCACACTTCATTTGGAGTTCATGGCAGCCTCACAGGATCACAGAACATGTAGGCACCACAGGGACATTCCCTGTTCATTTTGTGCTCAATGTGGGCAAGATCTGATCCACTTAACTTGGGGAACAGTTGCTGAAAGTGTGCCTTCAGTCTCTGCCAGCAGGTACCCAATGCCCCATCTGCTCATGAAGCTCAGTCTGTCTTCAGATGCACTACTTTTTCATCACCTGCTCTTTCGTCATTGCCTTTTCCATCAGCAATTTCCAGCCTTTCCAGGGAGCTATTGGGTCTGTTTGCCATCTGTCCTTCTCCTTCCCCTGAGAACACTTGGACAATGTTTCATTTACTGTTGGTTTTTTTTTAAGTAAGTTGAACATCTTTTGATAATAAATTGCTCTTGATATCCCTCAGAGCCACTTACATCTCCCTTGGTGACCTCTTGCTCTTTCTGTGCATTACTATGTCTTAATGTCCACCTACTCTTCTGCCATTTCATTGGTCCACATTTGACGACAGAACAAGTCATGATTCTGAGTCATGATCCTATTATTCTTCTGGAGAGTGCTTACTACTACCCAGGTTTATTTTTTGCTTTAGCATTACTCTTCTCTCGTTCGCATTCTTTTTTCTCTGTGTGTGTGTGTTCTCCATTTCATTCCTTGGTTTTTCACATCTTTATTTCTAGATCTCCCCTTTCTTTTGCCCTTCAAAAACAAAGATAATAAAACCTTTTACAGCTTTCTAGATAAGATTTTTTCCTAATTAACTTTTTATTGGTTTTGTTTGAGAGAATAAAAAGTATTTGTGTATACCAAATGCAGAAAGGAATAAATACGGATAAACTTAAAGACTCATCTAGGTTAAGTAAAGGGAAGAGGTGGACAAAACTATATTTAAGGTGATACACAGAGAAAGAGAGAACAAGAGCAAATGAAAGCAGAATCTGGGAGTGTTTTCACTTAGTCAACTTCTACAGACAAAAATAAAGCAAAGTTCTTCTAACCTGATAAAAACATAGAATTGGGCAAATATATTACTTCATCTAAGACTGAACTTTGCCTCTTTTTTTTCCATGTTGGGATTGACAGAATTTTCCAAATTTCCTTTAAAATATTATTTATTTTCAAACCAGACAAACAAAAACCAGGCAACTAACCAACCAACCAAAACCAGCTGAGATGCTCTCCATGGATGATAGCAGTATACAAACAGTAGGTAGTCTCATGAGATTTCTAAACTCATCCTGGTTCCTGGGCTGACCCTTTCCTTTTTCCACTTTTTTTTTTTCAAAGGCCTGCTCCTAGCTTTTTTTTTTTTTTTAATGGAGCTAGTGGCTTCAGTCTCTGGGAGGTTCCAATATCCATGCTGTCCACTCCCCTGGGCAACCCCCTTGCCACTGAGAGCTGATGCCTCTTCAAACAGCAAGCAAAATTTAAGCAGGCTGCCTAGACAAGTCTCCCAGCCTACCACACCAACATAGCCAAAACTGTTCCCCAGCTTTTGCATTTCAGTGGGGAATCCGAACTGTACCTTGCATTTTTTGTTTGGGATTGTCAGAGGGTGGGTTTTTTTACAGGGTGAGGGAATACACCCTCTAATTGTGTATTAGTGTGCAAGCACTGAGCTGGTAAACTCCTTCTGGCTCAGGTGAGTGACAGAGAGAAATTCTGACTCATTTGCAACCAGGAAGGAAGCAGAGTATACTGTGTGCTCAGAATTAGGGACAGCCGGCGAGATTATAGCTGGAAAGGCTGCCTGCTGAGAGCACAGTGTATTTAGAAGCATCTAAAATTATTTGTGTGACTCAGTACTGTTTTCCTAACACTGGCAGCAGCATGTGGTAACTCTCCCCCTTAGGATGCTCTTTTTATCCTCCTTGGTTTTTTAGCTTCTGGATGAGGAGGAGGAAGAAAAATAAAGAAGAGGGAGACTTTCTCTGCTGTTTATCAGAAACAAACAACACTTTGCACTTCTCCAGCAATTCAAGGTGATTTGCAGATGAACTTGGAGGTGTTGGACTTGGACCTGGGTTGGTATCACATAGTATCTGCTGTTGTATACAGGAGCAAAGTTATGTGATTATCTCTAAGCTGTTCTGATTCATCTGAAGGGTTTGTTTGTCCTCGAACAAATCCTTTCTTTTCTGCCAAAGACAATTTTACACAGTTAAAACCATGGCAATGTGTGGGTGGACACCACTATGAGATCTGGAATGTCTAATACATCAATTTGAGGAGCCAGGAAGACCCAACAGTAGCAGCACCAGGAAATGCTATAGGGAGATAGTAAGAACTGTACTACAACTTATCTACCTTCATATTACAAAGGTCTTTGGTGATCCAGTACTACCAAGTAGTGTTTGATTTTCATACCATTTATGCCAAACACATTCTCCCATCACTCATAACAGTGTGTCCCTTCAGAAAAATTCATTTGATGGCATTACATAGAAAGGGATACCTGTTCTCAGCTCAAGGACTTTCAAGAATCTACCACATGAGCTGTCCCAGGATTTAATTTAATTCCCAGGCAATAAAGCTCAATATCTCCTGTCTTTTCCTAACCATTCACATCTGGATCCAGCCACTACAGTTGCCTCAGCCTACTGGGTCAAGCAGCACTTGGCAGTCAGGAATGCTCTGTAGGTTCCCAGTGGTTGGAGATCATGACTGAGCTACCTCTTTGCCAGCTCATTTGTGCCCACAGCTTTCTGGGAAGCTTAAAGGAAAGACAGTTTCATGTCACAGTGTGTCTCTGCAGGTCCAAATAGACCTCACGCTGGGTGGGTGAATAGGCACAGAAGCTGCTGTGTGGTCGTGATGATAACATGGCAGTGCCTGAGCCAGCTATTCCCTTCAGTGATTCATTCTTTCCCCTCTTATCTCCTTCCCTAACCAGCTTTGCTGACAAAATTAGCAGCATACCTGCTGTATGCTTAGTGCTACCATTCACAGCACAGAAGAAAATATTAATTCATCATAAATAGAAGCAAATGGACCCACATTAAGCAGAAAGCAGCTTATACTTTTATTATTGCATCAAACTGAATGGTATGCTTTGACTCACCTAATAGAAGCCATCACAGAGAAGAGCCTGCTAGGCAGAAAAGAGGAAGTCCAGATCTGGATGAGAAAGCACCTAGTGACACCAGGAGACATCTCTGAAGCTGTGCAAGTGTCAACCACAGCATGTTTCTTTCTTCCAATCCCCTCGCACATCATGTAGCTATCTGGACTGGAGCTCCCCCTGATCCATCCAAACCACAGAAAAGGCAAATGGGCCCACAGCAAGAGACATCTTAGCCTTCCCTCTCTCCATAACCACCTCCAGTGCCTAGCACTTGTACTCTGAAAACTGAAACTGAGGAAAGCAGAAAATCCAGCTGAGAAACAACATGGACTAATGTGTGAGTCATGTAGCTGGATACCCTACCCAACTTCTTTTGGATTCTGTTTTTGCCAGCTACTCAGGATCTACTGGTTGAAAGAATCTACTCTCCATTCATGGAAAGGACTCACCCTAGTTCTAAAGGGAAAACACCAAAATGAGTACTATCTGCCAGCAGGGAAATGAAGTCTGTCCATGTGAACAACTGACTGCTCACAGCCAGAACATCTGCAGAGAGATCATTGCACCAATGAGTGAGGCCTCAGTCACGTCCTTTTCCAGCTGTCTCTCAGTCATTCTGCAGAGGACACAAGGCGTCGCAGAAATGATCTTCTTTAGGAGCAGACATGCATTGATGAAACAATTGTTCCACATCCAAAATGTTGCTCCCACCTTTCCTCCTTTCCCTAAATTGCTTTCCCCAAAACTGGCATCCCAACAGAAGCGCATTTCAGCCCATAGAGACAAGCTCTGGACATGATGGATTTTCCTTCTTTTTCATTCAAGGTCAGCTTCAGTCCTAAGGCACTGGCTTATTTTTTTTCAACAAAGCATTACAAAACCATGGTAATGGGATCGACCTCTGCCTGCAAGCTGCTAATGACTTCCTGGGTGAGCACCCAGGGAATGGATCCACTCTGGTCCACACGCCGCTGGGGGAATTAATTCACTGCAAGAGCATTACTTAGCTGACTTTCAGCACTTCCATGGAAAAAAAAGGGGGCTCGGCCGTGGCTGGCTGAAACCTACAGCTTTGCCAGGGGGCTGGCTGTTGTCAGATGTTGTTAAGTCTCACAGTGCTGCACAGCCACGGCATGTCCCCAGCAGACAGGGTGTTTTCGTTCAACAGTTATTTGGGAGCAAAGTGCACCAAGTACCTTAGGCAAGCATTATTATTAACTCCGATTATTCATCACTGGTTTTGCTGTTACTCTACACCTAAGAGGGCACAATGACTCAGATCCCAGAAGGCCAGTGAAGGAATGCACAGACCACAGAGCAGGCATGAGCTCATGCTCCAGGCAGGCACAGCAAGGCAGGTATGGTCCACAGACCTTGCATAGTCCAGTGCTGGCTGCAAAACCCTCCTAGGGCATAAGGTCAGCATGTGAGAGGAGGCTGCATCCCTCATTTCATGTGATGCGGATCACTGGAAGAAGAGAAAGGGAAAAGGGTTTTCCTGAGAACAACACATCACAAATAAGACTGAGACAGACTTTATGTGCTAATAAGGCATTGTGAATAAGGTCCAGCAATTGAATTGTTTCTTCAGAAAAATAAATAAACTAAATGCATGCTGAAACCAGGCCTATTCCTGTTGGCATTTTGGACCCAGCTCCTTTCTGAGCTGTAACTTGCAGAGCCATTCTCTAAGTCCAGAGGATGGAGATGAGCTTCTCCACTTTGAACTGCTCTGAACAACATGATGTAGCAGTTAGGGTGGGCCTGCTTAATGCAGGTTTTGGAGGCAACTCTCCAGAAATTTATGCTTTATGATGCTATGATCTTTCCTGCTGGAAACCACGTGAAAGGGAAAGCACAATCCTTCCAAATTTGCATATCTCTTTCTTTAGCATAGGTCTCTTTAGCCACTAACGGCCAGCACAGGCCTCTCAGGAAGTATACTCTCCTCTCCAAAGATGCATATGCCCCAAGCCTTCTATCACTGCTCATTAGCCCCTTTTGAATGCCCTGTACTTTCCACAATTACTGGATAAGCAAAAAAATCAGTAACAGTTTCTCTTGTCCTTCACCTAAACTCATAGAGGGATCACTTTTACCCCAGAAAACTCAACTGGCTTTGCAACCATCCAGGGGCACAGGGATTCCCAGGGACCTATAGAGAAGATCCAACCTGAATATTTCAAGTCAATAAAGATGGGAATTTCAGTGCATTTGATTTTCAAGTTTCCTGGTTTATTAACTCAACAGTATGGTCCAGTTGCCCAAGAAGAGGGCTGTGAACCAGGTTTCCTGACTTGTCAAGGCCCTGACCGCATATAAACACATTCACACCCAACACTTCCATTTAAGCCCAGCCCTGGATCTTCCTTTCCTGTTTGAGCTGTGCTGTGGTTTTGCTCAGCCACAGCTATGCCTGTTCCTGGCCACAGACCTGTGGGTCTGGGCTCTCATCTGCAGGCTGGCCTCCTGAGCTGACTTAGGACATGTCTTGTCACCAGGAGCTTGCCCGATGATCTTCACTCCTGGCTGAACCTGGCCTTCATCGAGGCCTGCCTTGCCTGGGTGCTGTGAGTACAGAACCGGGGTCCTGGTTTGCAAAGCCCCTGCCTGCAGGCTGTGTTACCGCTCTTGGCTCCTCCTTTAGGGAGAGTCTAAGACTGGCCCTCACTGCTTCTGGACACTAACCCTGCGACTGAGGTCCCACCTTGTGGAAATTGTTCTTATCCAGGTTTGCTTTAGCTCTGGGGCTCTTCAGTGTGGCAATTAATGATGGATGGGGACTGCAGCCTAAGCCAAGTCCGAGCCACCAGACAAGCCAGCCAGGTATCTGTTTGTCCTCCCTCATGTGGTTGTCTTTGGCTTAGCATTAGATTATATTTTTGTTCAGGATTTGTCCTAGACTTAGCTATTGTTCACAGAAATGGTGCAGAAAATGGGCTTGTCACATCTTGACCCATCAGTAATGGGGAGAATCAGGAGCATCAGAGTCAGGCTGGGCATTGTGAACCAAGCTTATGGCACCAGGAGCCTGTGAGGAGCTGAGAGGTCTTTTGTAGGGACCATACAAGGTGGGCACCAGCAGAAGTGAGACTTTGATTTCGCCTTATCTGTGGTTTGAAGATACACAAGCAATTATTTTAGTTTCGTGAATGTGCACCAAATATGTGGCTTTCTCATAAGAAAAAGGATCAACTTTAAAATAAATCAAGATCGCAAACCTGGTTCTAACAGTGCTTCAGCTTTCAGCTCACCAGACAATCCCTTTTCTCCATGAAGAGGTGGTGGGTCTTTTGTGCACTGAGGTTAAGTTTCCCAGTGCTGGCAGACTTATTCCAGGGCTGAGAGCCCCCTTCATCTTTTCCCCCATCAGTGGAATACACACTTAGAGCTGATGGATTTTTCAAAAACAGAAAGAAAACAGAAAAGCCAAAACTTAGGTTGCTATGCCAGTGTGACAGCTGTAAGTCTGTAACATTAGATTTGCTTATGAACCTTTTCCCTCATGTCTGATGGATCATCTGACATGCATGCATCCAATCTCAGGGAGCTGATGTAGCTCTTTCCAGATGGGCTTCATCTCATCCCAGGATGGATGTATAAACTGCACGGATGATTCATTCTCTGCAGGTCTTTACAGTCTTTACAGTCCTATCAAAACCTTCAGAAATGGTGCTTTGTTCTATTCCAGCACCTGCTTAAAAGAAGCAAGTACGAAAACAGTAATGCCTCATTGCAACAAATCTCATCAAATTTGGATTTGAGACCTTACAGCAGGGAGATGTAGGTGTGCTACGCTGCCTTCCTTCTGCCACTCAAAAAGTTGAACAAATCAGATTTTAATGCTAACATAAATGAGAAAAAGTCCCCACTGGAAGGAATTAGTTAAATTCCAGTGGAGTCATCCAAAAAGAAGGACCAGGGTTGCTTTTTAAACCCTTTTTTTAAAAATCTTCTTTCCCCAAACCTTTCCCTGAGTCTCTATTTCTTCATTCCCTTGGAGAACAACAATCTTTTTTCTTGATCAAGGAAATAACAGCAAAAGCAAAGAACTACCTTAAATTGCTTGGGCAGCAGGAGTGGTTGGTTCAATTAATTGCCTTAACTTTGCAGAAACACCTGGCATGCTGTTTACATCCTGTGAGAAGCAGACTTCCATTAGAAACAGAGTAAAGAAGATGAATGAAAATCGGCAAAGACTCACCCACAGACTTTGGCAGCAAAAGATCTTTAGCCTAGTCCTGCTGAAACCACCCTGCAAATGCATCTGCCCACACAGGCTGAATGTCAGGGTAATACAGCTTTCAGGTGCTTACAGGAGCTTTGATCCCAAGATTGGCTGTAAATGGGCACGATAAAAATATTAATTATCATTACTATTATTGCAGGGAGATGATTTAACACTGGAAAGTGTTCCTGGACTTCATCTAGGTATGTTCCAGCAAGAACACGAGGACCAGAGACAACATGGTGCAAACTGGACGACAGGCTCGAGCCTTCATGCAAAACCTGGATCTCTGTGAGCTCACTGAAATGCGTGACCAGCCTGGCACAGAGGGCTTCACAGGGTTTATTGGAAGGGCTCTGTGTGTGACTGAGGCAGGAGAAACTACATAAGCAGCCACAGAAGACAGTGAAGAACCAGAGGCATTGCTGTGTATGACTTGACCCCTGAAAAAGAGAAATTTACTTTCTTGGTTGCAGTAGTGGCAAAAAGACGTTTCAGCTGTTTCCTGACTTCTCTTCCAGGAGACAGGATGCTGTGTCCACCTCAGAATAGAACTGCCCATCATCAAATGGAAGGGATGATCTCTAAAACACAATGGTGCTTCAAAAAGTCAGGCCAGATTTTCTGGCCTTGCATGTGCATGGGTATGCACTTGGTACTCTAAAAGGTAAGGTAACAGGCAGGAAAAGTCCTTAGCCTCTCTGACTAATAGGAAGGTCCAGGGAATGTGACTGGCTGGCTCAGAGACCCCTTACTGACCCACAGCACATAAGCTGGCTCTCCATTTTTGGAACCAGCTGTGAAACACACATTCCCCCACAGCCTGTGGATGATACAGCTGTACAGAAGCAGGAGGAGTCATTCCCAAACCTCCTAATTGTTTAAAATTATTCATGCTCAATGTTTCCAAGAGAGCAGGGAGGGAGCAGATCTAAAAAAATAATATTGTAAATAATTTATTTACCAATGGAGGGACTATTTCCCTGCATCTGGCTTTGCTATTATCTTGAGCAGCCCACCAGCACAGAGCAAGCAGAGATGTGTAGAGTGGGTGGGTTGGAAAGGCTTATCGCATACATCATGCACAGCTCACTGCTGGGACTCAATGGAGCTTGCTGGCTGCAGGAGATTTAATTAAGAGGAGATGTATGTTGCACTGGGGAGCCGGCTCTCGCCTTGGCATGCTGTGTTTCTATTGCACACTTTTGACACGGAACATAAATGTTTTTCCTTCTTCCTAACATCAATTCTTATTTCGATAAAACCAATGCCTGACTGGTCCTGTGAGAGCACAAGTCCCAGTGTATTCCCTTAATGTGATGGGGAATCCATCTTGAGACTCTCAGACCCCCTTCTCCCTTTGTTTCTTGACAGGAAGGCTCCTGCTGTTCCTAGTACCAGCTTCAGGACAGAGCAGCGGGGGCAGAGTGAAGCCTGCTGAGGTGTGGGGCCCTGATGGGAAGCCCAGGAACACTCACCGCTTGCTGGGTCACAGCCACTGCCTGAAAGCTGCCCCTACAGCAAGCATTTGCTTCCCCATGTTCCAGTGCACTCCCACACAGGAACGTTCATCACGTGCAGGCAGCAAAGCTGAGCTAAAATTAGAAAGAGTAATTTCTGATAGATTAATAAATTATGGGTGTCTTTTGCAGGACCTTACCCTGTGCGTGTTAGAGGGTGTTTTGGCTTCAATTTAGCCATGACATATCAGTCATCTCACCTTGTGCCTTGCCTGACATTTTCCAGCTCTGCCTTCTCTGTCTTTCAGACCATTCAGCCACCTTCTTTCATTATTGTTATAGCCTAATCAACAACAATTTCAGTCCTCTTTCTTGAGGGGGCAGCTCATGTACACAGCTTCCCGAACTGGCTGGTGTAAATGAATATTCAGAGATAATGGTTGTTCTGGAGTGAATACAGGATAACGACACCCTGAGAGGACTCTGCTGACACTGAACACGGAGGACACGGGCATACACAGCTGGAGAGCATTAGCAGAGCCCATTCAGAGGTTTATGTCTCTCAGGGCTGGTTTCTGTTCTTTTTATTGATGGTAAATTACTTTCCAAGCTCCCCTGTGAACTGAGGAGACATCACTTAATTTTAAAATGATAGATCATTTCGATGTCTCTCACTTCCTCTCTGCTGCTTCCCTAAGGAGCAGGGTGGAAGCCCCAGTGACCACCACTTTGAAGGCTGTTTTGGCCCCCACATTAAGGTCTATCTTTATCAGAAGCAATCTCTCACTCTCTGAGTGGGCAAAGATCTTCCACTGCCTGCAAGTTATTCTCAATGCCATTTTTAATGCAGCCTGTGCTCAACGAGGGTATGGCAGCCATCAGGTCAAGTTCAAACACTGCAAGTAACACTTCTTATAATGGAGAGTCTGTAGCCTGCTCCCCAAAAGGCTGGATCCCAGAAACCTGTCCTCCTCTTTTCCAAAACCTTCAGTGCAGATGGACTGCCACTTTTTTCACCAGGGTGATGGGGAGTCTTCCCACCTGCTTTCAGCCATCTCCTTCAAGCTCAGTGTTGTGAAGTCCATGGACAGAGCCAGGTCCTTCCAGATGGGGAATCTTGCTTCCTACCTGATATCTAGGAGGGAAAAACTGAACTCCTTCAGGAGATGAGGTATTTGGACTAAAAACTGTGCCTGTGCTGTTCCAAGGTGCAGATGCCATTCTCTCTGGGACTGACCTAACAGTAGTGAGTCCCCTCTTTCCAGAGTCATATTCTGGCCAGAGAGTAATGGATGAACTTTTCTTGGGTTCCCTCAGGTCTTCTCCAAGCTAAGGCTGGGCTCTGGGACAATGTCAGGGACATGCTTTTCACAGACAGGACACCAGGACACCTGAAAAATGTCCACTAACTGGAGGCAATCTCAACCCCATTCCAATCCTTTGGGCTCAGAGAACTCAAGCAGGATTGAGGACTTCTGCCTCAATCTACTTCCCAGAAGTATATACAACAGAGTCAGAATGTATAGCCCAACTGGATTAATCTAGTTATGGAAAATATTTTGGTATGTACCCCTTGGTACCTAGCTTTGACCTCTTTATCTCATTCTCATCAACCCACTCTTCCTAAAGCACAAGCCAGAAATAGACTGTGGCGGTGACTCAGAAAGGGAAAGAGGAGTCATTCTGACTCAAATACCAAGGTGGGCCTCCAGAGGATGGCACATGGGACCCTGCACCAGCACTTACAGCTCTCCATGTCTCAGCTGCCAAAGTTCCCTCCCTAGAGACTGCAGCATGCTGGCAATGCTGCTGCTTATCTCTCCAGCAGGGGAGGTGATGCTCTGCTGACTCTAGTGTGACTCAAAGGCATCACTGCTCCAATGGGTCTTGACCACAGGCTGAAATCTGAATAGCTTTATCTGGGCTGGGAAATAACATGGGCCAAGGTTTCCTCTCTGGCCTAGAACAGCACAGCAGAATTTACTTCCATACAACTGAACTCTCTTCTCCGTCTATCCATCCAGGGAGTACTCCCTGACTGTTGTTTCACCTGAACCACAGCCAGGCAGTGCTGCAAGCTGGGACAGTCAGAGCCAAGACAGAGATGTGGATGGGCTCACAACTGAGCTCAGAATCCAGCTCTGACTAGGAAAGCCAAGATTATAGAGCACTTATATTTAACTTTCCTACACTGGTCTGACTCTTGTTAGCACCAGAGGCCCTGCTAACAAGCATCTTGTCTTCAGAAAACATCATTCCACTGCTCCACTTTCTGAAGGCAAAGCTGAATGGGAGGTTTCCCTTGGGAAAGAGAAGATAATTTGCAAAAAAGATAAACAGACACATTCCACTAGAAGGGGACAGCAGACCTCCATCACCAGTACCTGATACTCTCCCTTCCTGTTTTTCTCACGTTCTGTGCATTTTCCCTTTCGTCCAGCAATATAGCTCAGAGAAGAATATCACATGGATTCTCTGAGTTTATAACTGTTTGTTAGATGATTGGATAAAATAAGGCAAAGCTTGACCAAACATAGAGATGGACAATCCCAGAGAATGGTCCTATCCCAAATCACCTCCATATCACCAGGAGCAGTGGAATCCCTTCCCAGCCTGCTCAACAGATCAGCTGGTATTCAGTTCATCAGTCTAGGGCAGGCACACCTGCAGCAAGGAAAGCAGGTTCCCAGAGGATGCAACTACATCCTCACCTCTTACAGGAGCACAGTTTGTTTCCCTTGCTTTCCTCACCATCTGAAACACAGTCCACAGCAGTGTTAGTTTCTGACTGGTTGTAAAAGGTCAGCAGAGGTCAGTCTATGGGTGAAGGAGCTGAGGAGTCCTCTGGTTCCTGGATACTCATCTCATCTATTTAAATGTCCTTTTTTTTTGCAAACTGGAGACCATGACTGAGGAAGTATCTGCCCCAGCCATCGCTTCCCTTCAGCAGAAGCCAGGAGAAGATTCCTCCTTTGAATTAGTTACAGCAGTACTGAGACTAGTTTTGTGTCCATGACCACCTAGAGCTCCTTCAGCCCCTTCCACTCTGGAATTGCTCTGCCCAAAACATTCAAAATCAAGATGCTCTTTGCATCCTCCAAAACACTAAGATATCTGTGGTCTGAGCTGAGCAGACTTACCTGCTTTCAGACTCTATGCTTGATATTTTACAGCAGGAGGTTTTGACTCAAAAAAAAGATAGCTTTGATCAGTGCAACCTCTAGCTAGAGCTAAGAAAGCATGACCCTGAGCTGACTTTCTTCTACCAAATACCACATTCTGCTTCAAAGCAGAAATAGTCCTGAAGATGTCAGAATTTTTTTAATCCATCATTTTGCCTCACCTTGTTCTAGGAAACAGGCAGCTCATCCGAGCTGCAACTTTGCAAGTACATCAAGCCTGGGCCAGGCAGGCACAAAGGACATCGTTGCTTGAGTGAATAATATATTCCCAAAGGTCAACCCCATCTTTTAAATGGAAATATCAAGGAAATACCTGTGCCCCTTTCTGCAGTCAGACCAGTGTAGCTCTTTCACGGAAAGAAACCAAACTGCTGCCCAGTTCATTACGCTGTGCAGAGCCACAACCAAAGGCTTTCCCAGCTGGCAGTCCACATCCATGCAGGCGATGTGCAGCCACTGTAACTGCTCTCTCATGCTTGTTTTCCGTGCCTTTTCAGAAGCGAGCAGCATCTAACATATCTCAAAGACCAGGTCCTCTGATTTATAAAGAGCGCCTGTCCAGTGCCACTGTTCTTTAATTTAAACAGCCATTTAGTGTCTGATCACAACAAATGGATCAATATTTTTGAGGTGCTGCTGAGTAACAGCAAAAAAACCCCAAACAATTTGAAATACAGACAGATCACTTTTCTCAGGAAAGCAGAGAGTTTCCTGAAGTTTATTTAATTCAGCAGTTTTGGAGCAGTATTCCTGGTCATACCCATGGTGGGTACATGTGCACAGAAGAGCATTCTCTGGTTTGTTTCTGACTTTGGTTATGTCAGGGTTAATCCAAGTTTGTCCATTTCTGGCCAGGAGGGGCTTTAAACTGATGCTGTGGTAACAAGAGTTTCCTCTGAGAACTTTGTCATCATGTAAGCAGCACACAGCAAAAGAAACCACTTCAACTTTCTGCAGTATGCATCTGTCACCCCTTCTTGTGACACCCCAGTTTCGAGCACGAGCCAAGCCCTCATCATGGATGTAATTGACTCTGCAGTCCATTGAGATGGACATATACTTGCTTTTGTTACTGCTATCTGCAGGTTAACCACAACTGACCCTTAACATTTTCCCCTGTGCACAAAGGACTTTCAGCTTCTGCGGTCTGAAACTGTGACACAAAGGTTTGCTGTGAAACAGAAACTGAGCCAGTCACAAGGCTCTCAGTGCCCAAGAGAGCACATCACTCATTCTCCTTACTCTCCCACTGCAGTGGCTTATAATTAGCACAGTCCAAGTAATAAAGCAGTGTCAGATTGCCAGCAGGCTTCTGGAAACTATTTATGGGCCGGACCACACAACTAACTGCCCTTCCTTCACTCAGTCTGATGTTAAACTCACTTACCCCACGTCATTTGTCATTTCAGCAGACCAACACAAAAGTCATGCGTTTGGCATCTTAGCAGGATGTTAGAAAGCGAGGGAGCTGGAAAGAAATAGAACCCTTTTTACTAGGTGTCCAGGAGTCACAACAGCAAGGGCCGTCACCCAAGATGTCATGGGAGGGAGGGCTGACGACCCTCTGTAGTTCCCTCTCACAATCTGGTATAATACTTCCTTCAGGATGGTCATTTTACCCATGGAATGTCTTCCCCAGTCATCCTAGGAAATGGCCATCACTCAAGCCTGACCCACAGGCAAGGGAACAGACTCCAGGGCAACACACTGGCACGGGGAGGAACCGACCCCTTGCCCAGTTTATGTCTTTCCTTTATGTCTTTTATGTTTAGACAGCAGCTGAACAGAATGGTTGAAAATACCTGATGGCATTTTGTGGTGCCTCTGATCTTCTTACGTCCCTCTTTACTTGCTTGCCAGGTGGGAGACACTATAAGGAGAGGCAAGGGAAAGTAACTTAAGTGCTGAGCTCCCACACTAAAATGGGCCATGCCCATAACTCAGGGAATCAACTTCCCAACCCCTCATGTCTAAGGCACACCCCATGGCCTATTTATTTGCTCCTCACACCTTCCCATTCTGACTGAAAGCTTGAGTTGCCACCTGGAAAAGACTTTCTGAGAAAAGACCTTCTGGGCCACTGGGAAGCACCTGGGGACAGTGAAGCTCCAGATGGCATTGTTCATGAAATTGTCCTGGCTGAGACCCTGATATTCCATTCCTCTTCCTGACACAGAATTGACATACATGCAGTGTTGAACCATCATGGACCACCAGCCTCACCTGGATACATGCAGAGAGATGCATGTCCCTGCTCATCCCTTGAGGGATGCAGAAAATTGCACCTTGCAAGAAAATTGCATTCCCTTGCTTTGGAAATGCTGCTTAATCCTGTTTGCTTTGTGTGAAACTCCTTACCAAAGAAAAGGCCTAAAATGAATTAACTAAAAGAAATCAAAGGCTCTAATGTCTAATATCTCAGGTACCCATAATGCAGGCTGGCATGTGTACTTAATGGTTTTCAAAAGTATCAGAAAAGGAAAAGCCACAGGGCTGATATCATTAAAGACAATAAATCCATCCTAGGAAAGACAACAAATTTAATCTGGTTCTAACATTTCTGATTAGCTTTCCTCCTTATGAACACTTTGATTATTTGAACCCTGCCCTTTTACTTACTGATTATTTAATGCCATTAATACTCATTTCAACTTTGCCATGGAGAGCAACTTTTCATTTGCTTTTACAAGCAGAAAGATGATGTCTGCTCTAATCAAAAGATGCACTCCAGGCACGTGAAATACGGTACCACAATGTGTATTACAAGGATCAGTGATAAATTACATGAACTCCTTATTCCCAGGAGGGATTTATTACTGAGGTAAAAGGAACAAATGGTTATAGCAAGAGATGGTTTGTTTTCTCTTGCTGATTTATGCAAAAGGTCTGTTCCGGCACTCACTTAAATGAAAGTGTTAAGGAAAATACAGTGTCACATGAATTCATATAGAGAAAAGCTGTGCTGCATATAGAAGGGATGCTAACAATGCTGTTTCAATCATTTGGTTCAGTTAGTTGCTTCCACCAAAAAAAAAAAAAGTTGGATTGTTAAATGTGGAGAGAAATCGAAGGAACAATATAAAAAAAAGCCACAGAGAAAAAAAAAGTACACATTTAAAAAGCAAAGGAAAAAAGAATGGATTAAAAGTTACTCTAACAAACTTCTACTTCATCATGACATTTTTCACTTCCTTGTCTCATCTTTAAGAGCTTTTCATTATCATTCCAATCAAGTTGCAAGCGAAGAGCAAAGATTCACCATAACCTGGCAAATCACTGCCTGATTTCCTCCCCTTGTCATTGTTGTTCTCAGCAGGGCTTGAACAAGAGCATTGATGCCTTTGGTTAAGACCTCTACAGCCTTTATTCCCACCACGGATCCCCAGAAGAAATCCAACCTCTCCCTCAGCTGCCTTGCAGATGTAGGCAGTGCTTCAGGGCAGTACTGGTTGTTGGATGCATCTGCCTGAAGTGCAGCAGACAGGTCAGCTAACACATCATGCACAAATACAGCAGGCTTTTAACATCTTGAAGAGATCACACCTACTTGTAACTTTGACTGGGGAACATCAAAAATCCATTTTTATTAGGCTCAATAGGAGAACTGTCACATGTGGCAGGGAAAATCAGCATATGACTTCTGTTCCATCTCTCCTTGAGCCTTCGTATACCTTTCTGAGCCAGCCTGTATTTTTGCAGTGTACCTCATCATTTTCTAAATACTGGACTGGACATTCACCTAGGAAGCCATTCCTGGCTCCCTGCCATCATTTTGCAGTAATGAACTCTTGCATAGGAAGTTGCCTCAGCCTCAGGCTGAGGTCTCTCCTGGAGTAAATTCTGCTTGTCTCTTAGATGACATCAATCATTCATAGCCTTGTCCTGCTCCGAGCATCTGCTTCCCATTCTCTTCCTTAGTTTCCTCCTGATTAATTGATGAAATTGTTAAGTGCGGTTGCCTCGGAAACTGTCATTTCCTTAAGCATTTTTGGCCCCCTTTATGGTAGAAAGCAGGAAATCTTCACAGGAACCCTGAAGGGACAAAAAGGTTGAATAGGACCCACCCTTCACCAGGACAACACTACGACACCAAAATAAATCCTGGCTGTTCCCAGGCTGCCATGGTGTCTAAGGGCAGAGAACACAAGGAGGGGAAGAACCATGTGCTTTTCCTGTCATACTCAACATCCAAGTGACAAATACACCATTCTCCAGGCAGTTTTCCCTCAGACATCATCTACAACAGCTCTCAAACTCCTACCCTTGGCATCATATGGGCAGCATGAATGCTGGTGCAAGTGGGCAACATTGCACTACTACTGCCTGCCCTCTTCCATTTCCACTGGTCAGTCCTGAACTCCCTGAACTCCTCTTCTCAATGCTCTGGGGCAGCCTGCATGTGAGCAGCACCTGAAACAGGAAAGGCACCACCAGGAGAGATGCAGATGATGTGAGCACAACAGCATGGCAACTTCTCTGGGAGCCCATGGCAATGCTTCCTCTTCCAAACAAACCCTAGCGCCAGCACAGTGATGGTTTGCAAAGAGGAGCTGGGAGCTGAGACAAGGGTGATATTAAAGGCCATCTTCACCTGCAAAGCTAGGAAAGAGGCCCTGGAGAGCCTGAGCCTCAGGTCTGTAGTGTTTTTCTCACTCTCCAACACTCACACATCATGCTTACTGCAAGGTCCAGGCTGCACCAAGAGGAGTCTGCAGTATGAGTCAAATTCTGCTTCCCGGGCTTGCCAGGGGACCCGTCCCATCCGACCTTTGCAAAGGTACCAGGCATACCTGCCCAGTGCTGAAGAATGAGCACAGAGTTTACAGACCTGGTGAGATAACAGACAACATGGGGACTCTATCATCAAACTTGGTTTGTGGGCAAGGCTCATTACAAGAGAGCAGTTGAGACAAAACGCGAAGACAACTGTCTTGTGGCAGAACTTCGTAACTCGGGAGAAGCCTGGTGAACCACAGTACTTCCTCTGGATGCATTCTGGCTTCACTCCTGCATGAGACAGGCACCAATGTCGGGAAGACCCTAGAGCAGATGCAAGCTGGGGACCCTCTCCCCTTTAGCACAAAAGGGAGGAGCTTTCACTCTCTTCATCTCACTGCTACAATTGAAAGCTATTAGAACCAGTGCTTTTCTGCCATCCTTCTTTTTCAGAAGTGTTTGTTGATCACTGACAGGGCTCATGATATGTTGTTTTATTAGGCTGACTCTCTCTGCTTTTATCTGCCTGAAGGAAAGAGCAAACAGCATTCTGGCAGAATAGAGATGCTTATGGTCCCATTAGCTTTCACTCACAGCAGCAGAATAATCATTAAATATGGGGCTTACTTTCTACTTGACATTAAAATGTAAGCACTACAACCACCAGAGGATGATGAGAGATGATACAAGATAGCAAAATCATTGAATTTTGGTATTAGTCAGCAAATCACAGAATGGGTCAGGTCGGAAAGGACCACAGTGGGTCATCTGGTCCAACCTCCCTGCTCAAACAGGGCCATCCCAGAGCACATGGCACAGGGTTGTGTCCAGACAGTTCTCCAATGAGGGAGACTCCACAACCTCTCTGGGCAATGTTCCACCTGCACAGGAAAGAAGTTCTTCCTCATGTTCCAGTGGAAATTCCTGTGCATCACTTTCTGCCCGCTGCTTCTTGTCCTGTGGCTCAGCACCACTGACAAGAGCCTGGCTCCATCCTCTCAGATGTCCCTCAACAACTGTTCTTTCCCAAGCAGGCACACAAAGCGCTGCATGCACTGGTCCAACCATGGGAGACCTCTAGATGAGTCTCAGAAGGCACAAGCACTGATAAGGTCATGGCTGTGCATGGGAGGTGGCTTGTACCAGGGCCAAAATCAACTATTACAACTCTCAGGAGCAGCTCAAAATCAGTGGAGAGGGGCCTTATTCCCCTTTCAAGGGAAGTCAAATTAAGTAGCCTGGTGTATGCAAAGGGAGTCCTGGCACGAGAACCAGGAGTTCAAATTTCTAGTTTTGCCACTCACCTTGGTAGTCTTGGTCTCTTCTTGCAGTCTCTTCTCTGGCTCAATCTTTGGGCAGGGACTGCATCCCACTCAGCATATTTACTCCCCATGGCACTCTGAACACCGAGACACTGAACCTACTGTAAACTGAAAACAAATAGGAAAATACATGCCAGAGATCCCCTAATGCCCAGCAGCAGTTAAGTGCCCAGCCTAGGGGACAGAGGCTTGCTGAAGGAAAGAACCTGCCTAGTATAGAGGAACAAATCCATGAGAATGCTTTAATGAGGATTTCAGTAGATACAAATTGTTTCCTGGGCAATGCCTAATGACAGCTAATAGGGACCCCTGAAACAACTCACAGCACCTTCTTATTTCCTGTGGCCTGTAATCACAGTGTCCAGCTGTTATTTTCATCCTTCTAAGTAATACAATGGACAATTGCATTCACATTTCCACTTTCTTGCCAGAGATGTCACCAGTCCAGGGTTTTTTCCTATTAACATAGAAAAGCAAGATTTCTTCCCCCCTCATTGCTTCAGTTCTCAACTAGCGTAAAGAGGCAGAATCTAGTGAAAAGTTTATTAGCTAACCTCTCTAGAGAATCAACTTAGCCTAGTTATGCATGATAAAGCTTTACTTCTTTTATTTTTCCTTAAATTAAAAAAAAAGATAGGAAAGTGAGTTGTTTTAAATTTATGAGCTGATGCGACAGTGAGTAATGGTGAATCACTGTTTAATATTTTAGTCAACCATCTGCAAGGTGAGCTGTACTCCCTTTCACATTGCTAGAGCTAAGAAGTCACCTCAAATTTCATTAATAGAATCAGTCTTGCATCAACCCCAAAAAGCTGAATTCAGCACCAAAACCAATCATTGTCCACCCAGAGACCTCGAACACACAGCCTTAGAACACAGGAGAAAACAAGCACAACTATAAGCCGAAGTGGGAGGGTGAATAACACACTGAATAAAAGAATGTGCAAGGATGAAGCTTTTTTGTGAGCTCTCAGTGATTCTGCAGGCAGAGTTGGAGGGAAGAGCACCTTTCTGGCTGTGCATGGAGGACAGTGATTATCACTGTCTGTGTGCTGGCTTGCGATTTCTTGTCTTCTTGTACCTCCAACACCATTCCCAGCACTCCAGAGCCACTAAACCTCAGGCCAGCTTGGGATTTTCCAGCCAGTTTCCCAGGGGAATGGGGAAAAACAGACACAAGCTTCTCTCTCCTGATACTTCTTCCTCCAGCCCAGTGATGTAAGCAGAATATCTCTGTGTGCCAGTGTCACAGCCACCCAGGAGGAAGCAGGGCTTGCAGGGAGGAGGATGCAGCGTCGTCCTGTGCAAAGCAGGTTTGTCAGCAGTTGGACACCTGCAGATCCACACGACCAGGGAACACACACATTGTGCAGATCCATCACCTGCCACACCTGCAGGGACAGCATTGGAGCAGAGAAGCTGCACAGACAAATGAATCCCTTCCACTGGGAACAACCCAAAGACACTGAAATCCCAGGTGGCTCAGGAAAGTTTCCCTTAGACCTGCTGTTTCCAAATTTCCTCTTCCTCCTGCTCCCAGTGCTGAAATCCTCATCAGCCTCTGGCTCTTAACTGTTTTCATGATAGCGTGGTCTCTCCAGACTGGCTACTGAACTGTCTCTTGCCCAGCACTTGTACCCAGCCCCTCCACTGCCACTGACCAGAGCTGTCTCTCTAGCATGTGCCACCAGCAAAAAAAGGCTCTAGGCCCAGCCTCTCAGTCTGTCTTTCTCCAGGGGCATCTTCAAGTTCCTTTCCTTGATTAATACATGTTAAGACTGACTAATTTCACACCTTCCATTGCCGTAGCTGCTTTACAGTGGGGAAAAATGCAATTTCCTCTCACTTGTCAAGTGTCACGAGTTTGTGAACCATGAGAATGTACATTGCTACTGCTGCACACAGCCTGCCCCTTCCCCAGTCTAATGGAATATGAATAGTAGTTTTGCAATAAATGTGAGTTATTAAATCACTACACAGAGCCAGTGCTACAGAGAAGGGTACCAAGAGCCTCTGTGACCCTGGAGAAAGAGACAGCGTGGGCAGAGAACAACTGCTCCAAAGGAAACTGTGTGCCCTGGGGCTGATTTCTATGGATAGGGGAAAACCCTCACACTTTTCATTCCTCTTTTATATCTGGAGGAAGATCTCTTATGTCCACTGTCTTTACATTATTGCAAATGACAGAGTTCCTTCACAGTGTTTCATACATATGAACGAGCAGTTTAGTCTCAATATTGGTTTGCAGACCACAGCACGTGCTTCAACCACAATGCAGTCAAATGAGATGTCAGCCTGAAGTCAATGGCCCTTCCTTCTCTCCTTAAAAATAGCCTGTTTCATACTGTGTAATAGAAATTTTGGAAAGCTTAGGTGACCTGACTTTGACCAGAAAGACATCTCCCTCACTTTACACGCCAATGGTTCACCACCCACCTGTTAAACAGTACACAAGCTTTATTTGCCATAGCTATTTCTCAGTGTCCTTTTTTATTTTTCATTGGACCTGACCCTACAAGCTGAAGGAGCCTTCTGGCATGTAATGTCTTATCTCTGACAACACACTGAGACACCATGTTCAGGTCATCTTCTGGACTTGTCACCTAACTGGGCAGATTTGGCACTGGTCTAGTGCTAAGGAAGTTCCTGATATTACAGCAGGATTCTTGCCTCAGAGATATTATCTGGCACTTAGAAAAGTGTAGATTTATTTTCTGAATCCTCTGGTTCCTCCATAAAAATTCCAAAAGCTTGTTCATAAGCTTGAAGGACACATCTTGAAGGACAGTAACAGAACAAAACCAAATACTCAAAGAAGCACTTTCTTTTGTGTTCTCCAGGTCTTCCAAGTGAAGCAAAATAAAGAACAAGAGAGCTTTCCACCCTCTCAGTTTCTCAGACCTAAAAGATCTCAAAGCAAGCACATTTTCCCATTTTTTGAGGTGAGAGAAGCAAAGGAGAGAGTTGGTAGAAAAAAAGAGAATATGTTCTCTATCTCTTTAACATTTAGGGGAAAGAATTTTATGGATTTTTAAAAATGAACATGAAGCTCTGTTACTTTGATCCCTCCCTCAAGCTGTATGTGCCTTGTGTACTCAGGAGCTTCTTCTCAAAGTCCTCTCTATTGAACCACTCTTAACTCTCCAGGCATTCTCACACACTGTGGTGCATGGTGTGGATGACAGCAACCACGCAATGAAAGAAGGCTCCCCATCTTCATGCCACAGCAACCCCCTTTTCTCACTGAATCTACTACAAGACAGGAAGGATAAAAAAAAAAAATAAAAGGGGTGAAAGCACTATCATAACGCTCCAGTTCTGCCAGGACAGTCCAGCATGGGAGTGGAAAAAGACACCCTCCTACCAGCAAGTATAGTCATTTTGCTTTCCTGCATTTGTCTGCATCCCTTATCGTTCCCCTTTCTCCACTCACTCGTTGTACCACACAGAGCTGCAATCTGAGCGTCTCGTGTGTATTCATCAGTGCCTCAGAGCAGATGATTCACCTACCTCTCTTTATAATTTTATCTCCCATCAGCTGCAAAGTCAAAGTCTGAATAATGCACCATTGTTGTTTTCAGGAGCAGACTTGTCACTGTGATAGGAATGACACCAGGAGAAAGGTATGCTTTGAATCGAAACAGAGGGTCGGCGGGTAGCATCCTAAAGCTCCGGAACCGGCAGATTGAAAATAACGACAATGAAATCGTGTCTTCTAACAATGGGGAGGAAAATAACAATAATAAACACAGCAGCCCTGACTGCAGCACTGAATGGGAAGATGAAGGTGTATTGTCCACTCTGGGCAGAAAGTAAGCAGGGCTGCTTGTTTTACATCCTTTACAACCAATTGTTTTTACAACCAAGCTCTGCCTCCTCCCTGGCTCCCCCCTGACACATCTGGGAGAGCTATCCTGGTCTCCAAGAGAGGAGTTTCGAGAGGAGTGCCTGCCCTGAGGGCCACCAGCTGCCCTGATGCACCAGTCAGGGACAGGGACAGAAGAGTCCATCTGTGCCAGATCCAGCTCAGGCTCTATCATGGCTTGTTAATCCCTGAAGGGCATCAAGTAGGTGTGCAGAAGAATGGATTAGCTCCTATGGCAGGGAAATCTGACATAGCTCTAAGGGATGCACCAGGGACTGAGGTTTTCTGCATGTTTACCAAACACCAGTGGGGTTTGCTCTACATCAAAGTGCACTTCTGTCACAGATGGGCAAGGAGCAGCTCAGGTCAGGTATCAACACCACCTTGCAGCTCTTTGGAGCTAAGCTGTGCTCTCCCAAATATCATGGTGCTTTTTGTTTACCTCAGAGTGTCTCCCCCAAGTTCAATAGAAATGTCACCTTCTGGCAGCTCCAGCAACTTGTAGGCTGGTCTTTGAAGGTGAGAACCCCAAGACGGGCCTTCAGATTCAAGGCCTGTCCCGGATCATGGCTTCTTTTGACAATGGTGGCCACTGCCCTGAGACATCTAGTCCTGCCCACCATTTTCATTGCACCGGCCCTGAAGTCTGCAGGAGGCAGGGAGCAGAATCAGGGAAGTGATATTGCTCTGTGTGTAGGTGTGTGTGTGTGTAATCAGCTCCCCAGAGTATGGTTTGGTAAAGAGAGATGAAGGGAAGCAGGAGGACATACTCAGGGGAAAAGGAAGTCTATGACAGTCAGGTAGCAAGACTTGTCAAACTATTTCCTAAGTTAGAAAGTGGCTCCTCAGCTCCACCTGTAGTTAGATGAGGAGAAAAGGATGTATAGCAGCTCCCAGGCTGGGCTCTGGCTCACAACCATCCTCCCTGGAGGCAACATATGATAAACATCTTAAAAGAAAGAGGTGGTGTGAACATCATCCCACAGTGGCAAGAAATAATTCCCATTGCTCTGAGTTGTGGCTCTGCATGGGCTGGATCGATCCATCAGACACATTACCATCAGCACAACCATAATCCCCTCTAGTATGTACCAGCCTTAGTGACTACAAATCCCCAGCAGTTCCCGTGGGCAGCTGCGTCATGCACCCCTTGCTGCTCCATGGCATGAAAGAGAGAGTAACCTGAAAAGCAACGACTCGCACAACCACCTGGTGTTCTTGGAAAATGCAAGCTTTGAAACACAAATTGGCTGAGAAACAAACATCCTACAAGGACGTCCAAGAATTGGCATGCTCCTACATGACGTGCTCAGGAAAATGTAACAGTGCATTATCCCGCTCCACACAGCCCAAAATTCATCCCTAAAAATAAAACATATACTACTCAAATAAAACAAGCTCTGAAATCAGTTTTGCTGGTATAACCTCTAAAACAGTCATCTTCTAACCTCCTGTGTCCATCAGGATCACTTCCTAATGATCAACAGAGCAATGCAGTCAGGTGTGCGTCATGTAGACCTGGCCAAGAGAACTCTGAAACAGGCCTGGTGAAGCTCCATCCACTGTTGTGCCTGCTGCTTGTTCTCCACAAATGTGGCACACCCAAGAAATCACATCTGCACTTATTTCCTAATGAGAGCCATCCTGCAAGCAAACCAGAGCACAATAGAGTATTTACTGTATTCCCTTCTCCTTAAAATAATTTCTCCCTTTGCCCTAAAATCATCAGCAGTCTTCCTCTTATTCTTTGCTTGATAAAGCCAGTATTTACTGCTCAGAACATGCTCTTGCTAAAAGCCACCCTATACTTCATCACCAGGTAAAAGCATTCCAATGGAGAGCCCATCATTCACTGCTTTCTAAGGTTCCTCTGTCTTTTGTGAGAAGTCTCTATGGCATGGGAATCCTCTGTAATGGATTGATATATTTCTGTTCTTTTGGCTGATGGATGTGGTGCTGATCACCAGTTCCCCTGCAGCAACTGTCTCCAAAAACTACTAATTTTGGAAGCATGGTGTGCTGGGAGAAAGTAAGGGGTTAATTTTTCTTGAGAACAGCCCACTAGAAGATAAGGGCCTGTCATAGTTTACTGTCTGCTAATTCACCTCAAATCCATAGGAAGCCCAATTAACAGCCAGCAAAGACTAGCAT
This sequence comes from Corvus moneduloides, assembly GCF_009650955.1. Classification (NCBI taxonomy): domain Eukaryota; kingdom Metazoa; phylum Chordata; class Aves; order Passeriformes; family Corvidae; genus Corvus; species Corvus moneduloides. Next base: position 46,644,129 of record NC_045480.1, on the reverse strand, counting down.
GAGTAGGGAGTATGCAGAGGGTTTCCAAGCCATGCTACAGAGACAAACAGAGATGCCTAGAGATAAATACAGAGCTGGTCTGAAAATACAAGGCTTTTGCAGTACCTGAGTGAGCAGGTCAAAGCACACTCCATCTGTGCTCCATCTTCTGCAGAGAAGCTTCAAAACAGTGCTACAAGGTCTTAAACCCTCTCCATCTGCTGCCCGCAATGGCTGCCTGGACTGCAACGAATGTGCTGCCACTTCCAGCACCCAGCAGTGATTGATGCTGTGTTAAGAGGACACCAGTGGTTCCGGTCTATTTACATTTCCAAGGAGCTTGGCTGGGTTTTGTGCTGGCGTTTTCTTTTGGTATACCAGCTGTGGGAGACCAAAGGGTACAAAAATTACTGCGATGCTCAAGCGAGGAAATGCTACTGTTGAGAAAACATCCTATTTATGCCACATTTTAAAAGGAGCCCATCTTTAAGAGTTTTAAAGAGCTGCCACTGGCAACAAATGAGGCTGCTAATTTGGCCTGGCAAGCAGCGTTTGCTAAACACCATTTCAGGTTTTAATTCATCACATGTAGATTTGGAATTGGAATTCTACTAGATAAACCATCATCAGTGTGTTTTTGCAATTCCAGCTCCCTTTCTTTTCACATCAAGCCTCCCTCTCTCCCTCTGTCTTCCACAGCTGTCAGCTGTCACCAGCCAGGAAGGCAGATGAGCCAGTCACAGCCCTCAGATCTGATCCAATCTCCTGTGAAACAGATGCCCAGGCCCCAGGTCCTCTTTGCTCACCAGCCCCTTGTTTATCCACAGAAAGTGCACTTGCTGCCTGCCCCCTGCAAAGTAGGCAAGAATAATTGACTTCCTGCAAAGCAGACTAGGCATAAAATGCTTCGCACATCTGCTCCCACTGAGAATTGAGGTCCAAGAGCCTGCTTGTGCCACTCAGATGAGACAACCACTGTATCCTCCCTTTCACCCAAGCTGCCACCAAGCAGCTCCCACAGGAAGCTCTCCTATTTCCTCTCAGTTTCACCGCTGTGAGGTTGCCCAGAGAAGAATGCTACTGATGCTAGCTTGACTCCAGCTGAATCAAAGTCCTGGCAATTTGTGGGGAAAACCTTGAGGAGTTCACTCATGTCTCCGGCACAGAGCTCTTCTTCAGGATTGAGTGAGCCCTGCCAAGAGCTACGTGAATAAAATTCTACTTTCTCCCCACACAGCCAGTACAACCACAGCTTGGGGGAAGGCTGCAATGGCACCAGCACTAAAAGTTCCTTGTTGAAAGAGTTCTGGTACCAAAGAGAGATCTCTGAGGAAACACGGCCCTGTTTGGGCTGTCCTCCTACACAGCCATCTTGCTACTCTGATTGACCCAGTAGCTTTCCCTGATCTGCCCACAAGCAAAAAAAAAACTCCTTAGCACCTACAAAACAGACATAGTGATGTCCTCTGGCTAGGAGCTAGATAAAGGATTCCTAATTTGTTCACACAAAAAGGGTCATCCAACATGCCATGCTGTCAGCACCCTGCCTCCCACAGCAGCAGGAGTACATCTGCGTATACAGAGCCTGCAGTGGGACAAGCACAGACCCACCTTTTCCCTGGCATGCCTTGCCAGATACCTTAGAGCTAGCCCGGGACAGAATTTATACATTTAAAGCAGGCAGTTATATTTACCTTGCACCAGGCTCCTGTCTTCTTATATAGAAGAAACCAAATGTTTAACAGGAAAAAAAATGGAACCAGAAATCTCTTTTGTTTCATGTTGTATTTTTTATGTCTATTTATTTACTATTTTTCATGGCTTGCTACCGTAGAGCACAGGAGATGAACATCACAGTGGAGCAACTTCCAAACTCAGATCCCAGCTTTTTATGCAATTGGGCTTTTGAGAATTAAGTGCAGACCAAGGAATGCAGGGTGCCTGTGCCAAGGGACCTGAGCTAGAGGCCAGTCAAGAGCAGGAGGAGGGCAGGTTTCCCACCCTGCCTTTGCTGATTGGGGCAGGTGGGCTGCTATTCCCAGGGAAAAGAGTTGTCTAGATACAAGAGAAGGAATCATGTTTTGAAAACTGCTTTCTGAATGAGTCAGCAGAGCCGTCTCCCAAGGCACTGGAGCCTGCCAGAGGGAAGAACAGATAGTGAATGATCGACCTCAACAGCAGAAGGGAAAAAAACAACAAAACTATCTTGAAGTACGTCACCAGCCTTGGGAAGCCTTTTTCTGAGTAGAATACTTCTTGACTTTTCTATTTCTCAGGAAATTTGCCAGCTTGCCTTGCTTCTGTTTTGTCAAAGCCTGTATGTGACAGCAAGGTCTGGCCTAAAGGTGCTTTTCCCTTCCAGGTAGGGAAAGCTGCAGCCACTACAACCCTCTTCATCAGGACACACTGAAATCTCTCTCCTTTCAGAGACATCCCCTTCCACTTTCTCTCTTCCCTCCTCTATTTCACAGGTATCAGACACCTTTTCTTGCAGAGGTGACCTCACTAGTATACACCTAATGCAATACTGAGCAGCTTGAATTTAACCTTCAAGCCTGCTGCTTCTATTTCAGACCTGAAGAAGGACCAAAAACGTGTCCTTTATCGAGTGATACCTATTGCTTTAAGAAGGGTGTGCTCTTTCTTTGCTTGTGTTTTTTCCAGTCAAGGTAACTGACGTAGATAAAATGACTTTCAAGGGACACAGTAAATGCTTCAGCTCTTCAAGTTAAGAACACTTTCGGAAGAAATGCTTGAGCCAAAACAGACTCTCCTCTGTGCTATTCCTTCACCCTGGCTATGCAGATTTATGCCCCTCAAAAGGTTGGCATTTCTCATCTCTGCCGTGGCACAGGGCTACACGGGCAAACCTCTCAATCTTGGTTACATTTTGGCCTGTCAATCTCCTGATGGTTTTAAACCCGTGGCTGTGCCAGGCACAAATCCATGGGTGAAAGTCAGTTTGCTGGTGCAGAAGACAATGTGCTTGCTCAGGTCAGGGATATGCACAACAGATGATCCAAACCTGATCCAATCCCCTGGCTGTCATGATGACAAATGTGAAATGGTCCTCGGGATGAGCTACAATTTTCTCTGTCAGTGTGGGGAGAGGGCAGGGATCTCCTGTAACACAAATAAACAAGGAACACTGATACTCCATGCATCTGCCAGCACCGGCTTGAAGTGGGCAGCAACCAGGACAAACTGCATCTCCATCACTATACCTACTCTACCACATGGCAAACTGTGAGCTCTGGATAAGCCTAAAATCTAAAAATCATAATCCCTGCAACATCTGAAACCACAGACACAATCAGAGATTTTTGTATCAATCTTCCCTACAACCTCTACTCCCAGACCAAACTCAGCTAATTACTAGCCTCTCTCTTTCCCCAAAAAGGCTAGCTACTTCTTTGTCCCTGCAAGTCAGCATCCTTATCCCTCTAATTTCTTGACTGATTAGCATAATTAAGTTGAACTCACAGTAATTGCTCCTGACCTGCCTCTACTTGGAAGAAGCATCTTCCATGCCTGACTTGGGAATGGACTTGTGTGCTGGCAAGCATGTCTGGCCCCTCCCTGATGTATCTGTCAGTGTGGTAAAAGATAGGAGCTCTTCCTACAGACCATGCTCCAGTGACTTCCTAAGGCAGGATGTTCGGCTGCTTTTTGTAGGCCCTGTGCCATAAATAAATGTACGTCACTAAGAAACAGCTTGATAGTAAAATGGTCAGAACGGCAGTGTACGAAAATTGTGTCTGGCTGCACTTGAATAGGATCAGCTCCATCAGATGAAGCACAATTAATGCTAATTAGTTGCCGCTGCAGCCAGCTTTCCTACCTCTGATGTTCTGTGGGAGCAGGGATTACCATTGAGCTAACAGGACCATCTAAAGCCAGTTGTGGCTTGCTCCCGGAAACAAGTTTTACACCCAGTTCTTTATAGTCCAGTGCCTCTTTCTGTGATCTTTTTAAAACTAAGCAGAAATACTGTGATCCCTTATTCTGATCTGCATAGCACAAGGCCAGGTAATTTTGGCCATCAGTTTCTGCACTGACTTTATTAATTTTATGATTGCTTTGGAAAGCCAGCCAGTACCACATTATTTCCTGCAAATGACTATTTTTTCATACAGATCAGTTACTGAGGTGTCAGATACTCTGCAGTATCACACTCTGACTCTAATCTGTACTCAGACTGCCTTGCTTTGGTATGGAAAAACAGCTGAAGGTGTACTTTCTCCACAATTCCCACTTCCCTGGGCTCAATGCACCTGCAGCAATCAGAAGCCACAGAAACAATAGATATAATACTAATATCCAAATTCCATTATAACAGAAGCCTCCTCTCTGCTTTTTCCAAGTTAGTACGCAACGGAAGTTGAGAAACAACATCATTAAAACCCACAGCTAATGCATCCTGCGGGCCACAGAGGAAGGCTCAGGGTACACTGGTATATCTCTGAGGGTTTTTTGCCGGTTTTGTTTTTTTCTAGTTTCTCCTTCCTGGGATAACCTTTCACCCCAGGCTTTGTGCTCTTTGAGTGTTTATCAGCAAAGCACATCCAGATGCCCTTCAAGGGAGAAATGACTCATACCTGACTCACAATCGCTCAAGCAAAGCTGCAACCTTTAGTTCATTTCCTGGGAGAAGCATCTGTTAGATTCATCTTGGAAGATTAAGCATTTCTCACTGTCATTTTACAGATGGAGGCATTTGTGACTGGCTGGGGAAGGGTCAACTGATTCTCTGCAATGGATGGAAAACAAACTTCTTTGGGCAGTTGAAGCAACGCACCAAGGACTGTGAAGATGCTCTTTAGCAAGTGCTGTCAGTCCCTTCCTGGTACCTCTCGCCTTGCAGAAAGACCTCCAGTTTCAATGTACACCTTCAAAAAGAATTACCTTTCCCACGACGAGTGTGCAACTGTGTGGAGCCGGCAGCCAGCACACTCCCTGCCCCCATTATCCCCTGCTGTCGTTGTCTCTCTCACTGGCTGATTCTCTGACACTCAGGAAACGCAAATTGCCCTCAGCCTGTGCCCCCGACTGCAGCCTCAGCTCCTAAGCTGCCTACATATCTTAGTTTCCCATTAGGCTAAGTCTTCATATACAAGATTTGCTTCACATAAATTTAGAATTCTAAAAGATATATATGTATGTTTCCCTACCATTTTTTTTTTTTTTTTTTTTTTTAGAAACAAAGACCTAACAATGTCACTGGCCCATCCTTTGGATGCACAAGTCTTAGGATCAGAAGAAAATCACCTGTTCCTCCCCATGTGGACTTGATCACATGGATGTTTACACACAGACATCCCAATAAGCCCTGCCATAGTATATGGTATTGCATTCCTCCTTATGCTTCCAAATAGTATGGAAATGCCAATAATAATATGTAGCCCTTGGTGTGCACATTCCTCTGCTTACCACCGTCTCCCTTCTTGGCTGAATAATCACAGATAATTCACTTGTCTGGATATGACTCACAGCTACTTTATTTCACACAAAGCAATTTCTAATTGCATGTTGTATGTCTGTGTTATGAAATCCAGAGCTAACTGTTATTACAAAATTAGTGCAGAAAAACTGAAGGGGAAGGAAAACCTCAGTGAGAAACTGAGTAACAACCCACAAAGGGGCAGGCCAGAACCATGTCAGTTTTCCCCTCTCTAGTACGGGAAGTTTTTCCAGACAGAGCCAAGCATTTCCTAGTCGCTCACACAGTAACTTACAGGCAGTGAGACAACTGGGGTCCTTCTTTTACCCTCAGATGGGCTGAAAGCCAATGCAATAGAGATACAAGGCTCTGCTTGTCCTTATATCTGTACTCAATAAGCCTTACAGCAACACCAACACAGCCATGCAGGACAGCTGTGAGATACCAAAGAGGCAGGTCCTGTCCTTTGCCTGGTGTCCCAGTTGTTACGGCACCTTCAGGAAAGTTTTATGCATCTCTGAAAGGACACACAGTCAGACAGAACACACTGTGGCTGGAAAAAACACAGCTGATGGACAGCCCTGGCAATTTTTCACATTTCTGGGTAGGGGCAAGTCAGGAACATGCGGATTTTCAATTTTGCCCAGCCCCTGGCTCCATCTGCTTGAGAAACCTCCTCCAGAGCACTGCCATTGCCAAGAGCTTCAGCCAAAGTTGGGTGAAGCCTGGTAGTAAAGAGACAAGGGATAATCCATCACAGGGGCTAAAGTTTACCCCCACTTCTAATGCCATGTCTACAATTTTATATAAAACAGAGTCAGGGAGAAAGATGAACTCCAGAGTCCCAGTCACCAAACAACCCAACCATTCTTACACTACAGGTGGGATTTTAGCCCATACCAACTGCATCTTTCCCAATGACATGGCTCAAAGGACAGTGACCACTCCCAGCACCCACATGGGCAAGGTCACTTCAGGCTCTGGGACCCTCTATGCTCCTCTGACACTGTTCCAACAGGCTGTACTTCCTCACAGTTTTACAAACCACATGCTCTCAATTTTGTGCCATGAAAACATTTCTTTTGGACATTGAATCACATCCTTTTAATTACTTCAAACACTTTGAACTAGAAAAACATTCTCAGAAAATGAATACAGGCATGTCTTGCTATCCACTGAGGATTATTCTCTTTTCTAAATATCTACAGTGAGATGTGGGCAGAATGACGAGCTCAGGGCAAATCATCAACCATCCATCTGCATCCATGGGGACTGGGAAGGATCCAAACTCTGTGTGAAGAAGAGAGCTGCTAGATGCCATAAGAAAGCGCCCACAGGCAATCAAAGACCACGAAAGAGAGAAGTAATGCCAAACAAGACTCACCAAGCATGCTGGGGAGGCAAATTCTTAACAGCAAGGGGTGCTTAAACACCTGGACAGACTACCCCAGCACAAGTGTTCACCATCACTAGCAACATTTCTACAAAGATGAGACATCTTCTGACAAGGAAATCACAGCTCCACCAGAAGCTTTCAGGCACAAAGCAGAAGCCATTGGGAGGGAATCCCTGATCTCTACTATGCAGGTGGCCAGTCTTGAAGAGTTAATAGTCCTTTCTGGCTTCAGAGCCAGAGGAAATATTGTGATTTAATCAAGCACAGAAAACCCACATGGGCAAAAGCTCAGCTCTGGAACACTGCCAAGACTCTGCAGTTGGCTGCGAATAAAGTGCCCAGTCCTTCCCTTGCACCACTGAAAATCAGGCAAGCCAGTCCCAGGACTCCAGAATAACACAGGTGCTCAGGATTACCAGGATTTGACCTAAAACCAACAAATGAAAAGAATAGGATGGCTATGAGGTAGCCATCCTACATCCTACATGTACACAAGAAAAGCAAAACATGAGCACAGGGCTCAGTGATCATTCATGCCCACAAGGTGACAGGCATGGTGGAAAACAAGGCATCATCTTTCCTCAAGTACCTCTTTGCCTAGCTCCGTGATTCCCTCTGGTTTCATTCATGTAAAACGCAAGGATATGAATGAGAAACCCTGTGAAGCAGAGAGGAGGAGCGGAAAAGGAGGAGAAAGGATTTCATGCTTCCAAGGCAACTGTCACCATGGCAACTATTTAATTAACGAGCTGGTGATGAACCCTAGCAATATGGTTCTAGTGAAGTCATGCTGTAGTAATTACCAGAGTTTCATTCATGCTGGCCTGGCAGGAGCTGCGCAGGCAGCCCGGAGAAGCCTACGAGCTCTGACAGACGGGAGCAAGCAGCCCGCTGAATCAATGGAAGGCGAGCGCGTGCCTGGGAGCGTGCTCCAGGGCTGCTCCGAGCCAGCTCCCCGGGCACTCGAGCACGGAGACCACATGCCATCCAATCCATCTTACAGTCCCTCACTGCCAAAGGGCAGCCCGGCTGGCCTCGTGCCGCCGACACAGGCGGCATTCACAAGCAGTCTGCAGAGCAAGCAGTCTGCACAGCTACTCCCTCTACTATGCCTTCAGCCTCCAAAAGATGATACCGAAAATAAACAAATAAGCTGGTGATTTGCCTTCTCTGGCTGGAGGATTTCTGTTTTCACCCAGCAGACAGCAGCGTAACAGCTGCATGGGTATCCCAAGTGAAAAAAAGAGCTCCTGATAAACACAGTGGGGTTTTGACAGGCATATATGTACCAGGGACTCTTAAGAAGATGAGGAATATTTCATACAGAGGGAGGATTAATAAAATACCACAGGTGAGATACTTAAAGCAAAAGATACTACTAAATGTGAGCATGAGGTCAGCTAATTCACCTGTTCTCATGAGACAAGAAGATGCTCCATGATGCTGCAAGTGCTGAAACACATCTCACCACTACCCTGTGGTGTTACCTGCTCGACAAAGATACTCAGGCTTTGTGGGACATGGATATGGTTGACACTGATCATAAAGAGAGGACATCTTACAGTCATATTTGACTGAAAGATGAGGAAGTGTAACTTGTGCTGCAGGACATACCCTATTTTAGCACTTGCTATCAACAAGCCCACTTTGTCTACTTTAGAAAACACAAATTATTCTGTCAAATATTTTCACGGCAACTGAGAGAAATCACAAGGATATGCATCCCAGTCACCTAGATTTCAGCCTTCAGGATTAGCTTTGCACCCTGGAACTGCCACTACATTAAGAATAACCATACATAGTAAAGAAATATACAATTTATGAGTACACAGCAATTATCTGTTGGCTGATACAAAATGGTTGGGACAGTGTGCTCTCCAATGAAGGGGACCCAGTGCTGACTGCCTGGACAGTCAACTCAGCCAGATGAAGAAGGGTTAGTTTTTGCCACTCCTTGGTGTGGGATAAGTCTTTGTCTTGTTAAGATGCATCTTCTAACTGCCTGCTGCTTTTTCTCATGGTTTTCCCAACTCTTCACATCAGTATATGCCCATCTGAACCAGGAAAAGCCAACATAGTTTTTTGCCCAAAGAGCAAAACTCTGCTGTTTCCCTGTGCTTTGGCAGCCATGGAAATTGGTACCAGTGAGTCCCCAGTTTGCATTATTATAGAGAATATCCATTTAAAAAGCCACCTAGAAACACCAGTGCTCACAAGGTAGTTCATGTTGTCTTTCCACCATAAGAACCCGAGCTTCCATTGCTGTAACATCTGTAACTCACGTCTCTGTTCTGAGTCTGAGGACTGGATATGAGAGGGCTTCAGCAGCCCATGTCAGAACCAAAGTGCTCATCTCTCCACAGTCTCTAGGAGGGAATTCAGACCACTAGCTCAGGGATAGAGCACAGTATTGGAGATACCTCGATCTGAACAAATTAATCATAACAATTCATGTAGGCAGGCATTGAAATACTTAGGTGGAAATGAAGCGCCTAAATCCACACTTAGCACACAAGATCTCTAGCCAGCATCCTTCTCATCCCACTGACATTTAACTTACCTGCCAACACTCAGCCTCACTGGACCACTCCTGCCAAATCTGAGCATGGTCTGTTCAAGACCAGATCTACACCTGAAAACAAGGTGTTCTTCTAGATGATGTCCTGAAAGGTGTGGGCAGAGAAGAGCACTAAAAGTGTCTCTAGCATGGTGCCTCTCTCCTGTTAATACTGCACATTGATGGTGCTTATACAAGAGTCTGGTTGCAACATTGCTCAAATCCCATAAAACATAAATTCAGTTTCTTTAAAACTTAATTTTGGGGCTCTAAATGAAAAAATCTCAGTCCCTCTGATCTTAATCCGGCACCACTGACTCAGTCTTTATTTCTCTGGTGAAAAAAAGAAAATCAGAAGAAACCTTTCATCTAGCTTCCAGGCTCATTCTTTATGACATTTGAAAATGAGGCAATGTGGAGGGCTGGGGACAACAGCCTCAAAAATTTCTCTTGAAGAAAGTAATTCTTTTCTTTTTAAAGAAAATTCTCTCATCCATGCCAATACTAAAACACCCATGGTAAAGCACTGTTTTGAAGCAAAAGCCACCAGGACCCCTCAAAATATACGGGGTCTGCAATGGAGGTCTGCCATTTTCTTCCCTAAAAGCCCTTCTATTTATACCCATCTTGGCAAGCTTGAAAGTACCTGCCAGATGGACAGAGAGAACTGACATCCGGAAAAGACACTCCACCAGCTGCTGTTAGCAGGGGTTGGGAAGCGTGGGGGCTGGTTAATAAGAAACCACTTACTTCCTCACGGCTGCTAGCTGCCCGCTGCCTTCCCAGGGCTTAATGGAATTTGGAGAGAGTATTTCAAGTCAGACCATCTGTCAGCACACATATATATCAGCTCAGGCCCAGCACCTTGCCCGCACGTCAAGCGCGAGCTTTGTTTCCTCACAGCAATCTTTGTTGGCGCACTCTCCCTCATCCCTCTGACTCTGGCAGGGATTCCCACAGGGCAGGGCTTGACCACGGGTGGTACTTGCTGCTGAGAGCTGCTGAGCTGAGACCACGCCAGCTCAGGCAGAGGGCTCCTGGCATGGCAGGCAGCCTGGCATGGCTGCGAGGCAAGGGACAGCTGTGCCCAGCAGAGAGGTGAGAGGAGGGAACGAGATTTGGCTCCACGCAGAAGCTGTGAGCCCTCAGAGCACAGGCAGTCCTGGGTGGAAAGGCCCTGGGGACAACAGCCGGATACAAAGCCGAGGGAGCTGGCAGAGCACAAAACAGAGCAAGCTGTGCCCTGGCCTACGCTAGATGAGTGGCCACGGGAACAAACAACTCAGTATTTCCTCTTCTGGGCCACGTTAATTCAGAGATCTGCCTTGTACTAATAAGATACGTAAGTGACAAACATTAAAGCTTCTCCGTATCTATGATCCTATTTATAATTGGAATAATCTTCAGTAACTGCTGAAATCAAGGGAGCTGCCTACAATTTAAGGGCTGGTGCTAGGGTCAGAATGCACCTAATGCAATAGCAGTTACAGAGTCCACTGCTCCTTGTCAGCTGCAAATTCACCCAGGAGTGTAACTTTTATTAAATTAATTTTTAGTAAAGCATCAGATCATAGAGCCTTAATCTGTCCTTTTGTTTTCCTTTTTTTTTTTTTCCCATTTCAATCCCATTAAGTTAGAAAAAAGTTTGAGACATTGCAAGGGTAAGAGACAATTAACAACAAATTATTTTAGCTAATTTCCCATTTCCCAGGTGATTCCGCCTCTCTGAAGGTGTATTTGAGTTCGGAATTTAGTCAGACTAAACCTCTGAGTTGCTGCAAGTCAATAAATCACCACTGCCGACCTCTTGAGAGTGTCAGAAGCAGGGGCATCAATATCAGGCACCTTGGATGGCCCAGTAATTTAACAAAGCTGATGATCATGCTTCAAAATTCTTTTCTCAGTACACTGGGCCCAAAAAATCCTCAAAGCCATTCTTTGTCTATCACCAGATCCTGCCTTGAAAATCAACAGATTTTAAATTCCTTTTATCTGAGAGAGGTCAGGGTTCCATTAAAAATCACGCACTGGCACTGATTTGAAGCATTAGTTTTGGTAACCTTACTACGCTGACAAAAGGGGATATGTGGGGTTAAAACTCATTATTTCCTTGTGGTTTGTTTCACTCACATATTTGTGTCTTTCCTGCTGTAGCAGCATTACCTTCAAAACACCTTGCTGCACCCATGTGCTGTCAGAAACCCATTGCCCATATACCCCTCTTTCATGCCCAGTAAGATACTCTGGAGGCTAAAAGTAAAGGGCTCCTGACCCACAAGATGGCAAGGGATGTCTGGGATGGCAAGAGCTGCCCTGAACAGTAAGTTGCTGCCTGCCTGTTAGGGGAATTGTAGTAATGTGGGTGATCACCACCACCAATGATAGGTAGAATGTAGAATGAGAAGAATGAAACGGGAGAAGGCAAACCCAGCATCCCAGTGAGCTGTAGGGACGCTCCCATATAGGGATGGCAGTGCAAGCCTCCCTTGATGCCACAAGCATAAGGGGAGGAACTGCATGATGCAGGCAGAAATAACTCTAGGGGAGGTCAGGGCTTCTTCTGTGATAGCATTTATGTATCTCAGAAGAAAAGTTCAATAAATAGCTGGTTTTCTACTGGGACAAAAATCACATTTTAAGGTGGATCAGCTGCAAACAGGCCCTGTTGCTGAACAACACTGGCTGAGAAACAAAACTGGGTTTCCAGTTCCTTCCATACAGCACCGGCTACTGTTCAAAATTGGTTTGTTTTTACATTCTGCCTGTGCTTCTCAGCTGTCAGCACCACACACACTCCTGTCCTCTCAGTTCTATTGCCAACATACAAGTCAAAGAGAATCTTCCACTGCAGTGTCAGTCTGGGAATGATGAAGCCAGAGCAGTAGGTAGTTACTAGGAATAGGGCATAACTATTGAAAGTTGCCAGTTCATAAAATTTTCACTCATTTTGGTGTGAAATTTGCCATAAGGGCATAATCTCAAGTGTTCTGAAACAATAATCTACAATACTGCAATTCTTGAAGACTTCTTAATGAAGAGAAACACTTAAAATTAGTACTTGGCTACTAGAGGAATTGGCCAGTTCATCAGGGTTTTATTACTGTTAACATATTATCTTTCCCACATAAAGTTTAATTAATGCAATAAGAGAAGAAAGAGTGGCACAAGCAGAAGCAATCTCAAAAGGGAAGTAAGCCCCACTAGTCATCCCAGATTTGTCCTGGACTGGGACTGCTGATAGAAGGTAATGCCATGAGACAGTCAAATACCTTAAGATAAATTTAACCTGTTTCTAAAACAGTTGAAATCTCACAAGCAATGTTCCTTACTTTGAGAGTTTATATTTAAAAACAGCCCAGTGGAAAGACAGTAAAGAAGATATTGAGACATTATATATCAACCCTGGAAGATATGTTCATTTCACCTTAGGGTGTTTTCCATTCCTAAACTTCTGGAATTCGAAGTAGAAGGATGTTCAACATAAAGTCTTGGGGTTTTTTAGCAGTTGTTAATTTATTTATGGTGGAATTGTTTGCATTAGTCTGCCCTTTTTTTCCTGTCAGTTTGGCAATTTTGGAATATGCTGTTGAGTATTTAAAGGACTATTACATCTATATGCATTCAATACACTTAATTTCATCACAGAATACACAAGAGTTTTTAAAATCCTGCTTCTAACTGTGCAGCAAGCAACACTTCCTAAGTTTCCAGAAAAAACTTCATACCTCAAAATGATCTCTTGGTCTCTCAACACTTGAAGCCATCAAGGAATCACTCAATATACCTTACCCTTCCTTTGAAAGAAAAGGTCTCTGGCAGGTCCAATTTCTTCATATTGAGTATGTGCATCTCCCAGTTTGTCAGGAAATATAGGTGATCAAAAAAGACCACTGCTTAAAACCGCTGCTCAAATTGATTTTGTCATTGCCTTTGTAGGAAGGTGTGACCTTTTGTATTTGCATAGACTTAGAAGAGAGAAATAAGGAGCAAACCAAAACCATATAAGCACAGAGATATTCAAGGATAGTGTGTGGAATGGAACTGTCACGGATGGAACAGCTCTGGACAGTCATGTTGGTTCCTTCCTTATGGGAGTTTTTTTGGGCAGAGTGCAGCCTGCACTGAGCAGCACCCCCAGGTGAGGGGCTAAGAGCAGATCTGGTGCCCAGCTCCTACAGGCTTCTGCCCACGATGGATCAAGCTCTCAAGGTGTCCCAAGCAAAGTCAGTGCATTAATCCATGAGAGCAAATGAATTGTATGCTTTGGTTCAAATAGAGCTGAGTCTCCTTTACCTACCCCTGAACAGGATTTACACAAAAATTAATTCTTTCTTATGCCAAACTCATAATTCAGTTAAATTACTTGCTGCATTAAATTGCTGAATACAGTGATTTATCGATTCAGTCTTAATTGTGAGCTTATTTTCATCCTTGTCTTGTTCTTCTTTAATTAGTTTCATGAAACTGCAGTAAATTAGCCTAATAATGTGCTTGACAAGCATATACTTGCTCACTTTTTTTCTTTTAGCATAATCCATAAAGAGTATCTGGGGCTGGTCTATCCCTTCAAGTCATATGAACATCCAATTCTGCCTAATATTTAAAGCCCAAATTAACAAAAGAATTGTAGGAGCTAAACCCCACGTTAATAGAACTCACTCTCATTCATTTATTTCATTATTTATCTGAATGCATCGAAGGCTATTGCAGTGCGGAAGTGCAAAGCCTTCCCCCACTGTAGAGCCAGCGAACCTGGAATGAAGAAATTAGTGCTGCCTCATTGCACAGAGAACCTCTGCTTGTATGTTAGTTGTGTTGGCATTGGCTGGTCCCCAGCCATCCTACAGGCCATCACACACAAAGTAACACCAAGGGCTACTGCGTGATCGCCACGGTCACAGGCTGCTCTGGCAGTGAGTGCGAGTTCGGCGGGGAAACAGTCCCAGCACTCATGCCAGAACTATGTCTGAATTTTATAGATAGGCTCACTATCAGAACAAACCAAATGGTCAGTCTGCAAGGTCTCTAATTCCCAATATATAAGAGCCCACCCTTTTTTGTCTATGCTGGACTTTCTGCAGCAAATCAGAGCGAATTCCGCTAAGCAGGGTCCATGACTAGCTTGTCTTCTTTCCACTTCAACACTCATCACCCAAAGGTTCCACTACCTCTTTCCAGATATCTGGAAAGAATTTCTTTGGTTCCACTACCTCTTTCCAGATATCTTACTGCACTGCACAAGTACTACACACCGCATCCCTGAATTCCAGAGACTGTGGACATTCAAAGGGAGCTTGGAACACCAAAACCCGGAAAACGTCCTGTGCCCCCTTCCACTTCCACCTGAAAAGACACCACCTACTCTGCAGGAAGGGGAGAGTGCAAACATGTCTGCGCAGACATGCAAGCCAGCTCCCAGTGCACAGCATCAGAAAGGAATGTTCAGTGAAGAGCGGGGTTCATAACCATCCTTTATTCTTTGACTCTGTTAGCCACCTCTGATATAGGTTGTTTTCTGTGTCCAGAACAACCAACCTAAATACATTTAAAAAAAAAAAAAAAAAAAAGAGGGGAGAACAAGGTTCTTAAGGAGTTTCTTTAATGAAAGAGAAATCTATCAAGCACTGCCAGAAGAGCTGTATTTAAGTTGTAGTTTAAGGAAGGAGGGTGTTTATTAGCTTTTGTTCCAATATTTTGTTCTCTAGTGCCCAAAGGAACCTTATGTCAGACGCCCCTTCCAGAGACAAAAACAGAGGGCCAATGCTCCTTCCCTGCTATTGCTGTTAGTGTAACTCCACTGGCATGTGCACCCTAGGTAAATCCCTGTAAGATCTGTCTCTTCCTCCATCCAAAATGAGTCCTTAGCCTCACTCTGTCTGTCTGACTGCCAAGCTGAAGAACAATTATTAGCAGAATGATCCCCAAATGAGCACTGAACAGGAAACAGGGCTGATTAACTAACGGAGAACTCTCCAAACATCATTTGGAGTCTTTTTGCTCTCTTAGAGCTCTGCCTGGCACTGGGACCATCCCCAAGACAGTCACACCACCCTGGTGTAGGCAGGATCTCTGTTTAGCAGAAGCGAGTCAGACAACGGGAAGCTGATCCCCAATACAGCACAAAATGAGAGCCACATTTTTAGTAGTCTGAAATTCCCAGGTGGACCTGAACACCCTGGGAACCATCACATGGAGCAGCACACACCCCTTAGGAAAATGCCACAGAGGGAAGTCTCATGATCCAGACCACTGCAGTCCTCTCAGACCTTCCAATCTCTTTCTGTACTGCCCTCACAAAGCACTGTGGCCATTTTCCTTCTTTCAAAAACTGTAGTTCTCATCTACATCATATTACCTTGTGATGAGAGAACTTCCAAGGTCCCTGGGCAGTGACCAAAACTGGCCCTGGGAACTGGACACAAAGGCTCAGCCAGTCAGGAGTTTTGCCTTCCGGGCAAAATTACGCAATGACAATTTAACTGTTTATTGCCATAAGCAAATGGTCATCTCTAGCAACAGAATGATCATGGCAAATAGCACTTGCAATTTGTGAGCATTCCCCACAAATGAAGCAGTTATCACTCCTAGCTGGGATCATTACACAGCCTTGTTCCCTTCTGCATTGTTTGCTCAGTAATATTGCTGTGTGTCTTCATTAACTAGCAGTGATTAGGAAAGAAACAACCATAATTCATATTCCAAAAGTCATCCTCCCATGTACCCATTCACTCACCATTCCTAATTAAGTTCATGAAAGATTAATTCCTTAATGGTTATGATTTGTAATGTTAATTAATTAGCTGCTTTTCCATTAAACATTCAAAGGTTTCCAGCATTACATAGATTCCTTAATTAGCCCACGGCAAATGTGAAAAAAAAAATAATTGAGTAACTTCTCTTTGTCCCTTAGGCAATTTATCAGCTGCTTGGTCTTCCAGTCCATCTCCTTTCCCACTCCACACAGAACCCCTTTCCTTCACTGCTGCAAGTGCAAATGTACCTGCTCAGCTCATTCATCTTTCTCAGAGGATAACACAGCCAAGGAACAGGCACAGCTGACTGACCTCACTCTTAGCCTGGGGAGAAAGTACTTTGATATGAACTTTGCCTCTTGTCAAGTTCCCGAAGGTGTGCAGACCTGCAACTGAAAAGCTGCCTAGGATTGTGCTATGCCAGGATGTGGCTTGGGATGAGCATCCCCAGGATTGTTGAGTTCTGCCTGATGCCAGCAGTGCAACCGGTATTTACATTGCAATTCCAGTTAGCCTGGCAGGAGCTCCCTGCAAATTCAGCTTCATCACAGTTTCCAAGGCAATTTCTTTGGCTCCTGGTTGTGATAGGTTTTGAGGGATGCCCACAGGGGGTTTGCAAGCTCAGCCTGTCTTCTCTGCCCTGATGGGAGTGACTGGAATCCCCCACAAAGATTGCTCTGAGAGGCACAGACAAGAGGCCTTTCTTCCCCAAACCATTCGGGAAGTATAGCAGAATGTGGGACTTCTCTCCAGCCCTTCTTAGTTTGTTCCATGTGGCTTTGCAGCCTCTGGTCACCACCTGCTCAGACTCAGAATTGGGAGCAAACCAACAAAAGTCAGAGTTGGGTTGTTAGGATATATCCATGGCCCTTTTCCAAAGCCACTTTCAAATGTACCCCTAAACCATGTTCCACTAACACCACCATTCCCAAAACCTCTCTAGCACAGGGCTCTGGGAGAATGCCCACAACCCTGAGCATCCCAACACGGCAGGCCTGACCCAAAGTAAAATGGCTTTTTAAGAGGTCAGAGCATTATAGCTAAGGAATGGTGTAATCTAGCCTTGGCTTCAGCTCTGCACTTCTCCACACACCTACTCACAGAAGAAAAGGCTTCCCACATGCTGGATGCACCCAGGTAGGCTGCTCCACAAGCCAGGTCGCTCCCTGCCTCTCCTGCTGGCAGTGTAACCACAGTCCTCAGCAGCAACCTCAGCATTAATCACCAGTTTGCTTCCAGAGTCTGGTAGATAAACCTGGTAATGTGCAAGGAACTAATGGGAATCACAGTTAAAACAGGAAGCATCCCATCATAGACCAACACCACAGGGCAAGCAGCTTGCACAGTTGCCACTTAGCAGCAGGAAAAGCTCCATGCTAAAGTAATAGCAAATACATGAGTAAGAGGCCACAGCTTCCTTGTCCTTTGCACTAGAAAACTCTGCCATTAGCAATTGTAGCTCATTCCCAAGCTCCCCAGTGGTATTATCCTGTCATTAGTTACTGCACTACACTTGGTTTCTACAACAAACTCATCTCATAGCTCCAAGACCTCCACTTGAAGCCCAGAGCAAAATCAGATCTGCTGCAAAGGGTCCCCTCTGTGTGATAAACCAAAAGGGTAACTCACCAGTAGGTTTTTCTACTGTGGTCATTATCATGGGGTCAGCATCTGCAAGCAAAAGGGTGGAATTTGCAGGATCCCATAGCAATGCCAATGTGCCTACAGGGTACTGGGCCTCAATGTGGCATATACATCAGAACCACAATGTAGAGGGAGCAGAGCTCCCTCATTTAGGCAACCTGGCCAGCAAATATTGCAGAGGGAAAAACACAGCAGTAGTCTTGTATTCCTCAGAACGCAGCCTAGAAAATTTTTCCTAATTACTATCCCATACATTCATCTCTGATCAGAAACAGCAGTGAAAGCCAAAATTAATGAGAAAAAACCAGTATTGCAAATCGCACACCTCCTTTCTGCTGGAGCTCAGTGAAGTGTAACCCAGTTTCAGGAAACTGTCATCTCCATGCAGGTGCTTTTATTACAGCAGTACGTGCTGTTTAAATATGATGTGTTTGGATCATTTCTAGTACAGCCAGCTTACACTGAAGCAAATGTCCCTTAGGACAGCCACATCAGTCTGATGAGATTCTTGGTGGCTAGAGGAGCTGACAGGTAGGAAATTCTCCTGCAAACATCATATGTATCTGCCAGGAAGTCTCCACATCATCTGGTGACAGGGACACAAGAGGATTCAAGACAGAGACCACAGCTGAGCCACGTCCCCAGATTACCTCAGCTGACCTTTCAGTTTAGATGCTTTCTGCCGCTCCAAGTAAACCTTGCCCCTGTGTTTGGCTCCCAGCAGGAAAAGCTGAACAACTCCTGAAGCATTTCTCTTCTCCGCTTCCTACTGTCATTATTACTTGGTGACTCACTCCTGAGTATGCCCACAACCTGCTCAGCCATTGCTGCTGGAAAGCCCTGCCAAACACAACCCTGCAGCTCAATCAAGATAAATACCACCTGTCCCCTTCCTCCCCTTGAGCACCAGCACAGGCACACTTGTGAGCAGAAGAGATCCCAGCCCTCCCAAATGGGGCTCAGAGTGAGACACAGTACAGACAAGAAAAATCCTGTGTGAATTAGCAGGGGAAAAAGGAAGAGAGTCAGCTAGGAATGGCCCTTGCTACCTGCTACCAGTCCTTGCCCACAGCTCCTGGAAGCCTCTAAGATTGCCAGGCAGGGATCTGAACAGCTGGGTGAGATCTCACATGCCCCAGACATCCTCATGCCCTCATTCCTGCACAGCCCTGTCACTCCTGCAGCGCTGACAATGGATGTTGAAGCACTGAGCCCACCAGAACAGGCAGTTTTACACGGAATTATAGGTGTCCCCAGCACAGCAAGGAAAGGAAGCAGTCGTGCACTGCTGATGCTGTGAGGATGAGACCACTATATTACAGTACAATATTATCCAGCTGACAGCATAAATGGACCATTGAGCTCTTCACCCTAAAAAAATGCTGCAAACAAAACCAGTCACCCAAGTCGGCAAGACAGAGCACTTACCGTGTGCAAGGCTGCCACCACATGGTGCAAAGACAAGCCTGTAGACTCCTTGAGCCAGAGCAGGAGAGGGGAAAACTATCCTCACACCTCCAACAACCCCTTGGCTCACTAACAAGCTATGGCCAAATCCTGATGTCTCAGCTGGATCAATTACTTTGATCAGGAACTGTTTCTCTGGCACCCTTCCACCCACTCCAACTCACTAAAATCTCTTGAAAGAAACCACCTGAATCTCGTAAAATAGAGATTCCTAAGACACAGATGAGATCTAGCTGCTCTCACTATGGAAAATTAGAATGGAGTAAATCAGTTTAACAAGTGCCCCACCGATCAGAAAAGTCTGCGCTCAGCAGAGCCTGAGAGCACTGGTAGACAAAAATCTACCAAGCTTTTGCAGTTCCTAAATTCACATTGCTTGTGGCATGGAACTAAATCCAAAAGTACAATATTTCCAATAATGGCTGGGCAGCCTTGGCCTCTCGTGTTGAACTACAGAGCAGTTCAGGTAACTGTGGTTCTGTGGTTCTGCTCTCCAGTAACAGAACCAAAACACAGTAGAAGCAAGAAGAGCAAGAGAAATCACAGCTTTGTGTTAGAAGAGTACAGGCCAGGTCAGGCCATAGAAGGATGACAGAGGAACAAAGCTGACATTTACCTGCCTCCATCATCCTCAAGCCCAGGCCGTGTTTTGGGGATTCCTAACTTTTGAAGGTCTTCCATCCAGCAGAACCACACAGAAATGGTGTCTCCAACAAGGCCCAGGCTTTACCACCCCCTCCTCCATTTGCTGTTCTCCTCCCTTGATCTATGGCAGGTTCCTAATGAAAATACAGATCCCAAAGTGGTGGCTGTCAGTGGTTCAGGCAGTGAGACACAGCCAGACATTGCAAAGTGGTGCCTCTGTCACTGGCCTTCACAGAGAAGAGACAGTTCAGCAGCACTGAGCCTTCATGGGCATGGTGCCTGCCATCTTTGCAGCAAACTCATCCCCATCTCCAAGCCGTCGTCTTCCCTGGTGAATAAAGGTCTTTTTATCCTCCATTTTACCAGGCAATCCATCAGGTGGACAGGCATCAAAGCTTGACTGAGATAAACTAGCCAACTGTGAAATCCTTATCCGCAGTTCATCCTCACTCCTGGAGAGCATAAAGTACATTGAGTGGGTTCTTCAAGATAAGAATACCTTTCTTTATAGGGTCAGAGAGAGCACACAGTGTTATGAAATATGCTCAGGGCACAGTGCTGCATAAACAGGGCACTGGGAAAATGGAGATGCTGAACATACTCCCTCTCCTCCACTCCACCTGCCCTCTCTGTTCATAGCTATCTATCCCTTTCCCCCAGCAAGTAAAATGTCCACATCCTACAAACCCAGCCCAAGGGTACTAGAAGCTGGACAGGAGCTCTGCTGGAATAGAGGTGGGGACCACATTTCTTAAATGATCACACCCTTCACAAAGCTTTTTCCTGGAGGGCGAAGAGGGTGTGAGTCTGTCTCTGAAAGCAGATCTGCATAGGTACTGCCCTGGCTGAAACCACTCACTTTATGAGCAACAGGTGGGCATTAAAGAAGATGCCTTTGACCTTTCAAAGTGTCTTCTCATATGGAAGACAAGTATTGCTGGATCCATTCACTTTCAAGCACTGCACTGATGCAGTAGCAGCTTTGCTCCCATGGACACCCTCTGCCCTTTCACAGCTGAAAAAAGTTTCTGCTGACCCTCCAGCCAAGCTGTTCCTCTATAGCTGCAGGTCAGCTATGGGGTTTGGGTTCAGCCTTAGCACCCAGAAAAAGGTGAGCAGCCTTCTGGGTAGGTTCCCTTAACCTTGTCTCCTTTAAGCAGTTAGAAGAAGCTTTAAAGCCTGTCCTGAAACTCTCTGCTTTTTGAGAAAACTTTTGACACAAGAAATGCCACTGGGACCAACCACCTCCCTCCAAAGGAGTTATGATCCTGGGCAAATCAGTAAGACAAAGTGTGTGTCCCCTCCAGCAGGATGGTGGCCCAGCTCTGCCATGAGTCATTTGAACTAGCACACAGCAGAAGTCAAAGCCAGCACCTGTAAACCTGTCCATGACAGATCAAGTTGACAGATGTGCTTAATTGAGTTGAAAACAACAGCAGGAAAGGCCTTCTGGAGGCTTGAGAAAAAAGAAAACTGTGTTGATTTCTGCCCATCAGGACACCCTTCAGGAGCTTTCTGCAGGCTCCAGGGATTACTAAAGCCCTCATTCAAGCCTGAGCACCGCAGCAATACGCACACATCTCTCTGCCAGGCAGAAGGCTGCTGCTTTGTGCTGTGACGGTGAATGACAGCATGAGCAGATCCAGGAGGGTGTGGGTACCTCCCGGCAGCCCTTTCCCCCTGTCCCACAGCACATGCAGCAGTCCTGTCCCAGAGCACTGCCTACAGGTCAGCAATGCTCCTTAGGGCACAGAACACTGCAGCACCTGTGGCCACCCCCTTTCAGGGAGCACCCCCCCTGTGTTATGTACGGGTGGGAAGGAACCAGGGACACAAAGTGGGCAGCTGGCCAGCCAGTAAATTAATTTCAAAGACAGGCAGGTGATAGATGGGATTCATGTGGGAAACAGGAGAGGATGAATTGCCCATCTGTGACTGATACAGCAGAGAACAGCACATGATGAAGCAAAATGAATGGGCACAGAGGGATCAAGGATGGAAAGACTAAGTGGAGTGTACATAATTGAATCCCTGAGGCCTGGATCCTGTCTTTGGGACTACGTGGGATTGCAAACGTAGGAGCACAACTGAAGGGAATGATTCACGGGCTGTGTGTGACAGATAGGACCCTCAGAGCAATATCTTAGTGGTGTGGAGGTGGGAATGCCACTGACAGGATGGTGAGGGAGTGTATGAGATGAGGAGCTTCCTCCACATCTTTCTATGAACCTTTGAACCCAGCCTCTATGGAAACAGCCTGGAGGAGTCTACCAAAATTAGAGATGATGCCACAGCTCAGCACTCAGGACCTGGTCAGGGAGGAAGCTTGTCAACTGGAACTGATTCCCCACTCACAACAAACCCACACTTACACCAAAAGCCTATCATTCTTCTCAGTGCTGCTGACTTCTTTCCTGCAGGAATCTTTGTCAGGGAGACTAAAACGTTAGAAAAATCCTCCCCCTCTGTCCATCTCTGCCCTGCTGCTGTGCAGGTTCAGGTTGGCAGAATCAGCCAGTTAGCAAGTGCCAAATCATTTCTAGGGCATTCCAGTCTGATCAGAGGCAGGAGCCCCCCAGTGCCTTAGGAAAGAGGCTTTCAGCAGTGCCACCCCAGGACAGCGTGCCAAAAAGCAGCTCAGAAGCACTTTTGATTGTCCTGTGCTACGTTGCTTGGTTTTACCCCTGCAGTTACTCAGGTGGAAAGACCAACTTCTGTACTTACGGCAAGAGACTCACATGTACATGGCACAAGTGCAGCTGGGACATGCCCAAGCACTGTGTCCAAGCACTGTGCCCTTCCAGACCACCTGCAGCAGCACAGGCCCACCGCCAGCTGCACTGTCCTGCTGCTACAGTGGATTAACTCTCCCCCAAGTGACCGGGAGCTGCAAGAGGACATTAACTGCAGGTTAATGCAAGGATGCAAGGATGTGTCATTGTAGCATCCCTCTCACCAGCCTCTGCTCTCCAAGAGGCCAGCAACAACAGTCTAGAGAAAACGGGAGCAAATGCATACTCAGACTTCCCATGTGTCACCCTCCTGCCTGCAGCAGCCTGCAGGAACCTGTTCAAGTGGGAATTTTCATGCTCTTAAGGCCACCTCTTGGTTTCTTACCTTGCAACTCTGTTTTTCAATTCTAAACCTTTAGAAACCACCACAGCCTGTGGCAAAGAGGGTATTTCATGCCACACTGATGAATCCTAGAGTTTAAGGTAGCAGGCAATCCAGTCCCTTAGTCCCAATCCTCCTGGTACCTGGACTGAGGTACATCTCAGAAACACCTGCCCATCACTCACTGGAGTAGCAGCAAGGCTGTGGAGCACCAGAAGAGTTTGAGTGAAGTTCAAATAAATTCTAGCTTCCAAGCACAGAGGGTTATTCCACTAAGCATAAGGCAGAAACAGACCTTCTCTGTAGGGATGTAACTTCTAATTATGCATTGTTCCCTGCAGCCTAGATGTTCGGATCATTATTATTTTCCATGTTTATTAATCAGCTACCTGACGTTAACAAGAAGATAACTTCTAGGAGATATGCAAATAATTCTGCAATTTTCCTTTCCAGTGACTCAGCATTCATATCAGAAATGTGCTAACAGAATACAAAAGCTATTAAGAAGCCCTCTGCATAATTATACTCTTCCTTGCCTCCAGTTCTTAATAATTTACAAAAGAAAATTAGTATCTTGTAATAGACACTCAATCTTGTCAGAAGAAAAATTTTGTAAGTTATCTTTTCTTCTGTTTAAAATCTCATTTCTATAATTTTCCCTTCTCTAAAGACTTGTCTCTAAAATTTTACTCAAATAAGGCAAAATTAAATACTCCCAGTAGAAAAATACAAGTAGTGAAACAAAATGCTTTCAGAACTGAAAAGACTGGCACCAGTTTCAAATATGATTGTCACATTAAGAATTAATAGAGCACCTTCATTTTACTTTTCCCTATTTTCTCTGCAACATCAAGAGGAAACATCCAGGGCAGAACACACGGCTGTGACTGAGTTCATACTGCTGTCACAGAAAGGCCACTGAAGTGATGTTTAACCAAATGGTCCCATTCACGCCATTTATCTGGGATCAAGTGCAACACATTGATGACCATGGAATTAACATTAAATATGCTGGAAAATACATCAGTGTGAGAACATTTTTTAGGGGGCAGCTATTCTCTTAGGTGACATTATGACAGTACACACCCATTTAGTGCCTGTTGTGCAGGAGTTGTTCAGGACAAAGCTCGTCTGGGCTACCAACAGCTGGAACACTGAGCTCTTACTTGGTTCATGTTGCTCAGGCTTTTTTTCTGTGCAAGAGCTTTGCATTTAACTGTTCAGAGGAACTTACAAACTTCACAATCTAAGAGAGAACTTCTAGCCTTGGTTTTGCTTTCTTCACCTTCCCTGTGGTTGTGCTTTCTTCACCTTCAGCTGGCACCTTTCCCTTTGAAAAATCACACCTTCAAGAAACAAGGAAACCCACACCAGCATAACTCTCCAGTATTTAACCCCCTTCTGATCCTTCCTCCAAGGATGGCAAATGCAGCAACCATCCCACTAATAACAACAGAAACACACCCTCATCTCAAATGGCTTAGTAGGCAAAGCTGAGGCAGAAAGTTGGGAAAGCTAGGGAAGGAGATCAAGCAGAGAGAAATAACCCTCTACATGCTTCACCAGCCACAAAACGTTCTGATTAGGCATCTTGCTTAAAATAGCCAAGCCAGAGACTCATTGTGTTGGGTAATCATCACAAAGGTGGGCACTGAATGAAAATCTGAAACTGCTATCAATTTTCAGAGGTTACCTGGAGGAATAAGAACATATTAAGCAGATAATAAAATAACCTCCCTATGATGCCACATAGGCAGGGCACACTGTCAGAAAGAAAAGCCATACTTGAAAGGACTCAGAGGCAGACACACAGACAAGAAAGGTGTGTGTGATGCCTGTGTATGTACCTGTGTGGGGCATATCAAAACACTTGACAGGTCTAACACCAGCTCATACACAGAAGCACAGGCCATTTCACAACAAGTTCATACCCTAGATCTTAAGAAACTGCATAAAAACATTTGCACAGCCAGTCTCTGTGCAAAGCCAACATCTGGGCTCTGCAAAGCTAACCACTCTTATCAATGACCGACAGATAAGATACTCTTTGGAAAGCAGTGCTGCCGACACACCCAGCCATGCTGGCAGGACAGCGTGCCAAGGCTTTCCAGCCCCTGTATTCTCATGTCTTTGGAGGCAGGCAGGTTGCTTTATTGCTGGGACTGTACTAGTTTTTCCGTTCCTCTTGGCAGGAATGCACTCACAGGTCAGCAGAAGCCATCTCATGTCACTTTATGACGAGATGGGGGATATGACCTTAAAAGCCGCATGGCACTGCGTATTTCCAACCTCGCTGCATTGCCCAAGACACTGCAATCAAAGCACAACCCTAAGGAGCTGAAGGCAAGCAGGGAAGCCCGGGAAACGCTGAGATTACAGCCGGCGCCCCGCCATTAACTGTGCTGCCCACCTGCCCAGCTGCGACGGGAAAGTTTTCCATCCCGTGAGGGTGTTCTGGGGAGGTTCCTGCCATGCTCAACCCCGCGTTCCCGCCCTGGCATCCCAGTCGCGCGTGTCCCCGCTCCCGCCCCGCCCCGCGCCCCCTCCCCCGTTGCTCCCCCGCGCGGCGCGGCCGTTGCGCCCCGAGCCGCCCGTGCCGCCGTCCCCGCCCGCGCAGTTCGCGACATGGCGCGGCTGCCGGCGCTCCTGCTGCTGCTGCTGCCCGTCCTCCTCGCCGGTACCGCGCTGGGGAGAGGAGGAGAGGCGGTGCCGGGGTAGTGGGAAACGGGCTGGTAGCGTGCCCCGCGCAGTCCCGTCTCAGGGAAGGGCAAACCTGAGCCGGTACTGTGCCCCGGCTCGTTCAGCGGCGCGGCGGCGGAATCTAAAGCCGGGGGTGGGCACCACAGCCATCCGGAGGCAGGGCGGGGAACCGGCGCAGGATGGTGCCGGACGACAGCTGGTCGGGGCCGGTACCGGGGCAGCGGCTGGTCGTGGGGGAGCCGGGACCGGGACGGGACAGCGGCTGGTCGGGGATGCCGGGATGGGACGGTGGACAGTCAGGGTGTCCCGGGAGCGGACAGTCAGGGGCTGCGGGCACGGGGCAGCGCCCGGTCGGTAACGGGCAGGGCCGGTCCCGCGGAGGTCGGGGGCCCGTGCGGGACCAGGCGCCGTTAACGCCGCTTGCTCTCCACAGGGCTCCTCTCGTGTCCCGGCGCCATGGCTAGCTACTCGGTGAGTGCCGCCCGCCCCGCCGTCCCCCCTGCCTCCCGCTGCCGGCTGCCCCTTCCCCAGGGCCGCGGGCCTCACGCTGGGGGTCTGTGCCTGCCCTGGCTCCGGAGCTCCGGCGCTGAGCAGGGGGCTCTCCCCACAGCTGAGGGGCCCGGGAGGCTGCTGGCTCCGCAGCACACAAGCCCTGGTGATTCCCATCTCTTACCATCTTCGATGCATTGCCCTTCATGGGGACTCGCTGTCCGTGTGTCCCGATGACGCTCAGAGGTCAGAAGGGCTGCGCAGTGGGGCACACATATGTCCTGACACCACAGCTGAGCCGTGCCAGGTAGCAGGAGCCAAGCCTCAAGTGATAAATTCCCATAAGAGCATAAAAAATAATGTGGCACTTTAAAATGCTATGCCAGCTCCTGTTGGACACGTTTTTTCTGTGCATGTCAGGATTCTTCAGAACATGAGCAGAAACCTGTTTCAAATGGTGTAACTTAAGCTTTTTTTGTACGTCTTCCCTAGCCTGACTGTGACAGCTATGGTTCACATACATGTCCAAGGGACTACCATCCAGTTTGTGGCACGGATGGAGAGACCTATGGAAATGAGTGTGTGCTCTGCCTTGCTAACAGGTAGTCACTTAATTCTGTCCTTCCCTTCCCTATATGCAAGCAAAACATTCACCCTGACATCCCAGGTAACTGACAGATCATTTACTGGCTTTGGATCATTCACACTGTTGCACTGCAGTTTCAGCAGTGTCCTCTCAGCCATGAATCCCTTGCAACAGATTTTATTGCAATACCTGTAAATGGCTTAATTTGGATTCAGTCAGCTGGATGTACTGAGTATTTGTATTAGTAATTCCTGAGAAGGAGCATCTTAGAGGAGGTTGCCTGTCATGTTCATACAATGCCATACTACCTATGAATATAGTGCCAGACCCTTCCACACTCCATCAGAAAACATGAAAGATCCCACCCAAAATGCAGCTTTAAATATAAAATATTTATGTTCAAGATCCAATCGCCTGTACTTCTTTCACAAAGAAGAGTAAGAATGCTAAATGTTAGGGGAAAATACTATTTTGCCTTCAGGTTGTCTAAAAATCAAGAAAAAGACTGCCTGATATTTGAGAGAGAGTATTTTATTCTTTAATAAGGTAATAATTTTTAAAAACAAATTGAAAACACAGAATCAGTATCTAGTGAGCATTATTACTTCCCATTACAATTGACTGGAAACCTTTATAGAGCAGTCTCTCCATACAAACTGAGAGGAACTGCTGTGAATAGAATTTTGATGGTAAAAGGCAATTTATACAAATTAAATAAAAGATCATTTGTTTCCAGCAGAGGGTAGAAGTGAGAGTAGCAGAATAGCAGTGAGGGGGACTTACAAAACTATGAACAGATAGATCTCAAGAAACGGAAGGCTGAAATGTGTTTCTGACTTTGGGGCAGAGGAAAGATTAATTCTGACCAGATGATTTACAAAATTCAAATGACCAAGACAGAGGAAACATAGGCCAGAATAAGGAAAGAGGCAAAGGTGTCAAAGGACACTCAAGGTAATACTGTAAAGAAAGTGCTGAAGTGTGTCATGCAGATCTGCATAATTTGCTAACACTTTCACCAGAACACAACACAAACTACACAAGCAAACGACAGATTGCAAAGAAAATTGGTAAACCTATAGCATAGAAAAAAAGAAATCAAAATTCACACACAGTAGAATCTCTTAAAAGCAAAGAAAAGAGGTTCTGGAATGTTACGTATTAGGAGCCTACCCATCTTTCCTGCCTAGAGTGCTGTTGGAGTAAGTTATTAAGTGATTGGCTTTGTACATAGCCAAAGGTAAAGAGGAAAGTAAGCAAAGCAGATACAGATTTGTCAGAAATAATCCGGTCAAATCCATGAGATTTAGTTTTTTGGCATGATAACTTGGCCAAACAGAGTAGGAGGAAGTAGAAGCATTGGTGCATGACATTTATAAGGCATTTTACATTATCTCCACTTGACATTCACAGAAGCAAACAAACAATTATTCAGCTGAAATTGTTAAAGGATGAAATCACAGAAGTTTGACATGCTGTGGTTCAAAAGCAGTGATCAGCATTTTACATTGGAAAGTGTTATTATATTTTATGTAATAAAAATTGCAGATGGCATGGATATGATGATCTGTGCAGGATATCATAAAAATGCTCAGGGATCTGGAGAAATTGAGTGAAATCAGTACAATAAAAGACAAAGAGAAGTGCTGAGTATTGCCCATAGAGAGTGCAAATCCATATTGTGGAGATACAGACCAGAGAGCATCTCATGACCTAAACAGTATCTTTGATCCTTTCAGAGCAGAAGGATGGGCTTTGAGATCCATCCTTACTTTTCTAGATGCTTTATTTTTTAGGCATGATCCCGCAGTTCCAGATGGATGCATGGCAGATTCCTGAATACAGCATTACACACAGAACAAAGGGTTCTCCAGTCAAATCTGTTGCTTATTTCAACTCCTTAAGTAATTCCTTAAGTGTAATTAGTGATGGGGCTTATGTCTTTTTAGTTTAAGATGTAAAGGACACGTTTTGTGTGATACATGAAATTAAATCCAATTATACATACAAGATAGAATTTTGTCGTAACTATCTTTTTTTTGCTGTCTTCTTACATGCTCAGAAACATGTATTTTGGTCTGAAGGGACACAGGATGGTCAGATACTCTCCTGATGGTTTTTCTTCTATAGTTCAGTAGTTGGCACATTTGGGGGCCTTCTAGTTCAGTCTGGAGTTGTTCTAAAGTGTTTGACTTGGCATGAACACAACACGGATAAAACACATTGCTTTATTGGAGGAATTTCAGCTTTGAAGAACTGTCCATAGTCATAAGCAATGGTCATTCCGCTCCAAGTAATCTAAGGTACAGTCTG